>NC_090449.1:441341266-441647879 GCF_031143425.1 Pleurodeles waltl
GTGTACTTTTTGTGCTGACTTGTGTCTCCCCTGGTGCCCTACAAAACCCCCCTGGTCTGCCCTCCAAAGACGCGGGTACTTACCTGCTGGCAGACTGGAACCGGGGCACCCCCTTCTCCATTGAAGCCTATGCGTTTTGGGCACCACTTTGACCTCTGCTCCTGACCGGCCCTGAGCTGCTGGTGTGGTAACTTTGGGGTTGCCCTGAACCCCCAACGGTGGGCTACCTTGGACCCAACTTTGAACCCTGTAGGTGGTTTACTTACCTGCAAATCTAACAAACTCTTACCTCCCCCAGGAACTGTTAAAAATTGCACTGTGCCTAGTTTTAAAATAGCTATTTGCCATTTGTGTGACAACTGTATATGCTATTTTGCTAATTAAAAGTTCCTAAGTGAAATACCTTTCATTTAAAGTATTGTTTGTGAATCTTGAACCTGTGGTTCTTAAAATAAACTAAATAAAGATATTTTTCTATAGAAAAACCTATTGGCCTGGAATTGTCTCTGAGTGTGTGTTCCTCATTTATTGCCTGTGTGTGTACAACAAGTGCTTAACACTACCCTCTGATAAGCCTACTGCTCGACCACACTACCACAAAATAGAGCATTAGAATTATCTCTTTTTGCCACTATCTTACCTCTAAGGGGAACCCTTGGACTCTGTGCATGCTATTCCTTACTTTGAAATAGTACATACAGAGCCAACTTCATACAGTGATACTTTGTATATTATGTCTCCTCCTAGGAAATCCGGGTTTAAGCCCAGTAGGGAGTGCGGGGCCATATGTTGGTGACGGACCCACATAAATACTACTTGTGGTGTTTAAGCTCCGAGCACAATGAGGAGGAGTGCGGTTCGTGCTATCAAATGAATCCGAAGGTGCTCAAATAACGTGAAGCCAAGTTGTTTTTGGCTAAGTCGAAGAAAAAGGAGAAGCGCTGACATCGGAGGTCGTCTTCCAAATCTTCAAAGACTCATAAGCGATGCCGTCATGAGTCCTGACACCAGCATGATTCCCAACGTCGTCGGGGATTGACAGGTCTCGTTCAAGGTCTCCATCGGCTCGACGTGGGAGATCAGCCTGACAGTGACGCCTCAGACGCAGAGCCATCGGTCTTCTCCGGCGACGTCGTTCGTTGTAGTCAACCCTCAACAGAGCCCTGGCTTCTCGCAGGTGCAATCGGAGGTGCCTGATCCGATGCCGGCTCCACAGGAGTTTACAGCACCGACGCTGCACGGGTATCCGAAGCTGCAGGGTATCCAGTGTTCCCGGCTCAGGGTGCGGATCCGGACGCATTTTTTAATGCGATGTTAAATATCTTCACCTCCATGGCCTCTGGCGGTCCACCGGCTGGTCCCTCAGGTCCCTTGGCCTTTGATTTGGGTGTTCCGCCTTTACGCAGGCCAACGCCTTTCATGCCCTTCTGTCCGGTAGAAGGTGCTGGTTTTGGCACCGGTACCGTTGACGTCACCAAGAAGACCTGCGAAGTGGATAGCTTCTGCTACCCCCGCACCGTTGACTTAGCCACGGCTCCAGTCGACGCTAGTGAAGAGGGCCCTCCTGTCCACGGCGCTGATGGATCCGCTATCTGGCGAACCTGAAAATCTACGTCATCCGAGGTCTTCGACATCGGCTAACTCCTTGTCAACGCCAAGGATAGAGGCCAGGTTGCGCTCCAGGAGAAAGGCTCTGAGACTGTTAGAGGAGTAGGAATATAGAAGGCAGCTCCTGGAGGAAGGAGAGATCATGGACCCCCTGGGAAACCTTCAGGGCTTGGACCCTGCTAGCAGTCTTGACACTTCCCCGGAGTGGGATTTGGCATCTCCAGGGGAGTATACTGAGGAGGCTGCCTCATTCTATTCAGTGGTGAGGAAGGGGGCAGATTTTTTAGATCTTCCGCTTCCTGCAGCTGGGGTCAAAACTAACATCCTCACAGAGGTATTGCATCCTGCTTCAGCTGCGGCGGAGCTGCTCCTCCCCTTTAACAAGGCGCTCACGAAACCGATCATGGAGGTGTGGAGAAAGGCAGTATCTTCGTCTGCTGTGAGTAGATCTGTGGCAAGGAGATACCGAGTGGCTCCTGGGGATCTAGGTTTCCTTTCAAGGCACCGACTCCGGATAGTCTGGTGGTACAGGCCTTGTGTTCCTCATGCACACCTCCTGGGTCCTTCCCTGGGGCCCCATCGGACAGAGAATCGAAAAAGATGGAACAATCTGGAAAGAAAATTTCTCATCCTGCAGTATGGCCCTGAAGTCTACCAACGCAACCTGTGTCTTGGGCAGGTATATCTATGCCTTGATGGACGCGGCCAAAGCTGCGCAGCCTGATTTGTCCCAGGAGGTTCTCGGCTTTCTGACTGATGCGCAGGCAGCAGCGACTCAGGTCATTCAGTCAGGACTAGATACATCTGATTCGGTGGCCAGTGCGATGGGCATGTCTAAAGCAACTAGGAGGCATGCATGGTTGAGGTTGTCTGGGTTTTCATATGATGTGCAATCGACCCTCCTAGACTTGCCTTTTGATGGGGACAAGCTGTTTGGTACTAAGGCTGATTCTACCTTTCAAGGAGAGCAGGGCTACCGCTAAGTCTCTGGGCTTGGAGGCTTCTAACTCCACCCCTTTTAGATCATTCAGGAGGTTCATGGGGTTTGGGCGTGGCTCTTCCTTTCGGGGCAGATTGCAGCCAGCAGGCCAGCAACCTACCACTACTCTTCCCTATAATCCATCATTCAATCAGTCTATTTGTAGAGCGCACTACCACCCGCGAGGGTCTCAAGGCGCTAAAGGGTGGGGTGCTGCTACTGCTCGAATAGCCAGTTTTGAGCCGTTTCCTGAATTTCAGCAGGTCTTCGGTCTGTCACAGGGGCAAGGGAAGGGTGTTCCAGGTCTTGGCAACAAGGTGGGAGAATGATCTGCCTCCGGTAGTCGCTCTTCGGAGGTGGGGGACGGTGGCGAGGGCGAGGTCGGCTGAGTGGAGTTGGCGGGGTGTAGAAGGTGAGTCGTTTGTTGAGGTAGGCTGGACCGGTGTTGTGAAGTGCCTTGTGTGTGTGGGTGAGGAGCTTGAAGGTTATCCTTTTGTTGACGGGGAGCCAGTGTAGGTCTCTCAGAAGGGGAGTGATGTGGCGATCGAGGATCAGGCGTGCGGAGGCGTTTTGTATACATTGCAGTCATTTGAGGAGTTTGGCCGGGGCTCCTGCGTAGAGGGCATTTCCGTAGTCAAGTTTGCTGCTGATGAGGGCTTGGGTGACTGTTCTTCTTGTATCTATGGGGATCCATCTGTAGATCTTGCGGAGCTTGCGGAGGGTGTTGAAGCAGGATGAGGAGACGGCGCTGACTTGCTTGGTCATAGAGAGTGTTGAGTTGAGGATGACGCCCAGGTTGCGTGTTTGGTTGGTGGGTGTTGGGGGTGTTCCCAGAGCGGTCGGCCACCAGGAGTCGTCCCAGGCTGAAGGGTTGGCACCGAGGATGAGGACCTCTGTCTTGTCTGAGTTCAACTTCAGTTTGCTGTTCCTCATCCATTCGGCGACGGCCTTCATTCCTTCATGGAGGTTGGATTTGGCGGTGAGGGGGTCCTTCATGAGGGAGAGGATCAGTTGGGTGTCGGCATAGGAGATGATGTTTAGGTTGTATAGCCGGGCGACGTGGGCGAGCGGGGCCATGTAGACGTTGAATAGTGTAGGGCTGAGGGATGATCCTTGGGTTTCGGTACTGTGGTTGCTGCGGAACCCTGACTGGGATGGGTCCAGGATGTTGTTTTCTTCGAGGTAGTGGGTCAGTTGTCTGTTGACGATCTTCTCGATGACCTTGGCTGGGAATGGGAGCTGGGAGATGGGACGGACGTTCTTGAGGTCTCTCGGGTCCGCCATGGGTTTTTTGAGTAGGGGTTTGATCTCAGCATGCTTCCAGCACTTGGGGTAGGTTGCGGTCTTGAAGGAGATGTCGATGACTTTGCGGAGGTGGGGTGCGATGGTGGCGCTTGCTTTGTTAAAGGTGTGGTGCGGGCATGGGTCTGATGGAGATCCAGAGTGGATAGTGCTCATGGTTTTGATTGCGTCGTCTTCATTCATATTGGCCCAGACGAGAAGGGGGTCGTAGTTGAAGGTGGGTGGAGAGTCTGAGGAGTCAGTGATTGGCGAGGTGGTCTGGTTGTTTAAGCAGTCATGGATGTCTGTGATCTTGTGGTGGAAGAAGGCGGCAAGGGAGTTGCACAGGTCTTGTGAAAGTGGGATGTCGTTTGTGCTGGAGCTGGGGTTGCAGAGTTCATTCACGATGTTGAAGAGCTCATTGCAGTTGTGTGTGTTGTTTCCAGGCTGTCTTTGAAGGAGGTTTTCTTGGCATATCTGATGAGGTGATGGTGATTGCGGGTGGTGTTCTTGAAGGCGGTGTGGTTGTCCAGTGTCTGTTCGAGGAGCCACTTTCTCTCCAGTTTCCGGCAGATTTGCTTGGAGGGTTGAAGGTCTGAGGTGAACCAGCTGGCTCTCTTGTTGGCACCTCTGTTGTAAGGTTTATTGAGCGGGCGAGTGTGTTGGCGCAGTCGTTATCCAGCGCCAGAGGTTGCGGGAAGCGAGCTCGGGATTGGTGGGTTCAGTGGGTGGTTTTCGGGCGAGGCTGGTGTTCAGCAGGTCTTGGCTGATTTTTCTCCAGTTGTGGCAGGGGATCTGTTGGGTGCAGTGGTGCGTGGTGGGTTTCTGGAAGGTGAAGTGGATGCAGCGGTGGTCAGTCCATGGGAGTTCGGTGGGGTGGCTGAAGGTGACATGGGGGCTAGCGGAGAAGATGGGGTCCAGCGTGTGGCCAGCGGAGTGTGTTGGAGTAGTGACGAGTTGTCTGAGACCGAGGGTGGCGAGGTTGTCGATTAGGGTGGTGGAGTTGGGGTCGTTGTTATTCTCCTGGTAAAAGTTCAGGTCACCAAGAAGGAAGTAGTCAGCGGAGGCTAGGGCGTGCCTGCTGACGAGGTCGGCGATGGAGTCACAGAACTGAGGCCGTGGTCCGGGGAGTCTGTAGATGAGGGTTCCTCTGAGGGTGGTTTTGGGGTTGTTGTGGATCTGGAAGTGCACTGCGGCCACTATTAAGAAGGGGAGGTGGGAGGGAGGAGCAGCTGGGAGGAGAAAGGGGGGTGAACCAATGGGAGCACAAGGGGGATGGGCCGCAGGGGACGCAGCGGCAGGGACAGGGAGCCGGCAAGAGCCGGAGGGGCAAACAAGGCAGCAGGAGCAGTGGAGAGAACAAAGCGGGGGACAAAAGGCACAAATACAATAAAAACACAAGTAAGAACGAATTTCGATAAGCAGAAAACAAAATGCAAATCAAGTACAGTAAATGCTAGAAGCTCCTAACACAAACGGAACGGCAGGGAGGCAGCAAGGACGGGGTCAGGGACACGAGGGCAGAACGGAGGCTCTGCCCGACGCAAGGAGTCGTTCCTGGCATTAAGGCAGGTCAGGGATCACTCATCGCGCAGCGGCCGCCATTAAGAAGGAGAGGTGGGAGGGAGGAGCAGCTGGGAGGAGGGACAGGGTGGACCAATGGGAGCACAAGGGGGGCGGGGCAGCAGGGGATGCAGCGGCAGGGACGGGGAGCCGGCAAGAGCCGGAGGGGGAAACAAGGCAGCAGAAGCAGTGGAGAGAACAAAGCGGGGCACAAAAAAGGGCATAAATACAAAAAAAACACAGGTAAGAACGAATTTCGATAAGCAGAAAACAAAATGCAGATCATTTACAGTAAATGCTAGAGGCTCCTACCACAAACGGAGCAGCAGCGAGGCAGCAAGAACGGGGTCAGGGACACGAGGGCAGAACGGAGGCTCTGCCCGATGCGAGGAGTCGTTCCTGGCATTAAGGCAGGTCAGGGGTCACTCACCGCGCCACGCAGCGGCAGGCATTGAGAAAGGGAGGTGGGAGGGAGGAGCAGCTGGGAGGAGGGAGGGGGTGGACCAATGGGAGCACGAGGGGGCAGGCCACAGGGGACGCAGCGGCAGGGTCGGGGAGCCGGCAAGAGCCGGAGGGGGAAACAAGGAGGCAGGAGCAGTGGAGAGAACGAAGCGGGCACAAATACAATAAAAACACAGGTAAGAACAAATTTCGATAAGCAGAAAACGAAATGCAAATCAAGTATAGTAAATGCTAGAAGCTCCTACCACAAACGAAGCGACAGCGAGGCAACAAGGTTGGGGTCAGGGACACGAGGGCAGAACGGAGGCTCTGCCCGACGCAAGGAGTCGTTCCTGGCATTAAGGCAGGTCAGGGGTCACTCATCGCGCCGCGCAGCGGCCGCCATTAAGGAGAGGCAGGAGGGAGGAGCAGCTGGGAGGAGGGACAGGGTGGACCAATGGGAGCACAAGGGGGGCAGGGCAGCAGGGGATGCAGCGGCAGGGACGGGGAACCGGCAAGAGCTGAATCGGGCCTTTCCTCCTCCTCAGCGGATTAAGGACATTCAGGCGTTGATTCCAATGTTTCAAAGTGGAGCGGTTGTTCCAGTCCTCAAGGTCCTTCGTCTGCTCGGTCTGTGTGCTTCTTGCATTCTGTTGGTCACTCATGCACGCTGGCACATGAGGGCTCTTCAGTGGTGCCTCCGCAGACAGTGGTTTCAACACAGAGGGGATCTCGAGGAGTCTATAAAGATCTCCATAGACACTGCGGCGGATCTGCAATGGTGGGCTGTGGATGGCACCCTTTCCAATGAAGACTGTTTTCACTACCACCGCCAGTGGCCACGGTCATAACGGATGCTTCAACTCTAGGGTGGGGAGCTCATCTGGGGGACCTGGAGATCAAAAGTCATTGGTCTCCAGTAGAACAGATGTTTCATATAAATCTGTTGGAGTTGCAGGCGATATGTCGGACCTTTGCTCTGGCCCTCGGGGGACGCTGCACATGGCCGGAAACGGGGGCGGAGCCTACCCCTGATAGCGCATATAGCACGTTGCTTCTGCCCGCAGCGTGGGATACTTCGGACCTTTGCTCTGGCCCTCGGGGGACACTGCACAGTCGGAAACAGGGAGTGGAGCCTTCCCCTGATAGCGCATATAGCGCGTTGCTCCTGCCCGCGGCGGGGGTGCACCCGTTAGAGGCTGGGCTGGGCCACTGCCCTTTCATCTTCCAGTGGATGGCGACTATTTAATTTTGCCAGTATTTGGAGTTCTACTGTGGGTGAGATCGTGATTCAAATTGTGTTTTTATTTTTTGCAATGCTTGTTGCTCTTGTGTGAAGTTTCACTATTGCAAAATGGGTAGGAAAAGGGGTCAGTTAACTGGCGCCTTGGGTGGTGGTGGCAGACAGGGTAGTGGAACCACCACATTGGACTCCTTCCTCGCAAGAGCTGTTGGGGATGTAACAAAGGAAATTGATTTGGCAGAGAGGAGGTTATCCATGGAGATGGAGGACTGGTGTCAGGTCCCAGGAGTCAGTGATCCTCCGTTGGGCTTGGATGAGGAGGTGGCTTATCTGGGGGGCGACCAATGCGCTGCTGTTGCTGCTGCTGAGCCCGCCCATGTTGAATCAATAGAGACAATAGAGGGCTCTGGTGGTCAAGGACCTTCTAGAAGAAGCAAAAGACTTTTGCTGTCTTCTCCCCCGGTCTGACCCTTGGATAAATGTAGCCCTCCCCCAAGGAAAAAAAGGTTCTAAAGAAGATGGTGCCCAAACCAAAACATTTCCTTCTTGGACCTCCCTAAGGGGATGAGTAGGGACCCTGAACTTTGCCAGCATCTGGGATGTGTTGTAACCATTTTATTGTCAAAATTGCAGGAAATGATCCAGGGTATTTTGTCCCCTGTTGTATAGAAATTATTGGCCATAGAAAAAGCAGTTTTTCGGTTATGCGAGCAAGGAAGTCAAGGGAAGCATTGTGTAGGTGGATGTGTGGCCCCGATTAGGTGATGCCAATCAAATGAGGAGATGATTCTGCAGGAGGAAGCTGCAGGGACCTTGGGGTCTTTGGGGAAAATACCTCAGCAATTGGCTAATCCTGTAAATCCTGGGGGTCACGGTGCCTGTGTTGAGATTGCACCGGCTCCATCTACTATCCTGCCAATGGGTGGGAGGGCCGCTATTAGGTCTAATTGTAGCAGGCAACCTGATTCTGAATCCATGGCAGTTGGGGGGATCTGCCAACAGCTGGATGGGAAGCAAAATCAGAACCTGCCGATGGTCAGGTCTTCGCTGGCTTGTTTGGATCTCCCCCAAGCCTGTGCCCCCTATGTGGTGGTGTTGATGAATGTTCCTGCCCTCACTTCTGGGGCAACTGAGTCTACGGCCCAACTAATAAATAAGGCTGGATATTGGCTGAGTAATAATTTTGATTTTTCATGTAAGGACTTTAAGGATATTTTGCTTGCTAGAAGAATTGGTTGGGTCGGGTCCAAAAAAAAGGAAGGGAATGAAGATTGTATTATTATAAATGTTAGATATCCTGGCCTGACACAACAGCTTCTCTCTACGTATAGTCTTGCTGTTTCAAGAGCAGAAAGAATAGGTATGGTCCCCCTGGGCTATTTTTATGATCATATGCGTTTGAGTGCTAAGGTTTCTCTTGGTATTGGCAGGAATCCCCCCCTGTAGGTCAGAATGCCCTGCGGGTAACCTGCAGCAGAGCTGTTACCTACAGTAATCTAGATTTGGAAGGGGTGGATTGACAATGCACCGAGACCCTGATCACGCGGGAAGGGGTGCCTCCAAAGTGCAATCTTATCTTATGGAATATTGTGGGGGATGATGCCAAGCTATCTGACCAGGCTTGGGTTACTTGCCTGGCTAGCTACGATATTATTATGCTACAGGAAACCTAGTTGGATGGGTTGGCTGTGTGGGATGGGTATGATAGATTTGCGATTCCAGCTGTGCAGCTCTTGGTGGCCGCTCGAAAGGTGGCCTGGTTACCCTTATTCGCCTCTCTAAGATAGTGGGTGCATTCCAAATCAATTGCAACCACCAGGGTATACTGCCGATATGGGTAATTTTCTCCAACAATTTCAATATTCTGTTGGTAAATCTTTACAATGCTGTGTGGGATGTGGGGTGCCACATTGGGGCCCTCTTCTCTATTCTTCAGGTATTGAAGTGCAGAATGGAGGAGGTGGGGTTGGAATTCTGTGCTATTGGGTCTGGAGATTTTAATGCTAAATTGGGTAGTCTTAGTACATTGGTAAATCCCTTTAAGTGTGACTGTGAGGATTATTTGGCGGGTGGTATGCAGGATTCCAGAGGCAGGGTTTTAATTAAGGAACTTAGGAAGGTGGGCCTACAGAATTTCTGTGACATGGAAGTAGTAGATAATCACCAACTCCCAGCTTATGTGGGAAGAGGGTCTGGCACCACTATTGAGTATATCTTTGTGTCTTCACCTATGAAAGATCTGGTGATTGGAGGAGAGGTGCTAGGGGAGTGTATTAGTGATCATAATCCCCTTATAGTGTCTTTTAAACTCCTGGGGTCCTACGTAAATTAGGACGTAAATTAGGACGAGGTGGGCCCGCTACAGTGGAGATAAGGGATCAGGGCAAGCGGCTTGGCTGGAAACAAGTAGATCCCCAAAAAGTCGTAGGAAGGGTGGTGGGGGAAAACCTACATTTGTTTATAGAAATACTTCTGATAGAGGCTCCCAATCCTAAATCAGTTATGGATGCAATAACAGTAGTAAATACAGCAGTAAGAGATTGCTTATTTTCAATAGGCAGCATCCCCAGTAAACGTAAATGTGGGTGGTTTGACAAGTCCTGTTATGATGCTAGGGTGAATATGGCCCTCAAGAAACACCCTAGAGATGGGGTCCTTGTGAAAGAAGCTAGGATTAAGTATAAAAGGGCCCTGAGGGATAGCAAGATAAAACACAAAGAAAAATCTTGGGAAGTGTTGGAGTGTGCCATAGTCCTGAAGGATCCTGGTTTGTTTTGGAAGGTGGTAAATAGAGGTTCTTTTGGAACAGAGACATCGGAGGGCCTTGGCTGCAATATTGCCCCGGAGGCCTGGGTAAATTACTTCTGTAGAACGTTTGAGGGAATCCCCCTAAGAAATAACCGGGATAATGAGTATGATATGGCTCCCAACCTAGCAATTAGGTTTTCACTCCAGGAGGTTACGGATGCAATCTAGAGAAGCGCTAGCAATAGAGCCCCGGGCCCGGATTCGATCCCTATGGATTTGTATAAATCCAGTCCCCAGTTCTGGGCACCTATTCTTTTAAATGTTCTTAATCCAGCAGTTACTGTGGGAATTCCTGCCTCTAGGAGACTGGCCTGTATTATCCCAGTTTTTAAAAAGGGCGATCGGAATGATCCTAAGTCTTATCACCCCATCTCCCTCCTTGACTCTTCTGTGAAGATTCTGGGCCGAATCATCGTAAGGCGTATTGAGGCCTGAATGATAGGTAATGAAATTTGAAGCTGGGACCAGTACGGATTTAGGGAAGGTCTTGGCACGCGAGAACAATGCCTTAACCTATTGATGATGATTGCAAAATATACGCAAGCTAGGAAGGGTACCCTCTACCTTGCCTTCATGGACCGTAGCTGTGCCTTTGATAAGGTAAACCGGTCTATACTGTGGAAGAGGTTAAATCAGTTAGGGATGGATCCTAAAATTGTACAGTTGCTCCGGCATCTCCACTCAGGAACGGTTGCAAATGTGAGGGTGGGGTCAAATGGGGAATGTTCAGAGGCCTTCAAGCTTTCAAGGGGTGTGCGCCAGGGGTGTGTTTTGGCTCCCACTCGGTTCCTTTTATATACAAATGGACTGTCAGATTTTTTGATGGAACATTGTAGGGATGTTCCAAAGGTGAATGGCATTAACGTCCCTTTGCTGACGTACGCGGATGATGCGTTCCTTGTGGCCCGCACTATGAATGGTCTCCGTGAAGTAGTCAGAGCTTCTGCCTCCTTCATGGGCCTAGGGATTATTTATAAGAAATCGCATTTTATGGTTTACGGCAGACCCTTGAGTAGGGTGGGGGAGCTAAGGATCGATGATCAAATCATTAGCAGGGTGCATGAGTTCCCATATTTTGGGGGTCATCTTTGATGATAAAGGATCTTGGAAACCCTGTATTGCCAGAAGGGGTGTGCTTTTTCATGCTACAGTTGGTGCGACTTTTGACTTTGCTGTAAGGGTAGGAAGTAAACCTATTAAGCCTTTGCTTGAAATCTTTAGGCGGAAATGCCTCCCTGTCCTGATTTATGGTGCTGCACTTTAGGGGTATATGGATACCCGAGCCCCTATTGTAGAAGAAAATTGTTTCTGTAGAAGGCTATTGGGAGTTGGCCAAAATATCTCTGGTTTTTGCCTTCATTTGGAATTAGATCTTGAGTTTGTGCAAGACAATATCCAGTTAGCTCCCCTTTTGTTATGGATTTCTATCTGGAGTAACGAACATGCTACTTTTAATAGGGAGATTTTAAGGGACTGTTTGGCTTGTGACAATGTAAAGAATATTCCCTGGCTGACATATATAAGAAAGATGGCCCATGATTTGGGGCGGCCTGATTTGTTTGAAAATCCAGAGGGTCTGACTAGTCGTGATAAAAAGTGGGTTAAGGATAATTTTCGGAGAATCCACGGGACTAAAAGAGAGGGGGAGGCCTTAGGGAAAAATCGGTCACGGATTTTATTTTGTTAAAGATGGGGGTGGGCCCTGAGAGCTATCTTTTAGAGATAAATGATGTGAGGGAAAAGTCTCTTATTACTCGATTTCGTTTGGGGATCATTAGAAGTAATCTATGTTTCCCGCTATGCCAGTATGGGGAAAAATCTATTAGACCTTGCCCCTGTGATGGGGTGTCCCCGCAGACCTTGCACCATTTTACATTGTTTTGTGCTTTTTGTGCACCGTTTAGAACTCGTTTTTTATTACCTCTTTTAAGGCCCAAAGGTTTTGTGCAATATCGTCCTGCTTTTATATGGCTGCAAATGGCCTCAAATGTATTGGTGTGGAGGGGGTTGGGATCATTCTTGAAGGGAGCTATTACTTGGCGTGAAAATGTTTAGTTTTTAGAATGATTTTTTTTTTTTTATCCTATTGTTTTATGAATGAGGTTTTATCTGTTTATATTTTTTTTGGATGGATGTTTTATTACATATATTGCCTTATTGTTATTTTAGCTAACGTATTGGTGTTTATCTGTTTTAATGGTTGAATTATTTCATACCGAATAAAGGGGGTTATTACAACTTTGGAGGAGGTGTTAATCCGTCCCAAAAGTGACGGTAAAGTGACGGATATACCACCAGCCATATTACGAGTTCAATAGGATATAATGGACTCGTAATACGGCTGGTGGTATATCCGTCACTTTACTGTCACTTTTGGGACGGATTAACACCTCCTCCAAAGTTGTAATAACCCCCAAAGTCTTCACACGTCCAGCTCTCAAGGCCTTCCTCCCTTCCCTTCGTGGTCAGTCGGTTCAGGTCCTGACAGACAATACTACCGCGATGTGGTACATCAACAAGCAGGGGGGAGTAGGGTTGTACCTTCTCTGCAGAGAGGCTTTGCGGCTCCGGTCCTGGGCACAGGACCATCGGATTTGCATAGTAGCAAACCATTTGGCTGGAGTTCTGAACGTATGTGCAGACAACCTCCGTCGGAATATCTCGACCGATCATGAGTGGCGTCTCCATCCAGACCTGATCCTTTATATCTTCCGGATGTGGGGGTTTCCACAGGTAGACCTGTTTGCAACTCGGGAGAACGCGCACTGCCGGTCGTTCTGCAGCCTCCAGTATCCGGTGCAAGGATCGTTGGGGGACGCGTTTCAGATGTCCTGGTTCGGCCAGTTGCTTTACGCATTCCCTCCCATACTCTTGATTCCTCAGGTTCTGAGGAAGATTCGCCAAGACCGGGCCCAAGTTATCTTGATAGCTCCGGATTGGCCAAGAAGGGTGTGGTACACAGATCTACTCCAACTCTCACTGTGCCCTCCGCTCTGTCTCCCTCACAGGGCAGACCTCCTCTCGCAGTCGCAGGGGCAGATTTTACACCCCCACCTCCAGAGCCTGCACCTTCATGCTTGGAGATTGAACGGGGCAATCTGAGTTCCTTTTCTCTCCCACCAGAAGTGGTGGGCGTTATTTTATCTGCCAGGTGAAACTCCACCAAATCTATCTATGCTGGCAGATGGGCAAAATGTGTGGCTTGGTGTGGAGAGAGTCAAATTGATCCCTTATGTGCCCATTTGTTGGACATTTTATCGTTCGCGTTATCCTTGGCGCAGAGGTGTAGTGCTGTTGCGACTGTTAAAGGCTATTTGTCGGCACTGTCAGCCTTTCTGTGCCTGCCTGATCAATCTTCTTTATTTAAGTCCCCTATAGTTTTAAGGTTTTTAAATGGCCTTACTAACAGGTTTCCTCCCACTCCTTTGTTATGCCTCAGTGGGATTTAAATTTGGTGTTAACATTCCTGATGGGTTCACTGTTTGAACCTTTGCATTCATGTCCTTTAAGGTTTTTGGTTTTAAAAACAGTTTTTCTTATAGCCATTACATCCACTAGACGTGTGAGTGAGCTTCAGGTGCTTAGCGTTAAGCCCCCTTTCACTTCCTTTCATGTGGACAAGGTGGTGTTGAGGGCCAAGGTGACTTTCCTACCGAAGGTTGATACACCCTTTCATTTAGGGCAGTCTATAACACTCTCGTCCTTCTATCCTCCTCCCCATCCATCAAAGGAGGAGGAGAGACTGCATCGGCTGGACCCAAAAAGGGCTTTGAGTTTCTATATCGACAGGACGAGAGAGTTCAGAGTGGAGGATCAGCTCTTCGACGGTTATGTGGGGAAGAGGAAAGGCAAGGCTGTCCACAAGAGAACACTATCCAGGTAGGTTGTTCTTTGCAACAAAGTGTGTTATTCCTTGGCAGGGAAAATTCCTCCTGTGAGAATTAGAGCCCATTCCACCAGGGCTAAGTTGGCCTCTTCGGCCTTGGCTAGAGGTGTTCCTGTGACTGACATTTGTAAGGCCGCAACTTGGGCATCCCTTCATACTTTTGCAAAGCAGTATTGTTTGGATTCAGAGGTTAGGAGGGATGGCCATTTTGCACGGTCTTTGCTGCAGGATTTCTTGGTTTGACCATTCAGGCACACACCATTGAGTGCGGTACTGCTTTGGGACTCTGTTCATTTTGGGAGGAATCCACAGGTAGTTGTATCCATCAGAAGAACAAGTTACTTACCTTCAGTAACGCCTTTTCTGGTGGATACACTAGATACCTGTGGATTCCTCATGGTCCCACCCGCCTCCTCGTTGCCTGGATGGTCTTGCCAGGATATCCTGGGGTGCGTTTGTATATAAGAATGTGTATTTTTGCTTGATGGTATATGTATATATTTGTACATCTGTGAGGTTATATATTTTTCAATATGTATATATTTGATATTTTGCAATTTATGTTTCATTAAATATTGTGTTTTATATTTGATTGATGTACTCATTTCAAGTATGTATTGTCGGTAGTCACCTGTTTGCCTCAAAGGCACGTAAAAAATGGTGAAAACTGACGTCAGCACGCTGGCGAGGATCTCTTATTGCCTCAATGACGTCAGACAGCGTCGCTGGGAGTCGGGCAATTGTGACGTCCTCGTCGACATGCTGAGATAGGAAGAAAATTTCCATTGAATGCTGGTGCATTGGAAGAATTCATCAGGTGAGGAATCCACAGGTAGCTAGTGTATCCACCAGAAAAGGCGTTACCGAAGGTAAGTAACTTGTTCTTTAGGTTGTAAAAACATGTGCTTGTAGATAGACATATGCATGGAAGCCAGCGTGACATGTTGAGAAGGGTGGACGTACTCTACCATTTTGTCATCTTGGCTGTTTGGGTTTCGGAACCTTTTCTTGTTTGGTCATCTCTACAACAACTTTTCTGAAGAGATTGCAAGCTTTTCTCAAGATCATTACATCTGCCTGACAGTAAGCTTTCAACTCAGTTTGAAAATGAAACTTCTTTTAACGGTTTTTACCATACCACTGTAGAAAACGTTATCCTCTGGCATCATATATTCAACACCATAGCTTTTGGGAGGAGACATGAGGCACTCATAATTCTGATTCACCCAGGTGTTAAAAAGTGACGGAAATAACCTTTACAACCTACATGGAAAAAACAAAAGCTTTAGGCAACTTGCTCAATTTCATGGGCAGAAAATTCAAAGCATCTATGAGCCGTATATGTAAAGGTACAGCCTTTAGCAGCATCAACTTGGAGCCCTGGTGGTTAGTTCTACAGGCATCTTTTCACTAATCATATTTTTCAAAATAAAGAACAAGTCATTCTCTTTTGAGTTGTGGGCCATCAGGGTATACCCTTTAAATTTTGTCTGAATGAATGTGCTAAGGAATTTGTTCACGCAAAGAGGGCCTTCACACTCCCAGTTTTCATCGGAAGTTTGATGTTGCATGAAAATATTGTTAGGCTGGTGCACTCCGGTCTCTTGCGTACACTCTATATCAAACACTATGTAGTCTTCTGTTTTGGTCTGTGGCCGGCCTTCAGTCATGTAGCACATGTGTTCTGTTCCCGGAGGAAAAGACACCTTATACTGGAGGCATTTTATACCTTTGCCTTCGTGATCGGTGACTGTGAAGCACCCGTACCCCACACAGTCTGTTTCAGGGATGAACTGAATAACCTCGATATGCATGCTCAAGCAGTTTTGCGAGTGACGGATAAATTACATCTAGGACATCTCACCTTCTGATCAGCGACTATGATGCAGCAGTCCCTTTGACACATTTTTACAATACATTTCACACTGATGAGCTGTCTGTGTATTGTAGATGTGATCACAATGGGTGCACATGTACTTGACTCCTAGAAAACCCTTCAGGTTGAAGATTCCATAAAAGTGGATTTCATGATGGAGAATGAAAGCCGTCTTAGTTTTCACAGGGTCTCCAGATGTGAAATACCTCCACGATCCGTTGTAGTAAAGAACTTTTACAGTGATGGCAAAATAGTTCTCAAGGAGACCCAGTTTTCCAAAGCCTACTAGTCTATGCAGAGGTATTTCATGTGCAGCATGGGCTTCAACCGCTGTAGACAGGATGACCGCTTCAGTAGTGCTGCAATTCATTAGTAACCATGCGATGCTAGCCACCAGACACGTGACTCTGAGGCAGTGTATTTTTAAGACCCATGGTAGCACAGATTCTGGCTTTCTTTAATTTACTGATTGAAAGCCTACGTTGCTTAGCGTTATTAGCCCACTTTTGTTTTTTATGGCCCACCCATTTTTAGGCAGCACCCCGGAATCGGTTTGAATGGTCTTGGGAGTATTTGCTGTAGATGCCCTTTTAGATTCCCAGCTACAGCCTTTACCTCAAGACTGTCTTTGTGTTCAGTGTATCCGGGTCTCTCAACTTTGACTTGTGAATGCTTGAAACGCCTGGAGCACCTGCAACCCTCTCCTAGATTTGTGTTCAGGAGTCCAATTCGGGTCATTTTAGGATGCGCTGTCATGGCATTTGGAACTTTTAGGCCCTGTTTGCAGGGTTCTAACTTTTTGGGCTGTGCAGACTTGTAAGAACTGTTACACTTTAGTAAGGATGTCTTGTACCTTCTTTTTTATAGTTGGAACTTTGGTCTGAGTTATTAATAAAGGTGGAACCCCTGCTCTTTATGGAGTGCCGCAGACCTCCTCAAGAAGAAATAACCTCTACATCTGCAACAATTGATTCACAAGGTTGTAACACTTCTCTTCTACACACTTGTACCCTCTGGATTATCTCCCTCTGAACATACCTTAAGGGTCGGTTCTCGGTTTCTGTCTTCCACAGTTTTACAGCCTTAGAGTTCAGATTGGATTTTAGTTTTCTAAGATCCTGGTGCATGTCTTTCACACATGCCTCTACTGCAGCTTTTTGGGCTAAAACCTCATATTGCTAGGCATTATCTACGCAGTAGGGCTGGGACGTATATTACCCTGAATCTCCCCAAGCCCTACCCTCGGGATACCCCGACTGACACCGTTCTGAAGGTCTAGAATTGGGTGGATCAAAAAAAGGCAATTCCCAATCCAAACACCCAGCAGAGTATCCAATGGCTGCTCCTGTGGTCGCCTCGCTGCTATACTTTGTTTCAAAGCTCAGATTATGACATCCACACTTGATGTGGGGCTGGTGGTGTTGTACGTGCCTGGAGTTGTAACTGCTGACATAGGATATGATGAATTTAAATGTTGGTCATTCCAGCTCTGTGTGGCAGAGTAGGAAAGGCTGGTGATGCATACAGGTGGCTGCTGTCCCTCGGGTCTACATTAGAAGGAACGCTGTGAATGGCTGCGGCTCAGGCTGGTGTTTCAGAACTTGCTGGCTCCCCTGTCAGACCCTTGAGAAACCCTTTACCTCCATAAGGTGTGTTCGGTGGAGAGTGATAATTTTAAAACCCTTCATCAACTAGGGTTCTGAGATTTTTATATGCCCTTGTGGCTCACCGTTTAGCCCCCTGAGGAGCCCTATACATGCCGAATACCGTCCAGGACAGGATGATTTTTTTCAAGCCCTTGGTCCTGAAGGTTATGTGAGATATTTATAGTCGGTTTTGGAGATCCTCTGGGGAGCACATTGACATTCACCCTAATCTAAAGGGATGGTTTGTAGGTCCGGGACTGTGGGTTTCCACTTTTTCTTTAAGGAGAGACAACTCTATTTTGTTTATTTAGCGTGAGAGCTGCCTCCTGGTTTTTATATGACCATGGCTATTGTATGTCTGCGACTGAAAGTGTGCACCCTTTGAGGTCTACACACCTAGCCAAAACTGGTCTTCCTGTATGCGTGTTCACTGTACTGGTTGTAGGTTTTACTTTTAAAGCACTGTAGGGGTTAGAGTAACAAGTGTTTTAAGGCCTCCGTTTGCATCCCCCGCGCACAGTTTGTTATGACGCACTGGGCATCTTGCACCGGTTGCAGACGTTAGGCAATTTTAACAGATCTTTGTGATGTCCTTTAGTGGTATCAACGTACGCTTAACCTTTCGTAGTACTCTGACACCGGTCTTTTGTGTTGACTCTACAATGGAAATACACATTAGAAAAAAAATACTTAATCAACTCTTTACAACCTTATGATTGTAACCGCCTGTCTAACTATTGCTTTACCTTTTTTTTAATAGCCCTTACTAGATCCTGGAGGAGCACATTGATTGAGGCAAAAATTAATTAGGGTTCTTTTGTCACTACATTTTGTAAAACACCTGCTTTGCCCCTTTGTGGAACCCCTCATAGCCTGTCTGACTATAGGCCCGAAGGTTTCCTTTTTTTTAACGATGTCACGACCTTTCCAGGACTCGTTGAGGCTTTTGCCCGAGGATCTATCTTTTGCTGGGGTTTGACATAATTGTGAGCTTCCAGGGGAACTGTGAAGAAAAATTATTCACGGTCACATTTCCAATATAATATGCCGCTTTCACACACTCTGAGAGCACAATGGAATCGCGGGGGGGGGTTTGGAATGTATAAAACTGTCCCAACTCCTAGGGCTTACGGTGTAATCTTGACACATCATTTATACAACCCCGCCCCATATTCACCTGTAATAGAAAGGCTATGCTGTGCACTGCTCGATTCGTCTTTAGCTCTGCGATTTGTTTATCATTTGAATAGCTATCTTCACTTCCGCCTCAGAATCTGTAAAAGCACGCACATAAGAATAGATTAAAAAAAAAGAATCTACAATGGTGAGACAATAGGGTATCAATGGTCTCAGAACTATAGTGCTCTAAATATCTGTACCTTGCTGAGATCCAACTGTTTCCTCATGGCTCCATGTTAATTCTGGGAGATCCTGTAGGAAGGTAGCCTCTTTCTAGCCTTGTTATCCCCACTTTTGGCCTGTTTGTGAATATATGTCAGGGTGTTTGTACAGTGTCACTGGGATCCTGCTAGCCAGGGTCCAGTTCTCATAGTGAAAACCCTATGTTGTCAGTGTTTTTGATATGTGTCACTGGGATCCTGCTAGCCAGGACCCCATTGCTCATACGTTTGTGGCCTATATGTGTTCCCTGTGTGGTGCCTAACTGTATCACTGAGGCTCTGCTAACCAGAACCTCAGTGTTTATGCTCTCTCTGCTTTCTAAAATTGGCACTGCAGGCTAGTGACTAATTTTACCAATTCTTATTGGCACACTGGTACACCCATATAATTCCCTTGTATATGGTACTTAGGTACCCAGGGTATTGGGGTTCCAGGAGATCCCTATGGGCTGCAGCATTTCTTTTGCCACCCATAGGGAGCTCAGACAATTCTTACACAGGCCTACCACTGTAGCCTGAGTGAAATAATGTCCACGTTATTTCACAGCCATTTTTCACTGCACATAAGTAACTTATAAGTCACCTATATGTCTAACCCTCACTTGGTGAAGGTTAGGTGCCAAGTTACTTAGTGTGCAGGCACCCTGGCACTAGCCAAGGTGCCCCCACATTGTTCAGGGCAAATTCCCCAAACTTTGTGAGTGCGGGGACACCATTACACGCGTGCACTGCATGTAGGTCACTACCTATGTGTAGCGTCACAATGGTAACTCCGAACATGGCCATGTAACATGTCTAATTCTGGTATTGGGAGGACAATTCCATGATCCCCCTGGCCTCTAGCACAGAACCCGGGTACTGCCAAACTGCCTTTCCGGGGTTTCCACTGCAGCTGCTGCTGCTGCCAACCCCTTAGACAGGATCTTGCCCTCCTGGGGTCTGGGCAGCCCCGGCCCAGGAAGGCAGAACAAAGGATTTCCTCTGAGAGAGGGTGTTTCACCCTCTCCCTTTGGAAATAGGTGTGAAGGGCTGGGGAGGAGTAGCCTCCCCCAGCCTCTGGAAATGCTTTGATGGGCACAGATGGTGCCCATCTCTGCATAAGCCAGTCTACACTGGTTCAGGGATCCCCCAGCCCTGCTCTGGTGCGAAACTGGACAAAGGAAAGGGGAGTGACCACTCCCCTGACCAGTACCTCCCAGGGGACATTCCCAGAGCTCCTCCAGTGTGTCCCAGACCTCTGCCATCTTGGCTTCAGAGTTGTTGGGGGCACACTGGAGTGCTCTGAGTGGCCAGTGGCAGCAGGTGACGTCAGAGACCCCCTCTGATAGGTTATTACCTCTCTTGGTAGCCAAACCTCCTTTTCTGGCTATTTTGGGTGTCTCCTCTGGGGTATTCTTCAGATAACGAATGCAAGAGCTCACCAGAGTTCCTCTGCACTTCCCTCTTCGACTTCGGCCAAGGAACGACCGCTGACTGCTCCAGGATGTCTGCAAAACCGCAACAAAGTAGCAAGACAACTACCAGCAATATTGTAGCGCCTCATCCTGCTGGCTTTCTCAACTGTTTCCTGGTCGTGCACGCACTGGGGGCTGTCTTCCTTCACCCTGCACTGGAAGCCATGAAGAAATCTCCTGTGGGTCGACGGAATCTTCCCCCTGCTAACGCAAGCACCAAAAGACTGCATCAAAGGTCCTTTGGGTCCCCTCTCATCCTGACGAGCGTGGTCCCTGGAGCACAGGAGCTAGATCCAAGTGACCGCCACAGTCCTGTAATCCTTCATTCCAAGTTTGGTGGAGGTAAGTCCTTGCCTCCCCACGCTAGACTGCAAACCTGTGTACTGCGTGATTTGCAGCTGCTCCGGCTTCTGTGCACTTCTCCAAGGATTCCTTTGTGCACATCCTAGCCTGGGTCCCCAGCACTCCGTCCTGCAGTGCTCAACCCTCTGAGTTGGACTCCGACGTCGTGGGACCCTCCTTTGTGACTCTGAGTCATCTCCGGTTCACAAATCTTCTAAGTGCCTGCTCCGGTACTTCAGCAGATGCTGCCTGCTTCTGTGGGGGCTCTATGAGTTGCTGAGTGCCCCCTCTGTCTCCTCCTCCAAGGGGCGACATCCTGGTCCTTCCTGGTCCCCAGCAGCACCCAAAAACCTCTCCCGCGACCCTTGCAGCTAGCAAGGCTTGCTTGCGATATTTATGCATGGAAACATTGCAACATCCAGCACGCCGTGGGACATCTTCCATCCAAAGGAGAAGTTCCTAGCCCTTTTTTTCAGGGTCGAGCCTGTGTTGCATGTGCTCGCGCATGCGTATCGCAGCGAGACTCTTTAGTATTTAGAAAAGGTCTCGGAGCCCTGTCAACGTCACGTCAGTGTTCTTTATTGGTTCGTGGGCTTGCCTAATAAAATCTGCTTGCTTTCATTAGTCGAAGGCACGCATACGGCATGCCTTTTCCGGTGGCTAGCCCTCCTCGAGCGCAGAGACCAAGTACAGAAAACATGCGAGGCTCACTGTTTTCCATCGGGCTCGTGGACTTCTTTTTCTTAAATTTACGAGCGCGATCTCGCTTGGCAGAAGTTGAGCGCTTTACATACTTAATTGCACTTTTTCGGTTACGTATATAAATGCACCTTTGCCCAATAGGTGAAAAGTCGGGTTAGGAGTTTCAACGCTATCAGCTCTAAAATGAGCAAACGCGAGACCTGTTGCATTGCAAATGCTTGTTTTTGCAGAATCTTCGGCTTCTTCCACCCTGAGGCAACCTTCTTGCACCTTCATCCGGGGTTTCCTGGGCTCCTGCCCCCCCTGGACACTATTGCGACTCTTGGACTTGGTCCCCTTGCCTTGCAGGTCCTCTTGCCTTGCAGGTCCTCAGGTCCAGGAATCCGTCTTCAGTGCTTTGCTGGTGTTTGGGGTTCTTGCAGATCCCCCTATCATGACTGTTGTGTCCTTTTGGGGTAGTAGGGGAACTTTACTCCTACTTTTCAGGGTTTTGGGGTGGGGTATCTTGGACACCCTGACTGTTTTCTTACAGTCCCAGCGACCCTCTACAAGCTCCCATAGGTCTGGGGTCCATTCGTGATTCGCATTCCACTTTTGGAGTATATGGTTTGTGTTGCCCCTAGACCTATGTTCACCTATTGCATCCTATTCTAATCCTACAGTTTGCATTACTTTTCTTACTATTACTTTCCTGTTTTGGGTTTGTGTACATATAACTTGGGTATATTGCTTACCTTCTAACTGAGGGTACTCACTGAGATACTTGTGGCATATTGTCATAAAAATAAAGTACCTTTGAGTATTGTGTTTTCTTATGATATTGTGCTATATGATACAAGTGGTATAGTAGGAGCTTTGCATGTCTCCTAGTTCAGCCTACGCTGCTTTGCCATAGCTACCTTCTATCAGCCTAAGCTGCTAGAAACTCCTCTATTCTATTAATAAGGGATAACTGGACCTGGCACAGGGTGTAAGTACCACAAGGTACCCGCTATAAGCCAGGCCAGCCTCCTACAGATCCTGTGTGCAGAGCAGGCAGATTTGCTTTAAAAACAACTCTAAAAAACAGTATGTTATAGTTGATTGAGTCATTTTGAAACCACATTCAAAGCATGGTGCTAACCTTTAACGAATACAAACAAAGAAGGGCTAATATGTCGGGAGTGTTTACAGAAAAGTTGGTCCTGTGTACGATACTCCCATCATAATACCAAAAAAACAAAAGTACACAGTTCCAGCCAATAGACTAGTACAAATGTATACAGTAAGTAATAGAGTCTATGAGTCAGCTCTTATTAGAACAAGAGCCCTCACTCACCAAATGGTGACATGCTTCATCATCAGGCTTTTGCTCCTCGTCAGGCCGGCACTGCAGTGCCTGACGGGTCCTTCTTGGGGGCTCTTTGCCGGAAATCTTTTGAGTGTAAAGAATGCCGGTAGCTGAGTGCTAGTATGTGGGATTGGTATATGGGTATGTGAAAATAAAAATGGCTAGAGGTCTGGAAATATCGTATTTTATCAACACAGACCCATGTCATGATTAAAAACAGAGTGTGGGTAAGGATTAGAAGTAATGTCTAGTCCAACCTCAGAAACAAAAAAACTGTCAGTCCCAGAATTGGGGGAATGTGGAGAGTTAGAGTACAGAACTAACTATACTTCTATCATCGGGGTCAACATGTTTCTCGCAAAAAATGTCTGTTAAGATCAGTGCGATTCGTCAGGACCAAAAAACGTACCTAATCCACATGTTATAACCAAATACGGGATTTCTTCGTACCACAAAAACCTACAAAGAGAAAGAAAACAGACTAAAAATACAAATATAACCATGTGCATAGTGAGCTAATTCCGGTGAGAAACCCTAATGTGCAGTGTATCACACAGTGAAATATAAATCAACCAGACTCCTCTCAATTCAGAGGATGAATCCTTACCCTCCTTGTATTAAAGAATGGGCCCCATCGGGATAGCGATAAGCATCAGTGGTCCAGGCTTGTATAGTCAACTAAGTATAGATATAGATGACATGTCATACATAACAAGTATAAATATCTCAAGGATTATAAATCCATTCAAACTATTCAGGACAAATTTAAATCATGGCTCAAACATGTCCAATAAGAAAGTCCTAAGTATGAGGACACACGTATTCACCATAACTATGTGGAATATTGTTAGTCAATTCAAATTGTCAAAATAATCTTAAATCACAAGTCAAACATGTCCAAAAAATGTGTATAGTGTAGACAAT
Organism: Pleurodeles waltl; assembly: GCF_031143425.1. NCBI lineage: Eukaryota > Metazoa > Chordata > Amphibia > Caudata > Salamandridae > Pleurodeles > Pleurodeles waltl. The sequence continues at coordinate 441,364,750 of NC_090449.1, forward strand.
CGCCAGTCCAATAATGTACACCAATAGTATTAATAATAAGGACACAGGGTCATAGTAGTGTCCAATGTTTAATGACAGCTCCCACCAAGGATCAAGAAGGGGCAAAGAAAGTGGTGTGCAATATAGATAGTTACTCTTCTGCTCCTTAAAGAAAGGTAACATAGGACTTACCCCGCTCGTGTGGTCACCGAGTGGATAACCTACCCCTGCTCCACGTCCCAGAAAAAGTGAGACATAGCCAGAGAGGGGTTTATAAATGGTGGTGGGGCATCAAGCTAGAAAGAAGCCTGGAGAAAAGCGGTGGCCATCTTGAAGAAATTCCCTAACAGTAAAAGAGTGGCGGCCATTTTGTAATGGGGTTAGAAATAGGAAATAGTGGTGGCCATCTTGAAGGAATTCCCTAACAGTAAAAGAGTGGCGGCCATTTTGTAATGGGGTTAGGAATAGGAAATAGTGGCGCCCATATTGTAGAGATGTTTTTGTAACAAAAAAATGCCAGCCATATTGTAGTGGAATACCAATACAGAGGGGAACCTGTGGTCAAACAAGGGTGGCAACCAATGGCTGTACCCCCAAAATGGTAATCCCAAAGGACTGTCTGTAGAAAAATAATAGAAAATAGAAAATATCCCAATCTTACTGAAATGAAAGTTGCCATCAAGGGGGCATAAACAGAGTAGGAGGGTGCGCTATGCAGCCATTGATGACAGAGGGAGTCATAATAGAATCAGTTGTGGTAACACAATCATAAAATGATGTCGAACCTCAGAAATGGTTGTATATTCGTAGATCCAAGCATAATGGAGGCTGCCATAAAAAATATATATATATATTGATTGTGATATCTCCATAGTGAAAAGATCGAACCCTGTGACTATCGATTAGTAAATTCCAACCAGGGTATATCATCATTTAGTCCAGTCTGATGTGTTCCTAATCTAAACACCCAGTGTTGTTCTCTCTCAAAGAGTCTCTTGGTACAGTCTCTAGTGTTTGTAATGTGTTCCAATACAACCCATCTCAGGTCGTCTGTTGGAATTCAATGAAATGTTTAGTCAATTTCGTTGCGGCTCGTTGACATCGTATAGTGCGGTCGTTGTGGTAGTGGTCTAGTGTGTACTACTAAGTCTTGAATGTTTTGTGTGCGTTTGAATGCAAAAAGGGGTTGCGCTAAAGCCTCACCTGAAATGTTCAGAATGGACCAGTGTTTTCTAATAATCTTCCTAACCTGGTTACTCAAAGGGGTGAAGGTGGTAACACAAGTCAGTCTTGATTGCCGTTCACGTGAATTTGTGTTAAGAAGGACATCTCTTGGGATATTTCGAGCTCTTTTTCTGGCCTGACTGATAATCCGTAGTGGATATTTACGGTGTACTAGCTTGTGGCTCAGAATCTCAGCCTGGTTATTATAATCAGAAACCTCTGTGCAGTTACGTCTTAACCTCAGGAATTGACCGAAAGGTAAATTCTGTCGCAGAGATTTGGGGTGGTGGCTGTCAAATAGCAGTAAATTATTCCTATCTGTGGGTTTATGACAAATGGAAGAGTGTAACAATCCATTAGTTAGGATGATACGTAAATCCAGAAAAGAAACTTAATCTGAGGAAAAATTAGCACTAAAACGTAAATTGCTGTCCAGGGTGTTAACCCACTCAATAAATGCTTTTGCTTGGTCATAGTTACCCTTCTAGACTATTAGTATGTCATCTATGTATCGACGCCATAGTCGGATATTAGAGGAGAAAGGTTGAGTGGATGGTAGAATATATTTTGATTGAAAAGTATACATATAAAGACAGGCCAGACTCGGAGCAAATGTGCTGCCCATTGAGGTCCCTTGAATTTGATGGTATAGTTGACTTTCGAACTGAAAGAAATGTTCTTTTAGGGCTAGATTTGCACATTGTAAAATAAATGAAACTGGAGTTTTGTAGGGCCAGTCCATTTTGCCAAGGATGTCTTTGACTGCTTCCAGAGTGGCATCTTGCGGTATGTTGGTGTACAATGCCTCCACATCAAGGCATATTAACATATCCGTGGTCTCACTCTTATTGATATCATCTAACAAGATCAAAGTGTCCTTAGTATCCTTCAGAAAAGTAGGTGTATCCTGAACAATTGGTTGTAGATAGAAATCACAGAATTTTGACAGAGGTTCTAGCAGAGATCCTATGCCTGATACAATTGGACATCCCGGTGGTGGGGTCCCTTTGTGTATTTTAGGAAGGCAATAGAAAAAGGGGACCCTAGGTTCTTTAGTGTCCAGAAATTTGGCCTCTGCATGGGATATCCAATCTGAATCTTCAGCTTCAGTGATCAATCCTTAAATTGTCTTCTGTAAGCGTGGAGTAGGGTCCGAGGATATAGGTTCATAGTATGTAGTGTCGCTTAATAGTCTCAGACATTCCTGTCTATATGAAGTTGTATTCTGGATCACTATCGCACCCCCTTTGTCCGCAGGTTTTATAGTGATCTCTGGATGATGGGACAATGTGCGGATAGCTTCTCTTTCTTTATTGGACACATTCTGAAAGTGCAAGGTTGAATTCATTGATTCGATCTCTTGACGCACTGCTTTTTCGAAAGTAAGTACTTCCACTGGTACTAAAGAAGATGGAGACATGAAAGTGGAAGGGTTTCTCAAATTAGTATCACCTAAAGGAAGTGGTGCAGGTTGGTTCCTAAAAAAGAAATGCAAGCGGATCTTACGGAACAATGCAGTAATTTCACAGTTAAGGCGGAAAGGATCTTCTTTAGGAGTGGGCACAAAACCCAGACCCCGATTAAGTACTGAGATTTCATCTGGTGAAAGAATAGTGTCTGATAAGTTAACAACTAGGGTTTCTTCGGTGGTCCTGCACTGCGGCTCCTGGTCACCATCTGTGGTGCCTCTTGGATCCATTGTACGTTACTGCCTCTTCCTCTGTTTCTTCCTCGGCCCCTGGCCCTGCCTCTTCCTAAAAAAGGATGATATGGGATCTGGGCTTGTGGTTGGAAGAAGGGTTATGGGGGTTGCTGCCACATTGGGAAGTGAGCGTATGGAAACTGAGGAGTTGGACCAAGTAGAAGTGGTTGGCGGTTCCGGTACGATCATTGTTCATCAGCGCTGCTCCAACCATCTGAGCTAGAGCTATACTGTGGTGTACGTGGTTTCCGGTACTGATCGTATGTGTCATCTGAAGTTTCCGAGCCACCCTCCTGTTGGTAATCTTCTTTTGTGTATGGATAAATCCTCTCTCTACTAAATTTTTTTATATCCTTTTGGAGCTTGGTAATCTTCTCGTGAGTCAAGTGTTCTTTAGTCTCGTTGAGTTCTGTGTTGATTTCAGCTAAACAAGATTTGAATTGTGACACTAGAACAGTAGTCTTAATAAATGACTCCAACAAAGAATTCTCTATTGTGATGGAGTCCGCCAGACGTTTAGAGGTGTTGATAATTAATACCAACCAATCATGTGTACATGTCCATGATACCTGTGCCCAGTCTTTTCGGAATTGCAGATCTTGTAGAAAAATTCTAGGGACATTGGTGACTATCAGACCATTTGGTGAAATATTGGCCCGGAGATATTCTGTCATAATAGTGCCATGTAAGACTGTTTTAATTAATTCTTTTTTGAGGCTGGATAATTTATCCTAATCTTCTTTTGAACAACCAGATGGACCACTATGGTCACCATCAAGTATAGATGGTGCTCGTAAAATTGCTTGGACAGTGTCCTCATCAAAACTCAGGCCCTGAAGGTCAGCCATCACTACTACTGGTGAGACTCCACCAAAGTAGGAATATCTGGGAAAGCCCTACAGCAGAGAAGCTATACGAAATTATCGAATACAAACAAAGAAGGGCTAATATGTCTGGAGTGTTTAGAGAAAAGTTGGTCCTGTGTACGGTACTCCCATCATAATACCAAAAAAACAAAAGAACACACTTCCAGCCAGTATACAGTAAAGTAATAGTCTATGAGTCTGCTCTTATTAGAACAAGAGCCCTCACTCACCAAATGGTGACATGCTTCATCATCGGGCTTTTGCTCCTCGTCAGGCCGGCACTGCAATGCCTGAGGGGCCCCTCGTGGGGGCTCTTTGCCAGAGATCTTTTGAGTGTAAAGAATGCCGGTAGCTGAGTGCTAGTATGTGGGATTGGTATATGGGTATGTGAAAATAAAAATGGCTAGAGGTCTGGAAATATCGTATTTAATCAACCCAGACCCCTGTCATGATTAAAAACAGAGTGTAGGTAAGGATTAGAAGTAATGTCTAGTCCTCCCTCAGAAACAAAAAAACTGTCAGTCCCTGAATTGGGGGAATGTGGAGAGTTAGAGTACAGAACTAACTATATTTCTGTCATCGGGGTCAACATGTTTCTCGCAAAAAATGTCTGTTAAGATCTGTTTATGGCAGCCTCCATTATGCTTGGATCTACGAATATACAACCATTTCTGAGGTTCGACATCATTTTATGATTGTGTTACCACAACTGATTCTATTATGACTCCCTCTGTCGCCAATGGCTGCATAGCGCACCCTCCTACACTGTTTATGCCCCCTTGATGGCAACTTTCATTTCAGTAAGATTGGGATATTTTCTATTTTCTCTTATTTTTCTACAGACAGTCCTTTGGGATTACCATTTTGGGGGTACAGCTATTGGTTGCCACCCTTGTTTGACCACAGATCCCCCTCTGTATTGGTATTCCACTACAATATGGCTGGCATTTATTTGTTACAAAAACATCTCTACAATATGGCCGCCACTATTTCCTATTCCGAACCCCATTACAAAATGGCTGCCACTCTTTTACTGTTAGGGAATTCCTTCAAGATGGCCACCACTATTTCCTATTTCTAACCCCATTACAAAATGGCCGCCACTCTTTTACTGTTAGGGAATTCCTTCAAGATGGCCACCGCTTTTCTCCAGTCCTCTTTCTAGCTTGATGCCCCACCACCATTTATAAACCCCTCTCAGGCTATGTCTCACTTTTTCTGGGACGAGGAGCAGGGGTAGGTTATCTACCCGGTGGCCACACGAGCGGGGTAAGTCCTATGTTACCTTTCTTTAAGGAGCAGAAGAGTTACTATCTATATTGCAGACCACTTTCTTTGCCCCTTCTTGATCCTTGGTGGGAGCTGTCATTAAACATTGGACTCTACTATGACCCTGTGTCCTTATTATTAATACTATTGGTGTACATTATTGAACTGGCGATTGTCTACACTATACACATTTTTTGGACATGTTTGACTTGTGATTTAAGATTATTTTGACAATTTGAATTGACTAACAATATTCCACATAGTTATGGTGAATACCTGTGTCCTCATACTTAGGACTTTCTGTTATTGGACATGTTTGAGCCATGATTTAAGTTTGTCCTGAATAGTTTGAATGGATTTATAATCCTTGAGATATTTATACTTATGTATGACATGTCATCTATATCTATACTTAGGTGACTATACAAGCCTGGACCACTGATGCTTATCGCTATCCCGATGGGGCCCATCCTTTAATACAAGGAGGGTAAGGATTCATCCTCTGAATTGAGAGGAGTCTGTTTGATTTATATTTCACCGTGTGATACACTGCACATTAGGGTTTCTCACCGTAATTAGCTCACTATGGACATGGTTATATTTGTATTTTGAGTCTGTTTTTTTGCTCTTTGTAGGTTTTTGTGGTACGAAGAAATCCTGTATTGGGTTATAACATGTGGATTAGGTACGTTTTTTGGTCCTGACGAATCGCACTGATCTTAACAGACATTTTTTGCGAGAAACATGTTGACCCCGATGATAGAAGTATAGTTAGTTCTGTACTCTAACTCTCCAGATTCCCCCAATTCAGGGACTGACAGTTTTTTTGTTTCTGAGGTTGGACTAGACATTACTTCTAATCCTTACCCACACTCTGTTTTTAATCATGACAGGGGTCTGGGTTGATTAAATACGATATTTCCAGACCTCTAGCCATTTTTATTTTCACATATCCATATAGCAATCCCACATACTAGCACTCAGCTACCAGCATTCTTTACACTCAAAAGATCTCCGGCAAAGAGCCCCCACGAGGGGCCCGTCAGGCATTGCAGTGCCGGCCTGACGAGGAGCAAAAGCCCGATGATGAAGCATGTCACCATTTGGTGAGTGAGGGCTCTTGTTCTAATAAGAGCAGACTCATAGACTCTATTACTTACTGTATACATTTGTACTAGTCTGTTGGCTGGAACTGTGTACTTTTGGTTTTTGGCTGACTTTTAACCCCATCGAAAACCCTTGGTTTAAACAGTAGATTTTATTTGTACATTTTAGTAAAATACAGATTTTCACGTAAGCAGTGTAACACAACGAAACAAACGACATGGTTCAGCTTCTGTGGCCTCACCTGTAACAGAGGTCTTTGAGCCCTCAAGGACTGCCTTGTCAAAATGTTACACTTTTACATAAGCTTGTTACAGAATTGCTCAAAGAATATTAGAAAATCAGCATGCAATTGACATCAGAGCGATTTGTGCTATTACACAGAATATTAAACATTTGCAAGTAAATATTCAAGAGCTAGAGTCTTCTGTGCAAAAATAAAACCGCACAGCTCTCATTTTTTAAATCCTTATATTTGAGGCTGTTTGGGGATGGCACGTACAGACTGTTGTTTCTCAGTCACAACAGCTCTAACCTTTGGAACTAGCTCAAATCTGACTATAGAGTCAGATCCCCCCTTAACCCTCCTTGAGCCCGCCTCCTGCTTCCTATCCTGTTCAGCGCTGCGCTGAGACCTTTGCCACTGCCAACGCCTCAGGACATGGCCTGTCGCAGCCTGCATTGCAACCCAGTTCAAAGCCTGCTGCTGACCTTTAACCTCTGACAAACTGTGGTTTAAACAACAGATTGTATTTCCACATGGCCTGAACCCTCTTAAGCAGATGCAACACAATAAAACAAACATCATGCTTCAGTGACCATTCCCTAAACCATAATACAGGTCCTTGAGCCCTCAAGGTTAAAATAAATAGCTGTCCCGCTGCCACCCCTATTTTACACTTGCATTATCTTAATTACAGGCTGCTACTGAGGGCTGCCTTGTCAAAATGTACACTTTTACATAAGCCTGTTACAGAACGGCTCAAAGCATATTAGAAATAACTCTTAATCAACGCTTGCACTAAACACATAGAGTTTTCTTTCTCTAATGCCGCCCCTCCTGCCCCAGTGCTGTTGCACATTCAAAGCATATTGCTGACCTTTAACCCAATGACAAACCCTTAATTTAAACAATAGATTATTTGTAAAAAAAATTGTAAACGCTGATTTTCCTTTGACCTGCAGCTTGCTAAGCTAAGCCATTATGAGGTTAAGCTAACACACTGTTTTTTTTCCAAACATAAAGAAGCAGACATTTTTCAGACCAGATAACACAGAAACTCGGCTTCCCTGTGCAACACACTGAATGGAAAAAAATAATTTAAAATATATGCTCTCATTGTTTTTACCTGCAGCAGAAGTTGTCCTATATCGTCCAGTTGCTCCCCACGATTCAGTTCAAAACTTTGCTCAGTCTTACTTAGAGCCCCTCAGTCCACAGACGTAAACTCAGCATTTCCCTGCTGCTTCTGATTGTGTGTGTGCGCCTTGGGATGGCATTTTATACTTTGTAGAGCTTGCTAATTATGCACAGGTCCACCTTTGGGAGTTGAGGAGTACCAGTCATCTGCGTATGGGTTCCATTTCATAACAGTTGGCTGCTTCTGAGTGTGTGTGTGCGGCCTTGGGATGGCATTTTATACTTAATAGAGCTTGTTAATTATGCACGCGTCCAGTTTGGGGAGTTGAGGAGTACCAGCCATCTGCTTATGGGTTCCATTTCATAGCAGTTGACTGCTTCTGAGTGTGTGGCCTTTGGGACGGCATTTTATACTTATTAGAGCTTGCTAATTATGCATGGGTCCACTTTGGGGAGTTGAGGAGTACCAGCTGTCTGCATATTGGTTTTATTTCATAGCAGTTGGATGCTTCTGACTGTGTGTATGCGGCCTTAGGACAACATTTTATGCTTAGTAGAATTTGCTAATTATGAGATGGGGCACTTTGTGGATTTGAGGAGTACCAGCCATCTGGGTATAGGTTGCATTTCATAGCAGTCTTGATTCATTTGCAAATGTGTCTAGACATTTCTAAAAAAAAAAAAAAAAAAAAAAAAAAAAAACTTTTTTAAGTCAAATATGCACCGTCCAAGATAAGACATAAGGGCTTAAGGAGACATCGTGGCCCTGAGGGGTTCCTTCTGTGTATTTTCCCAAGCCTCTTATTGGGGGAAGCCCTCCAGTTGTCTCATCAAAATTTCACAACTGCGGCTGTCTGAACATGCCTTGGCTTGCCTTGTTAGAGGCTCACATATTGTGCATCCCATAGGGTGTTGCAGTTGTGCCTGTGACTAAGCCCTAGACACAGGGCAATGGGGCCTGTTATGACAGCATCCTAATGATGTTTTAGGACCATGAGCATCAGACTAGCACGTGACCAGGGTGATGTCACAACATACTTGTCCCAACATGGTCATGTGAGCCCCAGGAAGTGATGTCAGGGCCAATTAGGGTCCCAGAAGTCCTGGTAACGGAAGTGACGTCACTTCCGAGGGGTGGGTCAGCTGTCACTTTTTGCATGATGCCAGAAGGTATCCCTCCTTACTAATAATATATGCAAAGGAAATAAACCCCTGGATATACAACAGTTCAATAGATAATCCCACGATTCCCTAAAGCTAATTGCATATAACCTTCCTAATTGTGAGTGCCGTATTTATAAACTCAAGCAGTGCCAAACAGATGTTCAGAGACTCTAATTATTGAACATAAAAAAGAGGAGGACTTCACTGATCAGAGTTCCCATAAAAGTTTTTTTTAATTTTTTTAAAATGCCCTCTGATTTTTACAAAATTGATTAAAAAGAATAAAGTGCATTGTGCTTTGTTTAGAAGTTGCATTACAGGTGCTTAGTGTTTTATTTCTAAAACACTGCCCCATTTTGAGATAAGCTACCATAAAATAAATCATTTTAAGTCAGAAACAGTGAGCAACTAGTTCTGAATACCTTCTGTGACTAAGACCAATTCATGAGCAATGACCGTAGATTTAATAATTTCATTGGAGTTCATTTTGTCTCCCACCAAAGATCCTAATTGACATTTCAGTTCTAATTTTGACATTGACAGAAGACCCAGGATCTGTAACATTTAGAGTTATGCCTGTGGTACTACACTTGTTATTTATAAAAGCCCACTAAGGGAGCGCAAAAGCATAGTCTAGTGTTGAACAATCAGTACTAAGTGAAATCCTAAAACTATTTGCCAACTGTACTCCAAATATAATGCCAGAGCTGTAAGAAGTGCATTCTTATAGTGTCTTCAATAAAGGCAAGTCCCATTTCTTTATGCACAGTGTATGCTGGGGTACTTTTAGGGATGGGCAATAATCCCCTAGCAAAGGAGTGAGCCCTCAGTTCTTTGTAGAGTTTGAAGATACCCCCTAATAGTTGCGCTATAGGTGGCCATTAAGTTGGATTTGCAGGTATAAACTATGCACAATTCCTTAATATGTCTTTTCCCTAACTTCCTGAATACCCCCAGCATTTTTCTTCAGTTGTTCCTTAATGACCTGTAAGTATTTCCAATTAACCATATGGTTGATTAAAGTGCCTTGATGGGAAAATGTATCAACTCTAGGTATCTAGGTTCCTTCTGTTAAAGAATTATGTAATGCCCCTTTACTACAAGACATTGGGAAAAATGTATCCAAATTAATTTTCAGATATAATCCCTCCCAAAAATACAACAAACGAGTCAAAAGCTTTTGTAAACCATTTGATGTTGTTGCCAAGAGAACAGCTTTGCCATTGTATAATAAAAGAGGAACTAGGCATGAGTCAGTCTTGGGCATATCAACTTCTGTTTGGAGGAATGCCCTTTCAAGGTCATTCATATATAGAGTGAGTACAAAAGGGGCAAGAACACACCCTGGCCTAATGCCTCTCTTTACCTTCAAAGATTTTGGTCATTCCCATTGGTCCCAAAACAGACCAGAGCAGTGCCATGCTGGTACTTATACATTAGGAGGTATGTGATAGACTCCTCAACCCTTAGGTATTTCATAGTGCACCAGGGTTTAACATAGCTAACATAGTAAAACGCATTGCTCAGGTGCACAAAACGTAGATATAAAAAGTCCCTCCTAGCTCTAGGTTGAAGCACTGCTCAACCATGCCCAGCCCTTTACTAAAGCCAAATTATGGTTTAAATCTGTTTTATTAAGTTTAAACAAGGAGAACAACAATCTACCCCCTCATCCACTGGCTGCTGGAGAAACAATAAACATACTCTAATATGAGGAACATCAAAAAGAAATTAAAGAAGGGGGACCTAAACCAGGGCGTGAGGCTGTTCGGTGCAACATATGGGGGAGGGTAAGTGAAGTCCACTGTCGGAGCACATCAGTGTAGGTCACAAAATGAAGAAGAGGAGGAGCAAAAGGACAAGAGATGTTGTGTCCTGTATTGGGTCAATTGGGTGCTTGATTGGGGTGTGTTGGGCAGAGAATATGTGGGTATTTCAGGGAGGTTAGTTCCCTAAATGCATTAGAAAGGTAGTGTATGCACGATCCCCATACCTTATCAGACTGTGGTAATGTCTCAGTCACAGCCGCCATCAACTTCTCCATATCCCGTAGTACTCACAGTCAATGAAGCTAATCGAATCTCGTCACGATTTTGTCCGTGCCCCACCAAGAGAGCAAAAGTTGTGATAGCACAGCCCTTGACAGATTTGAGAGGGTACCTCAAGGGTTTCCAAAGGCCTAGCAAGATATAGCTGGGAAACATAGAAATGTCAGTATCACGTATGTCATCTACCACTGTCAAGATCTCTGTCCATACAGTTATTATGTGAGGGCAATGCCATAGAAGGTGGGTAAGGGTACCAACCTGGCCACAATGTAGTCAGCAAGTACAGTCACTGGTCCTCTTCCTTTGGGCTATTCTAGCCGGAGTATAATACCAATAGTGTGCAATTTTGAGGAACATTTCTTCACTAGTGGTACTGCTGGCAGATGCTTGATGTAAAATGTCTCGCCATTCTTCGGTGGTACAGGTGCACTCACATTTCATCTTCCATCTTCACTGCACAGATGTTGGAGAGGGGGCTTGGGATGTGCTTGAGAGAGGAGTAGATGTAAGAAAATAGGCATTTGTTAGAGGAGTGGGTAAGAAGTCATTTGTCAAAGGCTGTGAGTGGCCTACCTGCATCAGAGCAGACAAAGTGGCTAGAGACCGCGCACTGAATAATGGTATATTCCCAGTCAGCGGTAGACAGAAGCCCATATTCAGAATGGATTTTGGGGGAAGTCCATAAGGCCCTCTGTCAAATAGGTCACCCATCCTCTTGCAGTTGGCTTCTTCCTGCCACTGTAAAAACAATGAACCGCTTGGTGCAGTAGGTAAGTCTGGGTTCTCTATAATGGACGTCTGAGGTGAGATGGGGGTGGACAGTTTCCGTCTAACTTTACTTTATCCCAAACACCCATTGTAGGTCAGAGTGCCAGTGAGATATAGAGCCCCACTGGTCGGTGTTGTTTCGGAAGCCATGGTACCTTCCAAATATGTATGTCAGCCACTGCTTGGTCTGTGAACCTCCAATGCTTTTCGAGGCTGGGTCTAGACCATTCTACCTTGTAAGGCAGCTGCACTGCCTGTTAATAGCATAAAAGGTGAGGAATGCCTGGCCACCCTCCGACTGGGGCAAATATGCCTGTTTTCTCCCTTCCCAAATGAAGTCCTCAACAAGGCATTTAAATTTTCCTATGGCATGTTGGGGCAGTTCGAGTGGTAGTGTCTGCATAACATAAAGAATCTTAGGTAGTAAGGCTGTTAAAAATGGCCCTTTCTGCAGGGTTATCCCCAAACTATTTGCCTTTCATTTCCTGTTTTTCTGAGCCCCCTTTTTGTGGGTTTCAGAACTCTGGACACTTTAGCCCTGCTAATCAGTTCTGAAGTGCATTTGCTCTCTACCCTAAAACTTGGTATAATTGGTTTACACCTGTTTAGCTTATTTTATTTACCTGTAAGCCCCTTGTAAAGTGGTATACCGTGTAATCAAGGCCTGTAAATGAAATGCTAATAGTGGGCCTGCAGCACAGATTGCGCCACACACAGACGTAGCCTTTCAAACTTGTCTCAGGCCTGCCACTGCTGTGCCTGTGTGCGCAGTTTACTGCGACATTGACTTGGCAAGTAAAACTACTTGCTAAGGCATAAACTCCCTTTTTACTATACCTAAGTCACCACTAAGGTAGGCCGTAGATAGCCCTATGGGCAGGGTGCTGTGTATGTAGAAGCTAGGACATATATTTGTATGTGTTACATGTCCTAGTAGTGACAGACAGCCTATTTTGTTTTTCACTACTGGGAGTGCTACTCTTCTCAGGGTTTCATTGGGAAATCACTTATATATTTCTAGGTGGTAATTTCTGATCTGTGAGGAGTAGCGTGGGCATGTTTGGAATGGTAGTGAGAAATCCTGCTTATTGCTATAGGTGGATTTTACATTACTATTTTGGAACTGGCACTTTTAGAAAGTAGACATTTCTCTGTGCTTATAACTCTAGTGCTTTGCAGCCTGACTCCAGCCCACGTCTGGGGTAGAGTGGCAGCTCTACTTGGTGCATACTTTCCAGACAGCCATCATACAGAAAGGGCTGGGTGTGACAGAAGAGGGATCTGTATTCTGATAGTCATTCTGGGCTAGGGAGAGGGAGGGCCAGTCACACCTGACATGTAAGTAGGCTTTGTCCTGCCCTCACACAATGGGCTGATTACCCCCTACTGACGTCTAGAGACATGGCTTTGTTGAAAGATTGTTGTGCTTCATTTGAAAGGGTCCCATTGAAATAACCCCCTGAACAAAGGCATTTTTTAAATATAAGTACATGAGGTCCGGCCCCATGATTTATAGAGCACCTTTAGGACTGAACCTCTGCCAGAAGGACTGCTGAGCTGCAAAAGGACTCATCTGGACTTCTGTTCTATGGTTGCCCTGCTACCTGCAGCTGCTGGGTGACATAAAGGACTCCCTGGATTGCTTTTCTGCTTGTTGCCCTTCTGCCAGTTGCTCCCTGACTCTGTACTACATAAGTTCTGTCGGGCTGCCAGGATGCACCTCCATTTTTGGAGAACTTGCACCGCTGTGCTGGCCTGTCTGCTTTGCCCACAGCTACAAATGTTCTTCAGGGGCTTACTGACTGACCCCTGCTCCCTCAGAGCTCCTAGACCGGCCTTATTGACCTGGGGCTGAGGCTGACAGAACTTCCAAAAACCAGCGCCTGGAGGAGCACCTTAGAAACTTCCCTTTGTTTGTGATTCCAGTGCATGGAGTGCAATTCCTCTACGATTACTAGCCACCTGGCACATGAAGAGTGCTCTCTGAACTCGCAGCTCTAGTGGAGTTACTGTCAGGGAGTCGCACTTGATAAGCGCCTGCAATCGCGTTTCAGCATGAAGCTGCTACTTCATAGGCTCTGAGCGCCCCATGTGCAGAGAGGCATCGCCCTGCCTGGAATGGGGGTCTCAGTGCGACACCCGATGGGCCGCTGAAGCCCTGGGTATCTCCCCTTTCATGGTCCTGAGAGAGGCAGGAGGAGGTCGCCACCATAAGGAACCACCCGAATAATCTAGCGCCACCCCCGGCATTGCACGTAGAGCTAGCCCAAAGCAAGGACATGTCTATCCTGCACCCCTTGCCATGACGACAGCGATGCAAGGAGCTTGAAGACCCTGACTTGGGCATCCATTGAAGTCCGGACCTCCAGCGAGGTGACTGGATGCCCAGGAAGATCAAGGAAGGTCTCCATCAGTCACAGGGCGGCTATGAGCTATGGGAGTATCGCAGCTGCCGGCCCACTCGCGGGCAGTATCATTTTACCAACCCTTTACGCGGGGGACCCAGCAAGGTCTCCCAGTTTGGTCCTACATTTTGTTCTCTCCCCTCCTCTTCTTATGGCATACATTTAGGGGCATTCACGATTCAACTGACGGGACAGGAAGGAATCCTTAATGGAGGTCCCAATCCTGTTGCCGTTAACCACTACCGTCATATTGCTAGAAGGAGCGCAGAGACTCTTGTACCTTACAGGGAATCCCTAACTTACAGCATAAGGGTGGTCATTACAACATTGCGGTATAAGGCGCTTACCGCCGTGCAGAAGACCGCCAATACACCGCCGCGGGCGCGGTAGACCGCCACAGCTATTATGACACACATCACGGAATCCGCCGAAATTCAGACACCCGCACAATACCGCCACACCAAAGGTCAGCGATAAACTGGCGGAAACACATCCTCCACCTCCACGCCAACAGAAACACGCCCATGCCATTACGACCCACGAATCCACGCGGCGGTCTTTCAACCGCGGTATTCTATTGGCGGTACACACCGCCGCGCCCAAAATACACACACATCTCCAGAACACCACCACATTGGACAATTACAAATACACACACCTGATACACATACACACACCACTCCCACACACCCAATACTATATAAAACACACACCCACATCACCCACAAACCCCTACGACCACAATTCACGAACGAAGGCCAGAGAGATAGCACAGAACAGACAACCCCATCACACAGAGGCACACAACACCATCACCCACGCAACATCCAAGCACAAAACACCACATACCACTACACTCACCACACTCATCAACACATACACCACCCCACACATCACACACACCACCCCATGTCACGCCAAAGACACCCCCGCTTCTCCGAGGAGGAGCTCAGGGTAATTGTGGAGGAAATCATCCGGGTAGAGCCACAGCTATTTGGCTCACAGGTACAGCACACATCCATAGCCAGGAAGATGGAGCTATGGCAAAGAATAGTGGACAGGGTCAACGCTGTGGGACGGCACCCAAGAAATAGGGAGGACATCAGGAAGAGGTGGAAAGACCTACGGGGGAAGGTGCGTTCCACGGTATCCAGGCACCACATTGCGGTACAGCGGACTGGCGGCGGACCCCACCTCCTCCCCCTCAACTAACAACATTGGAGGAGCAAGTCTTGTCCATCTTGCATCCTGAGGGCCTCGGAGGAGTCGTTGGAGGAACGGACACTGGTAAGTTTAATCTTAACCATCATAACCCCCACCCTTCCTGCATGATATCACACACCCCCACCATCACACCCTCCCCTATCACCCCAAATCCTCACCTATCTACCCATGACACCAACCACCCATCTCAACCCCAAGACCTGCATGACATAACTAAGCATGGACACCCATCACCAAAGCATGCCCACTGCACAGACCCACAACCATCAGCACACAAGCCCCCACACAGGAATGCCTGCACTGGGGTTCATGCACACCCAACCATTGCACACCATGAAACACACACATGCAATAATCATGCTCTTATACCCCCGCAGGAACCCAAAGGAACGTCACCACACCAGAGGGTCCAGACAACACCACTCCACCCCCAGACGAGGCCCACAGTGACGAGAGCAGCTCTGCCCCACTGGATCTTGATGACCAGCCCAGACCATCGTGGGCCTCAGGACAGTCGGTTCCCCTTGCCCAGCCACAGCCCAACACCGAGCTTACACCCTCTGGTAACACCAGCACAGCACCCACCCAGCGGGCCCAAACCTCCCTACCCAGGACAGGTCAATCAGCGGTGTGTCCACCACTACAGGGCACCCAGGCTAACCCACCACCCCAACAACAACAGGGACCTGGGGGCAGTGGTAGTGGGCACACGATCCAGGGGACGGAGGCACAGGAACACAGGGGAACTGGGAGGGCTGCTGTGCGACAGAGGGAGGACAGGCCAAGGGAACCAACTCTCAACGAGGCCCTCTCCTCCATCATGGGAGCATACCACCACTCCCAGGAGACGATGGCCACGGTCCTGGACAAGTTGCAGGAGACCCTGCGTCTGCAGGAGGAACAATATTTGGGGTTCAGGGAGGAGCTCAGGACCATCGGCTCCGCCCTGGGCGCCATCGTAGGGGTGCTGACGGACATTCAAAAGACCTTGAGGGACACCGTGGCACTCCAAGGGGCCCCTGACACGAGCCACGACGATGAAATGCCCACCACCTCCGCCGGCGCTAGTGGACAGGACGCCCCACCTCAGGACCACCACACCAGCACCCCATCCCCTGCAGACAGACAACCACCACGCAAGCGGGCCCTGAGATCCAGGAACAGGACAGAGCAAGATGGCAAGACCCCCACCAGGAAATAAGACCACCCTGTTTGTCCCCCCACTGTCCCACTTTGTTTCCCTGCCCAAATCGGAACTGACCTAGCTCCACTTCCAATGCCCAGATGTGCAATGTACCTGTGAGACTAATAGACTGGACTCTGCCATGGACATTCCTCCACCATCAACCATCACCATTTTACAACCCCTCTTCATTTTTTTACACTTAAATAAACACCCTTGAAACACTAAAAAAAAATTGAGTCAGTCTATGATTCGTAAATCTGTATTATCAATTACAGTTTCATAATGGGTTACCCATTGGAAGGCTAACATACCTAAGTCACACATCACAAGCCCTTCAAGGATGCAAACAGTTGACACGTAGGTTACCACATTTGTGAAACTGAAATGGAAGGGGACAACTCAGTTAACAAATAGTGAGTGAAATGTCGGTACAGGATAGAAGTAGATGTGTGAAAGTTAATGTAATGGTAAAAATGAAAATGTTCTCACCTGTGTCTCACTGGAAATATTGCAGTATGACTGACTCCCTGTTGTCGTTTTCGTCTTCCTCAGCTTCATCCTCATCACTGTCCACAGGCTTTACAGGCTCCACAGCTGCCACAACACCGTCATCTGGATCATCCTCCTGCAGAAAAGGCACCTGGCGTCGCAATGCCAAGTTATGGAGCATGGAGCAGGTGATGATGATGTCGCACACCTTCTTCGGTGAGTAGAATAGGGATCCACCTGTCATATGGAGGCACCTGAACCTGGCCTTCAGGAGGCCGAAGGTACGCTCGATAACCCTCCTAGTCTGCCCATGGGCCTCATTGTAGTGTTCCTCTGCCCTGGTCCTGGGATTCCTCACTGGGGTCAATAGCCAGGAAAGGTTTGGGTAACCAGAGTCCGCCAATAGCCATACACGGTGCCTCTGGAGTTGACCCATCATATCAGGGATGCTGCTATTCCGCAGGATGTAGGCGTCATGCACAGAGCCAGGGAACATAGCATTTACCTGCGAGATGTTCTGGTCTGCCAAACAGACCATCTGGACATTCATTGAATGATAACTCTTCCTGTTCCTGTACGCCTGTTCACTCCTGCGGGGGGGACCAGAGCTACATGGGTCCCATCAATGGCACCTATGACGTTGGGGATATGTCCAAGGGCATAGAAGTCACCTTTCACTGTAGGCAAATCCTCCACCTCAGGGAAAATGATGTATCTCCTTACGTGTTTCAGCAGGGCAGACAACACTCTGGACAAGACATTGGAAAACATAGGCTGGGACATCCCTGATGCCATGGCCACTGTTGTTTGAAAAGACCCACTTGCAAGGAAATGGAGCACTGACAGCACCTGCACGTCAGGGGGGATTCCAGTCGGATGGCGGATTGGTGACATCAGGTCTGGCTCCAACTGGGTACATAGTTCCTGGATTGTAGCACGGTCAAACCGGTAGGTCCCGATTAAATGTCTCTCTTCCATTGTCAACAGGTCCATCACCGGTCGGTACACTGGAGGATTCCGCCATCTTCTCATATGTCCCAGCTGACGGTGCCTGCGAAGGACAACAGCGAAGAACCAGTCACTATTCCTCCAGGTATGTACCCACAGTTACACACAAGACTACACCAGACACAAAACCCTTCCTGTATGTGTGTTGAGTGTAGGCCTCAGTATGTTTGACGCAGTTGAAAATGAATCCATGTGGGCCCCTGAAATGGCGGCTGCCTGACCTCTAAACTGGGACAATGGGATTGTGGGGTAACAGCGCTGGCGTTGCACACCGTCGCGGTAGGCGGTCGTAGAGCGTGGCGTAATGCTGCATTGGTTAACATTGGACCCTATGGGTCCCAGGAGCCAATGAACAGGTGCGCCGGCGGTGATGATGCGCCCTGCCGCGGACGTCACCGCCATTTTCTATCTGTTCAATCACTAGATACCTGACCTTCGACAGGAGAGGACCTACACTGCTAGTGCTGCTGTGACCTCGGTCTGGAAGCGACGATGGCTGCTGCGTCTGGGGAAAGGGCCCCTGCCTTCACTGCACAGGAGTTGGAGAAACTTGTGGATGGGGTCCTCCCCCAGTACATGCTACTGTACGGTCCTCCAGACCAACAGGTTAGTACACAGGGAGCACGTTGTAGGGGCTAGGCCTGGGTGGACAGGGCTGGGTGGAAGAGGGAAGGGGGCAGAAGTCATACTACAGTAAAGCATGGGAATAAATGGGCCACATGGTCAGAGTATGGAGGGGGCCACACACATTGATGGTGCAATTGGTAATGACTGTTCCTCTTCCCTTGTGCATGTCATGTAGATCAGCGCCCACCAGAAGAGGGACATTTGGCGTGCCATCGCCAAGGAGGTCCGGACCCTGGGGGCCCACCAGAGACGGGGCACCCACTGCCAGAAGAGATGGGAGGACATTCGCCGCTGCAGCAAGAAGACGTGGAGGCTCAGCTGGGGATGGCCTCCCAATGTGGGAGGGGTGCCCGTCGTACCATGACCCCCCTGATGTTCCGGATTCTGGCAGTGGCCTACCCGGAGTTGGATGGGCACTTAAGGACATCACAGCAGACACAAGGGGGTGAGTACAACCTCATTCTGCGGACTTTGCGTGCAGTGGAGGTGTCTGGGTGGGGGAGGTGGGCTGTGGGTGTCCCTAGGCCAGGGCAAGTTAGGTAGGCAAGGCCCCTCTGTAATGTAGGCCATTTGGCACTCTACCCCACCTCAGTAAATTAGCAAGTTGAGGTATAGTTGCCCCTGTGGCATCCATGTGCGCAGATTTCCACCATTGCCATGTAGGCCATATCCCAGAAATTGCATGTGCAGAGGGCAGGAGCACGGCGTTGTGCATGGGGCTGCTGCGTCTGTCTTGTCCGCCAACGGTAGCGGTATGCCATGCACTAAAACTCTTTGTTCTGTCTCCCCCCCCCTTTTCCTGCTCTCCCTGTCCTTTTGTACATCAGCATCAACAGGCGGAGGTACAGTGGCACCGGAGCACGAGGGAGCTGCATCCCACATGGCCATGGAGGGCCACACCATAGACTCTGAATACACCAGTGGGACGGAGGGCGAGGGGAGCTTCACGTCGGCCACCGGATCACCAACCAGCGACACAGACTTGTCCGCCAATGTGAGCTCCCCTGTGGTGGCGGCACCATCTGTGCGCCCCACTTCTACAGGTACAGCCGCCACCCCCCCCTACCAGCACCACCCTCCCAGCAGCCCCTCAGCGTTCGCCCCGTGCCCGCTCACCCAGGAGGGTGGGCATCACCTTCGCCCCAGGCACCTCAGGCCCTGCCCCAGTCACCCCTGCTGCCCTCAGTGAGGAGGCCATTTACCTCCTCAGGTCACTCACTGTTGGGCAGTCTACCATTGTGAATGCCATCCAGGGTGTAGAAAGGGCGTTGCAACACGGTAATGCATTCCTGGAGGGCATTCATTCTGGTCAGGCTGTCTTTCGGCGAACCCTGAAATCTCTGGCCTCAGCACTGATAGCAGCAATTGTCCCTGTGTCCAGCCTCCCCCTCCAACTTCCTCCACCCAGACCCAATCCCCTGTACCCCAGCCCATCCCAAGCACACCTACAGACCAGTATGCACACAAGTCAACACACAAAAGTAGCTCAGGCAAACATAGGCACCACACATCCCACAGGCACTCACACAAACATCACACCCATACAGACACAGCAACATCCACTGTCTCCACTGTGTCCCCCTCCTCCTCTTCTCCCTCCTCCCTCCCAGTGTCGTCTACACACACACCTGCATGCACCACATCTACAGGCACTAGGACTCGCACCAGGACACCCAGAACCACACGCCGCTCACCAGCACTCACCACCTCCACTGCCATTTACACGTCCCCTGTGTCCTCTCCCAGTGTGTCTGTGACGCCCCCTCCCAAAGCACCCAAACGCCGGCAATCACTCACCCAACATCCATCCACCTCACGACAGCCTCCAGTACCTGCACCTGCACCCAAAACAGCTAAAGTGACACCTCCTACAACCACCTCCTCTTCCTCCACTCCCAGACCCCCTCCAGCTACCCATCCCAGTGTTCGTCAGAAACTGTCCCTCTGTCAAATTGACCTTTTTGCCCCCACCCCCCCCTCCAATTCATCAGTCCCGTCATAGCGCCTCAGCCAAAAAGCCTCCAGTACCAGTGGTGCGTGTTCCAGGTTTTTGGAGTGCACCGTCCACCAGGGCAGGCAGTAGGACCCGGAGCCAAGGCACTGGCAGCCCACCCCCTGTAAAGGCTCCGAAATTGGAGAGTGGACGACGGGAACGTGTCAAGACTCCTGGTGGGACAACAAGTGAAATGGGATCGAAGGCGATTGGTGAGTCAGCTGTAACTCCAAAAAAGGTGGGGAAGGTCCAGAGGAAGTCTGTCCAGCCTGTTGTGAGTGTCACGGCGGAGAAGTGCGCCATAATTTCCGGCGGTCCAGACACAACCGCCAGCACTGTCGTCACTGGTCCAGAGACCACCGCCAGAGTCAGTGCCCAGGAGGGCCAAGTATCGTCACTGGTCCAGAGACCACCGCCAGAGTCAGTGCCCAGGAGTGCCCAAGTATCGTCACTGGTCCAGAGACCACCGCACAAGACACAGCCCAGGAGGGCCCAAGTATCGTCACTGGTCCTGAGACCACCGCACAAGACACAGCCCAGGAGGGCCCAAGTCTCGTCACTGGTCCAGAGACCTCCGCCGGAGTCATAGCCCAGGAGGGCCCAAGTCTCGTCACTGGTCCAGAGACCACCGCCGGAGTCATAGCCCAGGAGGGCCCAAGTATCGTCACTGGTCCTGAGACCACCGCCAGAGTCACAGCCCAGGAGGGCACAAGTATCGTCACTGGTCCAGAGACCACCGCACAAGACACAGCCCAGGAGGGCCCAAGTATCGTCACTGGTCCTGAGACCAACGCTGCAGTCACAGCCCAGGCGGGGCCAGGATGCCACAGCCTGCTGGGCAATGATGGATCGTCATGCCATACACCAATGTCCAGTGTGGAAATCGTCATGCCACACACCAATGTCCAGTGTGGAAATCGTCATGCCACACACCAATGTCCAGTGTGGATATCGTCATGCCACACACCAATGTCCAGTGTGGAAATCGTCATGCCACACACCAATGTCCAGTGTGGAGATCGTCATGCCACACACCAATGTCCAGTGTGGAAATCATCATGCCACACACCAATGTCCAGTGTGGAAATCGTCATGCCACACACCAATGTCCAGTATGGAGATCGTCATGCCACACACCAATGTCCAGTGTGAAATCGTCATGCCACACACCAATGCCCGTATCAGAACCGCCATGTCAAAGCACCGCTGAACAGGGCAAAGACCGCCATGGCAAAGCACCGCTGAACAGGGCAAAAACCGCCATGGCAAAGCACCGCTGAACAGGGCAAAGACCGCCATGGCAAAGCACCGCTGAACAGTCCTGAACCCCCATGTCAAAGCACTGCTCAACAGTCCAGAACCGCCATGTCAAAGCACCGCCAAACAGGGCAAAGACCGCCATGGCAAAGCACCGCTGAACAGTCCAGAACCGCCATGTCAAATCACCGCTGAACATTCCAGAACCGCCATGTTAAAGCACCGCTGAACAGGGCAAAGACCGCCATGTCAAAGCACCGCTGAACAGTCCAGAACCGCCATGTCAAAGCACTGCTGAACAGGGCAAAGACCGCGATGGCAAAGCACTGCTGAACAGTCCTGATCCCCCATGTCAAAGCACCGCTGAACAGGGCAAAGACCGCCATGGCAAAGCACCGCTGAACAGTCCTGAACCCCCATGTCAAAGCATCGCTGAACAGGGCAAAGACCGCCATGGTAAAGCACCGCTGAACAGGGCAAAGACCACCATGGCAAAGCACCGCTGAACAGGGCAAAGACCGCCATGTCAAAGCACCGCTGAACAGGGAAAGACCGCCATGGCAAAGCACCGCTGAACAGTCCTGAACCCCCATGTCAAAGCACTGCTGAACAGTCCAGAACCGCCATATCAAAGCACCGCTGAACAGGGCAAAGACCGCCATGGCAAAGCACCGCTGAACAGTCCAGAACCGGCATGTCAAAGCACCGCTGAACAGGGCAAAGACCGCCATGTCAAAGCACCGCTGAACAGTCCAGAACCGCCATGTCAAAGCACCGCTGAACAGGGCAAAGACCGCCATGGCAAAGCACCGCTGAACAGGGCAATGCACCGTGTAGGAATGAATGGCCCACCACATCAGGCATCCTTATCCCATGTGCAGCTGGGACAGTGACAGGACACTACCTTTCACGGGGAGACTCATCCAGTCTGGGCACCAGTCGCCCCCCAGTACCAGGATGGACCTGCATCAACTTGAGAGACTGTGGCTTTGCACTCCCCAGGATTGAACAGTGGGCAACCCACCCACTGTAGAGACTTGAGAGACTGTGGCTTTGCACTCCCCAGGATGCATCAATGGGCATGGAGCCCCATCGTGGATCTGGCTTTGCATTCATCTGGCTGAGGTGCCCCCCCTTCCCTTCCCGCTGAGGTGTCTGTAGTGTTTCTATCTGATGCCCCGGCAGTGTTCTCTCCGATTTTGATCAGGTATCTATTGTGGGCCTCGCCCATGCATTTTTGGACTGTTTGTGCACGGACATTGTTGTGTACATATCTGCACTACTTCTCAGATTGTATATGTAAATATGAGTGATTTTGGAATACATATTTCTGTATATTTTTGTATGACATGTATAGTGGCACATTACAAAGTTTGCCCGAAATTCGCATTGTCTTTGCATTCTTCCGGGGGGATTGTGGGTTGTTACTGTTATGTTTGTGACTGCATTGGTGTGTATGTTGTATAATGCGAGGGTGGGGGTGTTTGGTGGGTGCCCCCCTAACTTTTGCCTCCCCCGTGTCGTAGGTGCAGTACTCACCGGTATCTTCTGCGCCTATGTCGCTGTTCGTCGTAAAGGAGCAGAAAGACAAGGGCAGGTAGTATTTGCAGTTCCGGGTCCATGGAGTCGTCGTTCCTCGTGGGATGTGTAGAAGGTGAGCGTTTTCCCATAGCAAAAGCTATTTCCGCCGTGTTTTTATCCACGGTGAATCCGCCCCGGAAAAGGTGACGGATTGGTCTGTTGTGATACTGTGGGCGGTACACTGTCTTCCGCCTGTCTGTTGGCGGTGACCGCTGCGCTGCTTGTCTGTACCGTCGTGGCGGGCGGTGTGTTAAAGTGGCTGTCTTTGTTGGCGGTTTCCGCCAGGGTCATAATTCCCTTTGTTTGTCCGTCTGACTGTTTGCGGTATTACCGCATCTTTAACACCATCCGCTAGGGTTGTAATGACCCCCAATATGTTGTAGGAGGGCAGCTACACTGTCTCCTACGCACTTATAGTGATTTTTTTTAATCTATGTGCCACTTGTGAGGTTTGGTGATGTATGGTGCATTACATGCCCTGAAGTGATGATGTATGTAATGTTAATGCCTTATACTGATAGGATAACAAATACTCTTTCAGGAGTTGCACAGTACGCAGTGTAATGTTCTATTTCTATGATGGTTTGATCTGTGATATATGTACTGGTTTGGGGTCTTATGCACAATACTTGTGAGTTGTGTTTTTGTTGGTTGTTGAGATACACTTACAATAAAAGAAACATATTTTTGTATAACCTGTGTGGAGGTTCTTTTGTGATGTATTCATTGTGTCACTGGTCAGAGTGTTTTGCAAGTGCTTTACACATAACCTCTGGGGATAAGCCTGACTGCTCTGTGCCAAGCTACCGTGGGTGAGCACAGGTTGTCTCTGGTGTGTAACTTACTCGCCCTGACTAGAGTGGTGGGCAATGCCTGGCTGAGGTGCCTACCCTAGTCTACTAGAATCCCCTTTTCTAACATTTAATGCCCCTCCAGCCAAAAGCCAGCATAGACCAATCAATACCTTGATGGGCTTCCCTGCTTGTAGCGCTAGAACATGGGCAACGTCTTGCAACTGCAAAGGCACCACTTGCCAGTTCTGTGCCACTATGTACCGCGTTGGATCCCTCTGTCTGTGCTCCCAGAGCCCACTTTCTTTACTCCACTTCCCACCAGTTCTGGGGTGGTGTCCTGAGACTGGCCCTCCAATCTACGGCCCGTGCGCTTAGGCTCGACAGGGGCCGGGTGAGGCTTTCCTCTCCATGCCCCTCCTCCTGGAGTTCCGTACCTTCCTTTTGGGAGCAATACCCCCGAATCCAGAATTGACAGGGCGCTTGTGTCAGCTGTCCTGCTCAGCTCACACCAGTTCATGGGTGCCACCCTGCAACTAGGGTTTGCACCCTTGGGCTGAACCGGGGTCAGAGGTGAGTTCTTCCCCCCCCCACCCCCCCTGTCCCCCAACAGAAAGGGTACTCCCAGAAGGCAAAACGGTTGGGACGATTGTGGCAGCCACCCCTCCACTGGGTCAGGGTTGACACCTTGAACCTGACCCTCGAACCCAGGATCTGTAGCCTGAAGATGGACGGAGGTTAGTGACGAGGCCTTCCTCTGCCTACCTCTCCACCTGGACTTCCGCACCTTCCTCTGCGGAATGGTACTGCCAGACACCAGAACTGGTTGGACGCTTGTGTGACCCTCCCTTCCAGATTCTCCTGACTCTAGGGGGCCCCCTTCAGTGGATGGTCTCCCGGTACAAACTAGATTCCCTCCCTAGGGCCATCTCTCTGGGTAGTCTCCAGGTTCTGGGGCTGGGCATAGGGCACCCTGGGACATCTCCCACCCCACCTCTCCTCCTCCTCCTCTTGGAAGGGACATGGTATCCTGCAACCACCCCACTTCAAGGAGACCTGTCTGGGTTACTCTGAACCTTCCCCGCCCTTGGGTGGGGGGAACCTGAGCCACTCCCTTTAGGGTCACTTCCCAGTGCCTTTCTACACCTCTGGGTACTCCACCCAGAGGTCTGCCACCTGTGCAAGTTCCCTGGCGTCAAAGAACTTACACTCCAACAGGTGTTGGCGTACCCCTTAAAAACAACATTGAAACGTTCTCTCTGGCAATCAGATTGTACAGCCCTTCACAATTGTTTGCTGCGCTACCCAACATACATACATCTAGCACTTTGCAACATTTCTTCATAAAGTCCCCTCAAGGCTGGGGAGACAATTTCCTACTGCCCTGTACCTCAACCTACACTCTTCAGGGGTGACTCCATACTTCTCAATCATGGGTTCCTTCAAGGGGGTGTACTCCTGCCTGTCTCTCCCTTCTAGGGCAAGTAGGGCATCCCTCCATTCTCAGAAAAATAACTCATCAGGCCAGTTCCCCAAAACTCCCAGGGATCCTGCGTGCTGTCAGAGCCCTCTCATACTCTTATAGCCACTGACATATGCTGTCCCCCTCCATGAAGCTAGGTATCAAGTGTGTAGGTATGTGGGCGTTGTTCGTGACACTAGACTCTGAATTGGTGTCACCACTGTACTCCACCTGCAGTATGGGCGATTTCAGAACTCTAACACTATGTTCAAGCATCGGCTTCCTTTCATCAAAGGCAAGCTTTTCCCTGGCGAAGGCCCTTTCAGCCTCTTTCATCCTTCCTGGGTAGGGCCCTCTCAGACTCTAGCCTCTTCTCTTCTACAGCCAGCTGCATTAGTTGCAGTCTCAGGTCCCACTCAGCCTGTCTATCTCTGAGTTCCTGATGGGACAAGGTGTGGTAGGTGACACTGTTTCTGGTACTAGACTCAGCAAGATGCGCCCTATCTATGGAGTCCCCACTCTCTACTGGCATCCCTGCCTGGTCGTTTTCTCCCTTCCTCAGACTGTTCAAGGTCACTGCCCTCTGGAGGGGCAGATTGGGAACCCTCCCACTCAGAGTCCTCACCATTCTTGGGGTCCTCCTCAGGGTCTCCTGGTCTTCTCTCTCAGTTGCTTTACCACAGCCCGCTCAAAATATTACAGGGACCTCCATGTCATATTCCTCACTCATGGCCATTCCCTCCGGCCTGCAGAAACTCCTTAACTCCTTGAATGTGTAACCCCCCATCCTGATAGAGACTTCTAGCTGCAGATTCCTTACCTTTGAATTCCCAGGCATCCAGCTGGATCCAGAAATTTTGCTTGAGCAAAACCCCTGTGCATTCTGTCAGGTGGCTCCTTTTGGTTCTGGGTGGCGTTGTCCACGTCATTGGCTCCTGATGTAACATCACGGTTATCTATATAGATAGCACCCAGGCACACAGAGGTCATTTCTTTTCTTTTTGTGCCTGTTAGTGCAGGTCTGGAGAGAGCTACCCTTCTGTCACTTTTTGGCACTTTTTGCAACGTTTTGTCAAAGATTTTTTGAGAGTGTATCAAGATGACATCTAGAAAGATAGGGTTTAAGCTGTGTGGTGCCTGTCACTGCTCAATGCCAGTTACCAACCCTCACCTAGTCTGCCTATTGTGTCTTGAGCGTGACTACCTCGCCAAATCGTGCTTGGACTGCCAGACCATGACGAAGGCTTTTAGGGAGCTTTTAGGGAGAGGTCCCTAAAAATGCTTGCAGCCCTGCAGTCGACACCATCTGAAGGTCACGGTCGAGGAGAAGGTCCCGGGACCGCTCCGGGAGCCCCAAGCCCTCTTCTTCCCATTTGTGGTCCTCAGAACACTCAGGAAAGAGGCATAAGTAGAACAAGTCTGAACAGACTCCAACTTTGCCACGTCTGTTGGCCGACGCCACAACTTTGGAACATCGGTGTTCCAGGCACAGTTGTGCAGTATTAATGCCAGGTCTGACTCCGCACATCTCTCCATTTCTGGGATCTTGAGCGACCCCTGCTAAAGTCAAGGACTTTTTCAAGGCCATGCACTGCGTTTTTGAACCCTCTGGAGCTTCTTCAGGCCCCGTGGGGGTGGAGAAGGCTCCATCAGATTCCACACCAGAGGCTTCGGCCTCGACTCCGATGGGGACTGACAGATCTGATTCAGGATCAGGACTGGCACCAGTCGTACCCACACGACTTTCTCCATTGCCCGTCATAACGCCAATGCTCCCGGCGCTGCTGGCAACCAAAGGCGGCACCAGCCCCACTCTGATTCCAGACGATCTGGAACATCATCGCTTGATGCCTGTTCCGGCGCCAATGGCGCCTACAGGTGCCAGATCATTGCCTGGGCCTTATTTTCAGCAGCCAGGCATGGGAGAAGAGTGGGACGGTGGACCCTTTTTAACACCAGAGAGGTCTATGGACTGTATGAGGAAATAAGAGAGTCCAGTGGACTGAACACCTCTCCAGATACTAGCTTGCTCTATGTGGCTATGAAGGAGGGAGATTCCTATGCAATGGTGGTGCTTAGGGCAGCAGAGGTCCTTGCCCTCAAACTGCTGTTGGTGGCTGTCAAGACAAACCTTTTGACTGAAGTGCTTCATCCTAGGGCTTCCACTTCTGGACACCTCCTGCTCTTTAATGAGGCACTTACTGACGCCCTGCTGGGAACTTGGTCCAAACCCAGCACAGGGGCGCCTGTAAGTCAGTCGATTGCCCACTGGCACTGGGCAACCCAAGTTTCCTCAGCCAGCATCCCATCCCTGAGAGCTTTGTAGTCCAAGCCTCAACTTCCCACAGTGCATTCCCTTCCGCTCCCCCTCACAGGGAATCTAAGAGGCTGAACCAACCTGGAAAGAAGATGTTTTCTTCCACCAGCCTGGCATTGAGATCGGTGAACACCTCATGCTTAATGGGCCATTTCTCACACTTTAAGGGATATGGTTGCCGAGGCTGTGAGAGGTCCCAGAGGAAGCCCGGGCCATCATCTCCCAAGCCGTGAAAATGGGAGAGACGCATGGATGTTCACCATTCAGTGTAGCCTGGATACTACTGAGTCGCTGGGCAGAGCGATTTAGTTGACGGTGGCCTTACTGTGCTACGTCTGGCTGAGAATATCTGGCTTTTTGGGTGATGTCCAGGCAAACCTTATGGATATGCCCTTTGATGGGAGTCGCTTGTTTGGCGAGAAGGCAGACTCGGCGCTATAGCGCTTTAAGGACTCTCGGGCAGCGCCTAGTCTTTAGGCTTCTCCCGGGGCCCCCCCGACCACTGTCTCTCTTTCGCCACTTTCATGGTCATGGAAGGGGTGTACCACCGCACCAGCCCTATACCAGCCACTGTCCTGCGCAATCTCCTCAAGCTATGCGAGGATATGGGCGCTGTGTTTTCAGACCTAGAGTGTCTGGAAGTCAGAAGTCGCCCACTACTCATCCCCCGGCCGTTGCAGCCTCAAAACCCTCCTAGTTTAGTTCTGCAGGACCATGCTTGACCAGTTGGAGGGAGAATTCAACATCATCTCCTCCACAAGCAGACCATTACATTGGACACTTATGTACTGCAGATCATTCTGAAGGGCTATGCCCTGCCTTTCCAATCCTTTCCTCTCCCAATACCGCCAACATTCAGACAGCTGGCAGAGGATCATTTATCTCTGCTCCTAGAGGAAGTTACGCTTTCTTGGCCAAGTGAGCCATAGAAATGGACCCAATAACAAGTAGGCAGTGATTGTTTTTCCTGCTACTTTCTGTAACCCAAGAAGAACAAGAGCCTTCATCCTATTCTAGACCTACGGACCGTAACTATCTTCCTCAAGAAGGAAAAGTTCAAGATGCTCACGTTAGCTCAGGTCTTGTCTTCCCTAGACCTAGAAGACTGGTTGGTACCACTGGAGTAACAGGATGCGTATTTTCATATTCCCATCCTGCCTGCCCACCGGCGTTACCTGCGGTTCAAGGTAGGCCACAAGCACTTTCAGTTCTCTGTGCTGCCATTTGGCCTTACCAGTGCCTCGGGTGTTCACCAAGGTGATGGTGATGGTCGCAGCTCATCTGCGCAGGTATGGGGTTTCAGTCTTTCCCTACCTTGACAACTGGCTGTTGAAAGAAGCTCGCCTCAGGCTGTCATCTCTCACCTCCAGACTACAGCAAACCTCCTGCATTCTATGGGATCCTCTATAAACATGCAAAAGTCACACCAGTCTCCCTCTCAGATGCTCTCTTTCATAGGAGCTGTTCTGGACACAGAGCAGTTTCGGGCTTATCCTCCCGAGCAGCCAGTCCCGGATATTCAGGTTATGATACGGATATTTCAGCCTCTATCTCGAGCTTCTCAAGATGTACAGCAATCCTCTGATCATGCTTCCAATTTCAGAGTATTTTTTGTCGCAGCAACAGGGGACAATTCTCCACCCAACCTGTCAACTCTCCGCCTTCATTGTACGGAGATTGAGTGGTGACAGTTGACAGCCTTTGACCTTGCTCCCCAAGTCTGTAATGTTATTCTGGCAGCCAGGCATTCTTCCACAAATATGGTATAAGCCTGCCATTGGCAAAAGTGTGTAAAATATTGTACAGAGAAGTATTAAGATCCTCTTTCTTCTTCTTTTTTTATTGTGTCTCTTGTCCAGCAGGGCTCTGCTCTGGGCACTCTTGAAGGCTATCAGTTTGTTTTAAGTGCTTTGCTGTGGCTGACTGACCAACCCTCTTTAAGTCCCCTATTGTTACTATGTTTCTAAAAGAGCTTGTACATATGTTCCCCCCTTTGCACTTTATTACGCCTCAGTGGGACCTGAACCTAGTTCTCACATACCTCATTTGTGCTCCTTTTGAGCTGTTACACAATTGTCCCCTCCGGCTTCTCACCATCAAGTCAGCCTTCCTAGTGGCAATAACATCTGCCTGGACGGTGAGTGAGTTGCAAGCCTTGTCATCCAAGCCTCCATATCTCACAGTATTTCCTGACAAAGTGGTGGTTTGCACCCGTGCCTCTTTTCTCCCAAAGGTGGTGACCACATTTCATTTGGGACAGATTGTCACCCTGCTCACCTTCTTTGCTCCCTGCATTCATCCAAGGAAGAGGAGCAACTCCACTGACTAGACACAAAAAGAGCATTGTCGTTCTACCTTGGCCACATAAGAGTTCCAGGTGGATGACCAACTCTTTGTGGGATATGTGGAAGCAAAGAAGGATCAGGGACTACAGAAAAAAAACATTTTGCACTGGGTCGTTTTCTGTATAAAACTCTGCTACGCTCTGGCTAAAAAGCAGCCACCTCAGGGCATACAAGCCCATTCCACCAGAGGGAAAGCTGCGACCACAGTGTTAGCTTGTGGAGTCCCAGTCCTGGACATCTGTCAGGCAGCAACATGGGCGTCCCTACACACGTTTGCCAAGCACTACTGCCTTGTCAGTCAGGTCCCCAGGAAAGGTCATTTTGCCGTTCACTGCCACAAGACTTTCTAGTTTAGAAAGTTAGTCTGCAGCCCACCGCCAGGAGGATATGGCTTGAGCATCCATTCAAAGGTAAGAAATCTGCAGCTAGAAGTCTCTTTCAGATGCACAAGTTATTTACCTTCAGCATAGATTTTGCACACAATTGTCAGTTTGCTTAATGGCTCTGCGCTGCTTGCGTCGGAAGTCAGGAAGAAAGTAACTGACATCCCCACGTGTGCGTGTCGCCTATATAGGTGACTGTGACTTCATATCCGCTGCCAACTACTCCGCCAACGCCATGCGGAACCGAATGGAGTCATCCAATACCCCGCGTTCAGGGGTATTGCTCAAGCAAAATATTCTGGATCCAGCCTGATGCCTGAGGATTCAATGGTAAGTAATCTGCAGATAAATATAATTGCTACCAGATAATGGGTTACCGAAGGTGAGTAACTTGTTCATTCGTCTATGTCAAAGGCAGTTTCCATTTTGACACGGTAAACAATAAAAGAGACCAATATGAGAGAACAGGAGAAAATCAGCAACACATATTGGTCTAAGTGCAGAGTTTTGTAGTGCAAGAATGAGTCATTGAGGTATTACTCAAACGAAAGTCCTATCCTCACCGCTGATCACCTGTGGTAGAAATGGGGATTCTGGTTGGCTATGGTAGGCTCCTCAGCCAGCCAGAACCCACCACTGTAGTCAGAGTGAGTACGTTACACACCAATGACAACCTGTGCTCACTCCCGCTAGCTTGGCACAGAGCAGCCAGCCTTATCCACAGAGATCATGCGTAAGAGGTTTGCGCAACACACTCACCAGTGACACAATGAATACACCACAAAAGAGACTCCACACAGGTAATACAAGAATAAGTTTCAGATATTGTAAGTGTATCTTAACAACCAACAACAACATAGCTCATAAGTATTGTGCATAGGACCCCAGTTCCCAGTTCCGTACATATATCATAGATCAAAACATCATAAAAGAGAACATTGCAGTACATACTATACAACTCCTCAAAGAGTATTTGTTATCCTATCAGTATAAGTCATAAACACAACATACATCATGGTAGGAAAGCACAGTTTTTAACATGGTTAGCCCCCACTTTTGTCTGGTTTCTGATGCGGCTTTGACTGTTAGTGCACTGGGTCCCTGCTAAACAGGTCCCCATTGCCAGATCTTTTTCCCCAGAACTGGACAGTTGTTTTCAACAATTAGCAAACTCTTTAGCTACCACTTTAAGTCCCTAGTAAATGGTTCCCCTGGTACTTAGGGCCTAGGGTACTAAGGAAGGTCTCTGAGGGAGGACTGCAGCATCAATAGTCCCACCCTCAGGGACTCCTCACCAAACTCACACAAGTGCTGCCATTGCAGACTGCGTGCATTGGTGCACGCTAAATTGAAAACATGACCTGGCACACTCCCCTGGGTGCTAGCCCCCCTATCACTGCATATGTTAGGTGTAAGTCACCCCTAAGGCTGGGTGCATCCAGGCACATGTGAGGGCATAAATGCAAGAGCCACCACAGATGCGTTTCTGACCCCCAAGGTGAGAACCAGCACTCTTGAGGGCCTGAGACAAGGGCTAGCTCTGGGCAGAGGTGTGATCTCCTCTCCCAGGCAAGATGGACATTCCAGGGAGAATAGCTTAAAAGGCCTTGCTGCCTTTGTAATGCAGCCTAGGTCTCTCCAGATGGCGAAGATGACCAACCAATCCCCCCCCCCGTCCTGACCCCAGTTTTGGTGGTAGCACAGGCGGGAAAATTAGTTAAATTAGGACGAGTGCCCATTTCATGCCAGTCCCACCCCTAAGGTGGATGCACCGAAGTGGACACAATTTTTTTAACTCCACCAGCTTGTTTAGAAGGAATTAGGCCACTGGGGTGGGGGTTATGCCCACTTCCCAGCGGAAGTAGTCATAAGAAGTGTGTAGTCACCCACAAGGCAGTTAGCCCTTTGGCTACCGCCTGGCACTCCCTGTAATGCCCCTAAATTGAGCATTTTAGTGGCACCTCTGAACCCTAGAACTCAGATTTTGACAACCTAAGAAGACTCGGACAAAGAAGAGTTGCTCCCGCAGAAAAGGAAAAGAAGCAGCGGCTGACCTGGACCCGGCCCCTTCTGCCTGCCTGCTGACCTCGAAGGATCCTGCACAAGAAGCCAACTCATCCAGCCTTCAAGATATACTCAAGTCTCCAGTGGGTACCAGACTTGCCCTACAACAAGAA
The DNA here is from genome assembly GCF_031143425.1 of Pleurodeles waltl. Classification (NCBI taxonomy): domain Eukaryota; kingdom Metazoa; phylum Chordata; class Amphibia; order Caudata; family Salamandridae; genus Pleurodeles; species Pleurodeles waltl. Next base: position 441,397,479 of record NC_090449.1, read on the forward strand.
ACTCCAAAGAAAAGACTCTGCAGCTGCTGGAGCCCTGATAGCCTGACACCAGAAGTGACAACAGCACCTGACATACACGACCCGAGGTGAAGCCAACTGACAGTGCCAACGCAGGTCCCCAGCTGCCCATACATCGAGTCCATTGTGGTCTTACCCATCTTGGGCTCTCCCTAGACGCCTGCAGCCACTGCACGCAGGCCCCCTCTCTCACAAGCTTGTGGAGAGAGAAAATCCGATAGCTATAGCAACCACTGCACTCATGACCTGTGACCCTTGACCCCAGCTGAGGTGGGTCATCGGTGCCAACGACATCCCTTGGCTCCTAAGAGTTTGAGTCCACCATGGGTCCAAACCTGCCAGCCTCTTCCACGACTCCTGCAGCCTCAACACACAGGACCCCCTGACCACAAGTGCTCCCGGACCTGAAAACCTGACCCCTAAAGACACCCTTGCATCCGTCGTCCCTGGGCACATGAGAAGAGGACAAAAGTTGCACCTACCTCCTTCAGCACCCCAAGTCTACTACCTACCTGTTTGTTGTCCCCAGCTGGCTTCCCAGCCAGAGCCTGCAGGCTGTTTGTTACAGGGACAAACACCTATAGGAAACCATTGGACACCCGACGCCTTATTGTACATCTGCACCTGGCCTCCCCAGTGCCACCCGCTGTGACCTGTTGGTGTGGTTCGGATCAGTGCCCAGTACTTACCTTAACTCCCTGAGATTAGCTTTGTAAGTCATTGTTAACCCTGTGTTTGCTGAACATTGTGTTCCTCCACAGGATAACATTGAGAGAACTCTAAAAATTGCACTGCAAAGTATTTTTGTTTACTTACCTGATTATGAAGTTCTGGGTTTTGAAACATATATAAAAATAATTGCTATTTTCTAAATTGGTTTTGGATTTATTCTTTGAGTGTGTGTCATTTATTGCCTCTACAAATGCTTAGCACTACCCTCTGATAAGCCTGACTACTCACCATACTACCACAAATAGAGCATTAATCCTATATATTTTGGCCTCTGCAATACCAGTTGGGGATCCACTGGACTGTCTGCACAGTGTACTTCATTTTATTGCACTATATAGAGAGCCATCTTCCTACAATCATCACTTCAGGGCATGTAATGCAGCATACTTAACCAAACGTCACTAGCGGCACATATACTACACAAAGTCACTACACATGAGTAGGAGACAGCGTACCCACCCTCCTACTACATATTATGCTAGATTTTAGGGATTCCCTGGAGGGTATAGGAGCCTCTGTGCTTCTTCTAGCGATAGTACGGTAGTGGGAAACCTCAAAAGAATTGGGACCTCCGTCAAGGATTTCGTCCCGATCCGCCAGTTCAATTGTTAATGCCCCCAAAGGTATGCAGCAAAAAGGGGGAGTCGGCACAAAACGTAGGACCAAACAGGGACACCTTTCTGGGTCCCCCAGCTAAAGTGTTGGTGAAATGCCACTGCCCACAAGCTCACCAGCAACTGTGGTACTCCCGCAGGTCATAGCCACCATGTGACTGAAGGAGACCTCCCTTGATCTCCCTGGGTGTCCAGTCACCCCACTAGAGATCCGAGCTTCAATGTGGGCCCACATTGGGGTCCTCAAGCTCCCTGCTTGGCCGTTCTCATATCGCAGGTTGTAGGATAGACATCAACACAGGAGTCTCTGTTGCCCTGGCATCGCATCCTGCTGTGGGCTATATCCACACTCACTGCGGGTGCGGTTCTCAAGGGGCTGTGGCTCTGGATTATCTGGATGGTTCCTTATATCGGCAACCTCCTCCTGCCACTCTCAGGACCACAAAAGTGGAGCCACCCGGGGCCTCAGCGGCCCATTGTATATTGCGTTAAGTCCTCTCCTCCAGGCAGGGCGCTCCCTCTCTGCACATGGAGCATTCAGAGCCTACGAAGCAGCAGCCCCATGCTGAAAAGCAATTGCAGGCCCTTACCAAGCATAAGTTCCTGACAGTAACTCCACTGATGCTGGAAGTTCAGAAAGCACTCTTCACGCGCCAGGTGGCTAGTACATGGTAGAGGAAGCGCTGTCCATGCTTTGGAATCACATACAAAGGGAGGTTTCTTGTAGTTGTGGGGCATAGCAGGCAGACTAGCACAGACTAGCCCATCAGAGCAAGTTCTCCAAAAATGGAGGTTCCTCCTGGCAGCGTAACATAACCTATGTAGTCTAGAGTCAGGGAGCAGCTGGCAGCAGGGCAACAAGCAGGAACGCAATCCAGAGAGTCCTTTATGCCACCCAGAAGCAGCAGGTAGCAGGGCAGCCACAGAAGAACAGTCCACATGAGTCCTTTTGCAGTTCAGCAGTCCTCTTGGCAGAGGTTCAGTCTTAGAAGTGCTCTAAAAAGTCATGGAGCCAGAGCCCCTGTACTTATACTCAAAAAATGCCTTTGTTCAGGGAGTACCTTCGAAGGGAACCTTTCAAGTGAAGCACAACACCCTTTCAACCCAGCCCTCTATCTAGACATCAGTAGAGGGTAATCAGCTCATTGTGTGAGGTCAGCACACAGCCTATTCAAATGTGCTGTGTGAACAACCCTCCCTCTCCCCTGCCCAGCATGGCTATCAGTATGCAGATGCCTCTTCAGTCACACCCAGCCCTTCCTGTATGATGGCTGTCTGGAAAGTATGCACCAAGTGAAGCTGTCACTCTGCTTCAGACGTGGATTGGAGTCATGCTGTAAAGCACTAAAGTTATAAGCACAGAGAAATGCCCACTTTCTAAAAGTGGCATTTCCAAAATAGTAAGGTAAGATCCACCTACACTGGTAAGCAGGATTTCTCACTACCATTCCAGACATACCAAACATGTCCACGCTACTCCCCACAGATCAGAAATTACCACTTAGACATACATAAGGGAATTCCCAATGCAACCCTATGAGAGGCGCTGCATGGCTGTTTGTCACTACTAGGACATGTCACACATAAAAAATACATGCCCTACCTTTTGCATACATAGAGCCCTGCTGAAAGGGCCTATCTAATGGGAGACATAGGTGTAGTAAAAAGGGAGTTTAGCCCTTGGCAAGTAGTTTGACTTGCCAAGGCAATGTGGCAGTAAACTGTGCACGCAGGCACTGTAGTGGCAGGCCTGAGACAAGTTTAAAAGGGTACTTCTGTGGGTGGTGCGATCTACGATGCAGGCCCAATAGTAGCATTTAATTAACAGGCCATGGGTACATGGTATACCACTTTAAAAGGGACTTCACATGTAAATTAAATATGCCAAACAGGTGTAAGTCAATTATGTCAAGTTGTAGGGGGGAGAGCACATGCACTTTAGCACTGATTAGCAGTAGTAAAGTGCTCAGAGTCCTAAAGCCAAGAAAAAGAGGGTCAGAAAAATAGGAGGACAAAGGAAAAAAGTTTGACATTAACCCTGCAGATAGGGCCATTTCCAGCAAAGGTCATCTTAACAGTGGCCAATCGCCCCAACCAAGAGAGGCCATATCCCTTCTACTTTGAAAGTTCAGTGCGTGCAGTTGCCATCAGTGTAGCATAATTACGCTCAGAGGTGCGTTTGGGTGTGTGATGTTTTTGTAAGCGTAGGTATCCTATCCCTTGTGAGGCCCAGACAAACGGGAATTGACCTTTGAGTAGTGCTTGGTTGGCCTTTGGAATAGTTAGGTTTAGCGTTGATGAATTCTGTAGGTTTGTTTTAAAGCCAGAGGCAAATCCAAAAGCAGCCAGTTCTCGCATCACTGCTGGTAAAGACGTATGTGGGTTGGATAGGACCAGTGAAACATCAGCATATAATGTTACCTTATGTTCTCTGCTACCCATGAGAATGCCCTGAATATCTAGACTGTTTCGTACCCGCTCTGCAAAGGGCTCCTGATATAGAGCAAATAGTTAAGGGGCAACTCTGATGGGTGCCCATAGAAATTGCAGAAAAGCTGCAACTGCAACAAATGTCTGTTAACTCACACCATCGCTTTAGGGGAGGCATAACTACAGTGGATCCATTGTTCAAATCATGGACAAAGGCCAGATTTCTCCAACTGCAAGCGCAGATATGGCCAATGGATCTGATCAAAAGCCTTCTCTGCGTCTATGGAGAGGAGGAGGGTCGGGATATGGTAAATGAGTTTTGTACGGTCACTACAGCTTCTTTCTGGTATGAATCCAGTCTGGTCAGGGTTTATTAGGCCTTGCATATACAGGGGGAGACACTGAGCCAAAATGCCAGTGAAAATTATGGCATCTACATTAAGTAGAGGAAAAGGACGATAGGAGGAGCACTGCACTGGTTCTTTACCGGGCTTTGGAAGTACTGTAATTGTCAATATATATTCTTTATTGTTTTTCAGAAAAAGCAAACAAAATAATAGACATCTTCCATAGGTTTGCATATTCCAATAAATGGGAAAAATTTCAACAATTAGCAAAAACAAAAAGAAACAATATTTCCAACCCCCCTCCTACACCCTCCCACAGCACTATCATTTCCCTTATGTATGAAGCAACAATCATTCTCCAGTGGTTTGACTTTACCTCGAAACATTGGATCAATTGCCTGGTTCCATAACTCAGATGCAGCAGGCCCCAAAAATCCCATCATGCATACAGTCTGTCCCAGATTCCCTATAAAGCATTGGGGTCAGATCAGAACTCCTTCAGTACTTTAAACCATTTCACATTATGCCCTTGCTCATTAAGGCCACTAACCCACACCCTCATCTGGCAGTACTCCCACTTCCCTATCATTAACCCGTGCATTCCTCAGGTCTGCCAACGTTGCCGTCCAAGCTGCCAGATCATCTTTCACTTTCTCATCACACCTGATATGTTTTGAGTGTACTGGTTTTATTACAGCCCATGTCGATACATCCAGAAGCCAGTCTGAGTAACAGCAAGGGAACAGGATCCAACCATTTTATGGGAATGCAGCGTCTGGCAAGGAGACCCAATAAAATGAGTTTCGTACTCAACTTTTTACCCTCAGGGATTGGCACCAGGCCCAGTAGGCCCACTTGTGGAGTAAGCTGAAGATTCCACCCCTTGCCACATTAAGGCCCTCCGCCACCTTTGTGCAGTACTATAAATGGGCAGTCCCACAACACATGGATAAAGTCCACTGCAGGGCTTCTGCACCTGTTGCACCTATCTTGTCTGTGTTTGTACATGTAATGTAGTGTTTTTGGTGAGAGTTAACCCGTTTTCTCTCATTAGCCCACAGGATATCCAGGAGAAGATGATCCAATTCCAGGAAATAGTGTCTGTGGATATCATATATCGTGTTTTGCAGCATATACTGGCAGCGAGAGAGTGCTGCCATTTCTACAATTGCCCACTATCCCATCAGGAACAAAGGAAGGTCACTCCAAAACCAAACCAATGCCCGAAGCCCCTCCAGGACTCAACAAAAATTAACATCCAGGAAATTTTCTTCTGAGTGAGCTAGTTGGATTCCGAAACACCGGACTCCCTCCAACACCCAGGGGATTCCCACCACAGGGTGGGTCTCGGGTGCCATAGCCACCCATCGTCCCAAGGAGAAAAGCTGGGATTTCACTGTATTAATTTTCAGACCTCAGGTGTCTCCAAACCATCATAGGATATTTATCAGTATGGGGACTGTATATTCCGGGGTCCGGAGATATGCCATGACGTTATCCACATACAGGGAAACCACATGAGTGGTGTCCCCAACCTTAATACGCCATGGTTGTAGCACTGTCCTCATCATTACCTCCAAGAATTCCATAGCCAAGGCAAACAAATGCGGTGACGGTGGACAACCCTGGCATTTTCCCCTTCTTAGTGAAAATGTACTGAACACTAGCTTGCCTGTACGTACCCTGGCTATTGGATAAGTATATAACCAGGCGATACACTGGGTGTCCATACCCAGTTTCCTCAAAACCTCCCAGAGGTATTCCCAATTTACAGAATCAAAGGCCTCTAATCTAAAAGAGCGAGGGCTCAGTCACTGTCACCCTGTTGGGTAGCGTGATACACATGGTACACATGGTACAAATGGCGGAGATTGTGCATAGTGCTTCTCTGTGGAATAAAGCCACACTGGTCAGAATGTACCAGTGCAGACAGGCATGGCAGTAAACATGCCACCAGTATGCCACTGAAAAGTTTTAAATCCACGTTCAAAAGTGATACCAGCCTATAGGAGGATGTGTACAACAGATCTGTCCCAGGCTTGGGGAGCAAGAGTATAAGTGTCTCATGCATTGAGTCAGGCAAATAGCCTTGTTGAGGGGCTTCTTGGGATACCTTCAGCAATTTCTCCACTACCTGAGCCACATATTTTTGATAAAACTCGTCCGGGGGCCATCACTGCCTGGGGTTTTCACGATGTTCAGATTTTTTATGGTGGCTAAAACCTCCTCCCTAGTAATATGCTTCTCCAGCACTTCCCTGCCTTTTGCTGATAAGTCTGTCAAGTCTTCCTCAGCTAAGAAACTGAGGGTCCCAACCATGTATCTCCTCCCTACTATCTGCATATATTGTGCTAAGGTGAGCCTGAAAATGCATTTAATAGTGGCCTGGGAATAGACCAAGGAGACATGCCCAGTCCTGGAGCATCACTACTGGGTCCCTACCCTCTTGTTGTTTCAGTAGACGATATAACATCGCTCCTGTTTTATCCCCTCAGCATGCAATCCCTGGCGATAGGCTGTGTGTTTCTCCATCCTACACCCATCATCTAGGAGTTCCTTATGCACTGGCCCTAGTTCCATGAGTTTAGATGGCTGGGTCCGGAGCTGTTGCTCAAGCATGTTTAGATGTTGCTCTCAACTGCTCAGGTCCAGCTCCAGTTGAGTCTTAATGCCATAAGTCGTCTTGAGGCAAACAGCTCGCATGACCACCATTATAGCTTCCTAATCAAGAGCTGTATTCCCCACACTGTCCCAGTTTTCAGTGAAATAGTGTGATAGTTCCTCTTCAGCCACCATCTCAAAGAGGGGATCAGTATGGGCCTCCACCCTAAGTTCCCATAGTGGGATACACCGGTTGGTCATATCCCCTACGCAAACACAGCAAATCTGGGGAGTGGTCAGAAAAATAATAGGCCAGCTAGTAGATGATATTCACATCGCACGTTAGGTTGGGTGTTAACAAACAATAATCAGCCTGCTATAAGTACCAGTTGCGGTTGTGTAGCATGAGTACTGACTGGCATCGGGGTGTCTGCTCCTCTAAATATCGGTGAGTCCCAGCCCCTACATCATATCAATGAGCGCCTGTGTCATATTAGGCTTTGTGTGTGTCCTAGGTGGGGCCTGTCCAGTGGTCCATTCAAAACACAATTGCCCTCCCCTGCCATAAGAGTATATGCTGCTATGTAGGGTAACCCTACTGCCATAACGTTCATATAAAATGTACCGCTATCAACATTAGGGACATATATGTTTATGAAGCACATCCACTGTACCGTGCAGGATTACATAACGGTCCTTTGGGTCTTTAACATTCCTTGTCATAATCCTAAACCTCTCAGCCATCATCTCCAGTCAATAGCAAGTGAAGCCACCCCATTCCCACCAAGGCTGGCCATCCTTTATCTAGTGTACCAGACATCCATGATAAAAAACACCAGACATGTTTAGAAAGAGAGCAGCGATTAGTACCCCAAATTCTAAAACTTCTCAGAACAACACATTCCCTCAATTCCCCCCGCCCCGTAGGCAGTAGTGCAAATTCATTCAGGCCAAAACTAGGCAGAACATTAACTGGCACCTCCCGCCCCATCCCCTTCTACTTATGTAACCTTAGCAGAGATTCAGAGCCCAAATACTTGAAGCTATGAGCAATGTGAGGGAATCCTCACGCAGTACCCAAGCGCTTGAGTCCCTTCGTTGCCTTACAATCACTTCCGGCCCCAAAGTATTTGAATACATTTGTGTACATGCATTTCACAACCCCTTATATAGCGTGAAATATATACTGAGGGAGTATGATTACATAGAAAGTCTGTAACAGGATATATAGAGAGTTCATCTCACCCCTCTTTGTCTGCATGAATCACTACTGTTGGAGGGATCCTAGGGTACCAGAGGGTCTGTCATCCCTTTTGTCTCTCAATTTCCTCATTCCCCCCATTCCATACTTACAGAGTCAGATATATATATTAGGAAGGGCTGATAGTTGTACTGTTACTTTCTGTGTCTAGTCACGTCTCCGATGCTTTAAACTGTCTCTGGAGCTCAGCTCGTACCCCTCCGCCACAAGGAGGCTGTCTGAACAGACCACATTTCTGTCAGAGTGGCCATGCTCCTGTTTCGTCGTGACCCCATTTTTGGTTTGGTGGATTGTCATTCTGTCGTTGCATCCTCCCCAGCACGTTGCAAAGAGCTCTGGCCTGACCCCCGGGGAGAGTGTCCAACCAGTCACTTGCTTCCTCAGACGTAAAGAAGAAGAGAGTTTTCCCCTTGTTAACCACCCATAGTTTCGCAGGAAAGATCAAACTGTATCACAGGCTTAAGAGTTCCCATTTGCTGCTTCACCTCCAGAAAGGACTTCCTCTGCTCTTGGGCTTTTGGGGTGTAATCTGAGAATATTGAGATTGAGTGACCTTTAGATTTGGAGGTGCCGAATACCCGTACATGCTGCAAAATTGCATCGCGGTCCCTAAAATGACAGAGGTGCGCAATGATACGACGGCGTGACACATCCGGCTAGGGTGGGGGCACCAAAGACCGATGAGCCCTTTGATAGTGAAAAATTTGGAGAGCCCCCTGGGAAGGAGGGTACCAGTCCTCCAGAAATAGCTCCACCGATTGTCCCTCTCCTCTTTCAGGAAACCCCACAAAGTGGAGGTTATTTTGTCGGGATCGTCCCTCCGCATCCTCAATGTGTTCCTCCAGGCTCATGGCTAGCCTTTCCAGGGAGGACACCTTCACATCTGTCTGCAAGGCTCCCAAATTGTCCTTCATGACTGTAACGCGGTCCGCAACTTTTCGAAGGTCCACACGGAGAAGATTGTCATCCAGGACCACAGAGTCAATCTTAGTAGGTGTCATTACATCCAACAGTGTCTGTGGCGGTCCTGTCGCACTGCCGGAGGAAGCGGAAAAGGTTGAAGCAGGCCCTCGGGGGTGAAGCACCCGGTTGCACAGCTTGAGTATAACTGAGGATCTTACTAGATTGTCCAGATTGATGCAGAGAGGGGACCCCCAAGCTCACTCCAGGTCCGGGATCCACTGTCCCTAAACTGCAATCCAGGAGGTCAACTCCTCCAGTCACAGCACACCAGAGGCCATCCGCTGGCTCCCTACGGTTGTCTCTGGTATTAACCCCTTTGTGTGGCCAATAATCACTCTTCCCAACTCAACCACTGTCTGTTCTCCTCGTTATCAGGGAGGACAGCCAGGTGTTTATGGAATCACAATGGGGCAGGCCTCGGCCACAACAGACCATCCTTCCCCTTGCAGTTTGGTCAGCAACATATATCCGTGGTTCCCAACCTTTTGACATCTGTGAACCTCCACTTTACCATTACTGGAACCTGGAAACTCCCACTGGATCATTATTGGAATCCAGGGACCCCCTACTGAGTCATTACTGAAAGCTGGGGCTCTAATCTTTTAATACGATTTAATTTTCTAAGCGTTTGCGGACTCGCTGAGGAACCTTTGCGGACCCACAAGGGTCCCCAGACCACAGGTTGGGAAGTATTGACATAGATGATCAGTGTCAAGGGCCCCCGTTCGGAGGGGGAATGGAGGGAAAAAGCCAGAATCTCCACTCCCCCAGCATATCCTGTGTGGGCCACCGGGCATGCAAATGCTCCTTTAATACACTGTAGGAGGCAAGAGCAACTTGCCCATCTGGCAGTCATTGATACTTATATTGAAGTCCAAAGGCCCCAGGATTGGGCCTAGCACTGGAGGGCTAATATATACAACCCAGTTCCTCAGAGTGTGGGCATACCGTTTGTTTGCGATGCGAGGCCTCCTGGGGCTCCAGACAGGTTCCAGCGCAGGTTCCACTGTGTTTTCATTGCTGGCTGCTCATTGCTCCTAATGGTAGTAAACAGTCTTTATGTGCCGCCCTTCGCTCTCCAGGATTGCACCATTGATGCCACTAATACCTCTCTCCATTGCCGGTATGAACAGGCCATAGTCACCGCTCAAGGCCTGGGCCAAGAACCTCCACCACACCTAGCTGCCCCACACAGTGCGTCCTTCTGGCTGCCTCCATGTCTTCGGGCACCCTACAGAGGCTGCAGGCCTGGACCTGTCACTTTCGGGCCAGACCCCCACCCCACAGATGCCACCACAGGAATCGAGCCTGCGCTCAAACCCGTATCACAGAGATCACACAGGAGCACCACCTGTTTCTGGATACCGCCTGTTACCTCCCGGTCCAGACCATGCTGTCTTACCAGCCTCGGTTGCAGGAATTCTCTGCTCCATTCCAGAGCCCCACTGGTCGAACAAATGTTCGCAATAACCGCCCACTGTTTTGCTTTCACTAATGACTGCGTATAGACCACAGAGGGTAACCCATAAACCCAAAGGGCTGGGTAGAAACTAAATAGCAAACAACTACAATGCCCCAAGGGAAAACAAAAATAATTTACATATAACCCAAAGCAGCATAGGTGAACCAATAAAGAAAGAAATATTTTAATCATTTACATATCAACAATAAAAACACAGTTCTGTACATTCTTTTTTGGGAACAACCCATCACAAAAAGAAAAAACAAGAAGTACAAACCAAAGTGATGAAAGAGTGCTCGTGGTGAAAAGTGAACAAAGAATAATCAATATCCCAATTATAAAAAGAAAACGGGCAGCTGGTTGGTTCTATTTTCACTGCACTGAGTCAATATCAAATCATCACAGAATCTGAATCTCTTTCTTAAGTCCTTCCTTAATCCTCTATGTAAAAACCAATCCAGACTGAAATATGTATACGTCGATGTTTCGACCCCTCTACATCGTGGGCCAAATCACTGCTCCATAATGGGTCTTCTTCAGGACTAACAGATGGGAGTCCCCTATCGTATCTTCTGACACTCTAACTTGTTGCATGTTCTTATTTAACAATAAAATCTATTTATATTTTATTCCCAATATTTCCCATAGATGCCGTCTCAAACATTCATCCAATTCAATACCCGGGGATGTCTCCGTCTTTATTCAAACGCGTCTCCTGATCACTTCAGAACAAAACACTAATGACTGAGCTGACAAAAATCTCTGGAATGCACTTCTCAGTTCAAAGAAGATTATTATTATTATTTCACCACAAGGTTCCTAAAAAAAGGAGATTAGTAGGTTGAAAGCATATGTTTAAAAATAGTCACAGCAGTGAAAGGAAAATATACCAAAATGATTCTCAACTGAAAAGTACACAGCAAATATATGTGGATATATTAAATTATAATTGCAAAGCAAAGAATGAAGTAAAAATTCATTACCGTAGGGCCTGCCAAGCTCTTCATCTTTCTCATGCCAGCAAGAAGATGACCCCGTTCAACTGCGAGAAAGAGATCTCCACCCTCACGAGACAGATATGTCAGGCATTCGACGTCTTATCCGGACCGAGGTCTTGTTAATTCCACTGCTACTGAGCAGGGACACCTTTTTATATCTTAGAGAAACATAGAAGCGCTTTCTGGAAAAACCCCTCACATAAAAAAGAAATATTCAAACATGCTGGCTAATGTGGAAAGAAACAGGTTGGAACTGGCCAGTCTCCCAAATTGTCTCTCAAGGCCAAACTGTGCTCTCCTTCATATTGTTTCGGTGATAAAGAATACGAAAACAAGCACAGTTTACAATGTGGAATATTCCTAACACATTTAACATAGCAGTGTCTGACACTATGATAAAGACAATAGGTTGCTAAACTGAATACAAAATGTAAACTGCAACTGGTGAACACTGAACAACTAATCCAGTGTATAGTGGTGCAACACAAAGTCAGTGGTCAAAAACACATATTTCACTACACCCACCCAGGCCAAAGCGATGTTGATGGGGTGGAGATGGCCATAGTTTCAGGCTGGAAATGCAGGATGTTTAAACGGCACTAGGGGTAGCACAGTGAGTTGCAACTATTCAGCCATCTTTGTTGTCCCCCCTCCAAATTATTGTCGCAAGTTGCATAGTATCTGTGAGGGAACCAGAGTAACTGATGAAGTGCGCCATGTTACAGGTCAATAATGCCCCAAAGGTTTTATAGAAATCTGAGGTATTTCTGTCATGTTTGGGTGCCTCTCCTGGTTGGAGGCAGTTTATGACCAGGAGGAGCTCAGTAGGGAATATGTCTTCATCTAGTTTGGAGGGCTGTCCCTGAGGAATGCAAGTTAGCAGGACCTGTGCCAGGTAGGATTTGGCAATTTCTAGATCTAGGTCCTCCGTTGTTAGAGGGTGTCATAGAAGCGGTTGAATTCTTTTACTATATTGATAGGTTGTGGTGCCGTCAGGGTCTACAAGTGTTTCCACACATTGCTAAACCACTGGGGATCGCAAGCGGTGAGCTAGCAACCATCCTGCTTTGTTCCTGCTAGCATAGTATGTTTGTCTTGTTCGTAGCAGGGCATGTTCCACCCGGTCCATATCAAAAGCTTTAAGGTGCTTACTCGCTGCCGTACTTTGGCGCTGTGTAGCCGACCCAGTTTGTTTATGTGTCTCCTCTAGGTCCTTTATGGTGGACTCTAACTCAGAACAAGTGTTTCAACTATTTTTATTGAAGCGGACAGCTATTGAAATAAACTGGCCCTGTATCACCGCCTTTAATGTGTCCCACAGTAGGGCTACAGATCTGTCTGGAGTGTTGCTGATAGCTAAAAATGAGGTGATTGCAGCTGTGATTTCCGTGACTGTCTTTTCATAGGTGGGAAGCTTGCGATTAAGACCTCATGTACGGGGGAATTTATGGAGCTTGGGTAGGTGCACCGAAGGGTGATGGGAGCATGGTCAGAAAGGGCTGCCACTCCAATGTCCACTGTAACAGTCGTGGCAGTGATGCATGGGCTTGTGAAAAAAAGGTATATTCTGGCGTAAGTCTGGTGGACCACGGAGGATAAAGTATAGTCCTGAGTCGTTGGGTTCTTCTGTCGCCACAAGTCTGTGAGTCCCACTTCAGCTAGTCATTGTCTGCAGGATATGGAAAGGACACCAGTCAGTCCCACACTCTGAGTAGAGTGTTCTAAATGAGAGTCAGGTACAGGATTAAAATCCCCCCAACTATGATATCCGTGTCTGGGGTAGTAAGAATGTGGCCTAGTTGTGTTATTGATAAAGGCTTGTGGATGCTCATTAAGGGCATAGGGGTTTGCCAGTGTGAACGTGCAGCTGTGTAGGTCTACTTGCAATGCTCCGAGCCTGCCAGGCAGATCTGAATTTGTTTGTGTCACCTTCCTTAGAAAGTGTGTGGAAAAAAGGATCACCACCGCTGCCTTCTTTCCTTGTCCTGAAGAAAAGTATAGATGGCCAAACCAATCAGCTTTAAGTAGGTGAGTTTCTTGGAGAAGGCACATGTCACTTTTGCGTCTCTAAGGAAGGATAGGAGTGCAAAGCATTTCGTCAGGCATTAATTCCCCGAACATTTAAGCTAAGTATATTAATCATAGATGTGGAGTGTTAGAAGCAGTACAAATTAGATGGGGACAGAAATTAAACATGTATCCGCGGAAGCTTGTCTGTAGTGTGCTCTCTGAGGGTTTGTGGAAAGGCATGGGTTAGCCGTTGGGTAATAGAGGAAAGGAACAGGGGACAGAAGGGAATGGGAGAACAAGAAAAAGTACAAGTGGTTTTCCCGCTTGGGAACGTGAAAGACCAAAACCTGAGGGCCCATGGTGTTGGCAACAAACCTTGGCAAACCTTCAACCATTGGAGCAGTGTAACTCTGTTGGCATAAAATTCAACAACTAATAAGGCGGCACTGGTCCCCCAGCCGCTTGAGGTATCAAACCTGTCAGAGTCACTAGATCCTCGGGGTCTGTGCACGTTCCCAACACTTCCACCACAAGACAGCTCCAATACTCTGATTAGAATTGTCACAGAGTCTAAGAGAGTCCAAGTGGGGAAAAGGGGATTAGGAAGGGATCAGCTGGGAAGGAGACCTGTAGGAAGCAAAAAGGTTAAAACACACAATATCAAGATTATATCATATTAATCAGTACTAGGCTATGACTCTAAGCATTGTCATTCTGAAAACATGGACAACCTAAGCATAGACTTAAAATGACTAAACTTCAAGATGACTGGATACCTGTGAGGGAATCAAGAAAGGTTAAATGCAACTTTCAAATTCAAGTATTGTTTTTTACATGAGGATCAGGAAATAATCTGAATGATTTCTAAAACCATCATATGAATCGTGTTTGAGAAACTTATTATGTACACACAACATTACATCTAGAACTCTAGCTTTTTTGTTCTCTCAAAATTGCCAGAACATGAATTGCGCACATTGCAGATTTGTACAAAGGTCGTAAACACCATAGAATGATTGTGCACCATGAATAACATGAATTAGACTCGAGAAATAAATCATGCGTCTTCCCAACTCGAAAGCCACCAAGTAAATGCCTTAAAATGGTAGCACATAATGAACACCGTGATTTTAAACACAGAAAAGGAATTGCGCGGCTTGCCGATTCGAAGGTCACCATATGAATGTCAGAAAATGGTAGCGTAAAATGAATAACATGAATTACACACAAGAAATTAATTGCTTGTCTTGCCGATTCGAATGCCACCATGTAACAGCTAAGGAATGGTAGCGCACATTGAATATCAAGGGTTAAAGCACGAGAAATGAATCGCGTGTCTTGACGATTCGAATGCCACCATGTAACTGCCAAGGAATGGTAGCGCACAATGAATATCAAGGGTTAAAGCACGAGATATGAATCGCGCGTCTTGCCGATTCGAATGCCACCATGTAACTGCCAAGGAATGGTAGCGCACAATGAATAACATGAATTAAGCACGTGAAATGAATTGCGCGTCTTGCTGATTCGAATGCCACCATGTAACTACCAAGGAATGGTAGCGCACAATGAATATCAAGGGTTAAAGCACGGGAAATTAATTGCGCGTCTTGCCGATTCAAATGCCACCATGTAACTGCCAAGGAATGGTAGCGCACAATGAATAACATGAATTAAGCATGAGAAATAAATTGCGCGTCTTGCCGATTCGAATGCTACCTTGTAAGTGCCATAAAATGTCAAGCGCACTTTCACATGCACAAGAGCAAATTGATTTATCATACTAATTAGGCCCAAGGACTCAAAATACTTCGAGAACGGGATCGGGGGCCCAGCCCGACCTCCGACTTACCGCCCTGATCAAGAATCACCCAGCCAAGTGAAAGGGCGAGGCCTGGATGATCAGAGTAGGCCTCCGGAACAGGAGCTCAGGAAGTGGCTCCTGCTCTGCACCGGGACCTCTGAATAGTGAGCACGTGGAGCTGGGCTGGCTCCCTTTTATAGTCTTAGCCCAGCCCACCAACCACACCCAGGCATGCTGCAGGGAAAGCTTCTAGAAGGCCCTGGAAGGGGACCACTCCCTGACAGTCTGAAAGCCTGCAGCAGTACATTACATGTGAACATTATTTATATGCATGCTGAACAAAAGTCTTCAGGATTAAACTCTGCAATGCAAAAGGTTAAACAACATCATATCAGCACAATGCATAAATTATGTTAGCTTGAAATTGTTAGGTTTTTGCATTCTAGTCGCCCGTAGAGCGCGCACTGCCCTGATGTTGACAAAACCAGAGGAATCGTTGGCCAGAAAAGGTGTGGGTCCCTGCCCGCCATCATATGAACATGTGATCATAAGCATGGCCTCCAAGGAGTCAGTGGTCTCTATTAGGATCAGATGCTTGTCACATCTTTGTAGCTGGTGCAACAATGCTGCCCACTCAGTGTGTCTTTCTTTCTCTGTCGGCTTACAGACCTATTTCTTCGACGGACGGGTGGAGCGGCACTTCTCTGCAGAAGGAGATGCAGTATCTTGTGACGGCAAAAGAGTGGAGGCTTCCCCTGGAAAACCAGCCATGTCCAATAGAGAACAGGCTTTGTCTGGGGTCCAAATGATTCTAGTCTCGTTGTCCCAGACAAATTGAAGCTTGAAGGGTTGTCTCCATTTGTATTTGATCCTTTTACTGTAGAGGAAGTCAGTTAGGGGTTGCAGGGAATGGCAAAGCTACAGTGTGATTGGAGAGAAGTCCTGGCAGAGCCCTACCTTAAGGCCTTGTCAGTGGCATTTCTGTCCCAGACTGCAGACATGATGGCCTCCTTCTGTTTATAATAGTGGAGACATGTAAGGATGTCTTGCGGTTCGCCTGGCAAGCGGGCTGGATGACCTTCACTATGAGTACAGTCAAGTATAATCGTCTTGTCTGCGAGTTCCGGAGCCACATGTTGAAAGAGACAAGTGATGTAGTCCTCCAAGTTCCCTGACACGGTTTGCAGTGGGACTCCCTGTATGCAATGTGGAAGCGTCGGAATCTGTTTTTGAGATCTTCTAGCTGATATTAGCTGATATTGGAGCTAAAGCTCTTATCTTGTAATTAAAGGTGTTCCTTTCAAGGTTCCTCCAGTTCTTCTGCACGGGAGTCGGTTGTTTGTTCCAGAGAGTCTGCCTGTTGGTCTAGCTCACCAAGGTCTTGTCAGATGTCCTTCATGTCCACTGCTATGTCCTGCTTAAGTGCTGCTTTGTCATCCCTGTGGGTCCCAAAGGGGTTCTCCAGGAATGTCCTCATAACCGGTGACTCTGGGAGCCTGCTGCAGCCATATCTGCCGGCAGTGGTGCAGGTGAAAGGGTCTCCCCACTCTGGTCTAGTTTCTTTGACTAGGGTTTGGCGAATGTCTTTAAGTGTGGTGTTTTTTTTAGCATTGCGTTGTGAGGACATGGTTGTACTACAGGCCGGCTCCACTCGCAGCAGGAAAGGGGGTGCTAGAGAATCCGCAGGGTATCTATTCATTTGGTGCGAATGAGCAGGTCCACCAGCAGCCCATGCCACCCTCAGGGATTGCAGGTAGTAAGGTCCTGCGTCTGAGGCTGATGGCCTGAGGCTAATGTATTGAGGCTTAACTATAGGCCAGAAGTTCGAAATACTTATTTTGCATTTCCTAAATAGCAAATCGCAGTTTAGGTCATACCAAACTATTTGTTCATATGGGTCTAAAGGTCCATAGGTACGAATGGTTTAGCATTCTCTAATTTTCAGTTTACTAATAGAAAATTTCAAATTAGGAACTGCTAAAGCAAGGGTGACGTTCATCCTAAGACCCCAGCTTCCTGCACACCGAAAAAAGTGGTGCATATGTAAAGCGCACACATGCCCTAAGGGCATATGTGTGCTTTATTACACTTTTAGAAAAGCATTTTTGGGTGATTTTTTAAAAATTGCACATGGTTACCATCAACTTGAAGTCGATGGTAGTTGCATTTCCTAAAGGCCTAATTCACATTTAGGAAATGCTTTTTATATGTGCCCAGATATTGCAAATAGGAAATCTCTATTTGTGATTTCCTATTTAGGAAATCACAAAATGCGATGATTTCTACATGGTAGAAATCTCATTTTGGGATTCCCTGAAGGCCTTTGTACATAGAAAAGGGCTCTTTTGCTTTTCTTAATGGCCAAAATTGTGATTCGGCCCATTAAGAAATGCAAAAGGTCTTTGTACATCTGGCCTTATCTCCCTGCACAGGCCAGTCGCAGCAGGTCAGCCCCTGCAAGCGAGTGCAGGTAGAAACACTGTAGTGACCAAAGTCTGGTGGTAGTGAGATGAGCGGTATTAAGAATGTTCGAGCCCGATAGAATCCGTAGGTAGGTAATGTTAGTAGTGAGGCGTGTTATATGCTGGGTGGCTAAAGTACAGGTCTCAATATGTCCCAGGTCTTGTGGAGCAGTCTGAAGGAGTTGCAGCCTGCAGGATAGTAAATAATCTAGGTCCTTTTGGTACTGCTTTGATGATAAGTATCAGGTTGTTATGGGCCTTCCTGCAGGCACAATCTAACCGCCCTTTATCATAACTTTTGTTTACCTTATATTCTTTGTGAATAGAGAGTCAGTTGCCACATTCAGTAATGGTTGAGGTAACCTTAGCGATACGGGCATCGCAATGGTTATCTCAACCTTTATCAAGTTATGGTCACTTATACAAATGATGATGACCTCATACATCCATATATAGGGAATTAAATTGTCTGAGATCAATATATGATCAATTATCATCACAACCCCTCTCTCAGTGCATATCATGATTTCATTTAAAAAATCAACCACCATCCGAATTATTAGCAAGAGTCAATATAAGCCTCACGAAAAGGGTGTTCAGCACCTTTACATATTGCGCGTGTGCAAAATGTAGCTACCCTCCATCAAGGCATCCTCATATTCTCAAACTTTTTTCAGTCAGGTTGCTAAATGGGTATTAAAATCCTCTGCCCAGGTTTGGTAGAATTCTTTATTATCTCAAATGTATATAGTTTTTCTAATTGAGCTTCCAGTGTTTTGATCGGTCAGTCGGGTGAGCGTCAAACATGGTATTGTAAAAATGTATTACTAGTAGCTTAAAGGCCGGGTCTACACTTGGTCACAAAAGTTGAAAGAAAGGGGATTCTAATATAACCCATAATACATTTGCCAGTGAAAGAATTGAGATCAATAATGCTACCTCCTTTTGCACTATCGGACGTTGAAGGTATGGCTGGTGTGATGTATGCTCTTTAGCCATCAAGACAAATTCTCAATTTCATGGAAAAGCTCACATCCGCCAACACTGAAAAAAACATGTTACACCATACCCTAAGTGAGGGTTGGTGATCTATCTATTAAGTGTTTAACAATGCACATATGAAAGATAGAAACTGCTGTAAACATCATATCATCAGCATAGTTGGGAAGACAATCAGTATGACTGAAATGAATGAATTTTTGAACTTGATACATAGTGGTACCCAACACAGCAGACAGTTCTAAAAAAAAATGCTTACTAATAACTCCACTAGTTTAGCACAATTGACAAATATATATATATACAAAAACAGAAATAATCTTGTTTTGGTCCCCAATAATATATATTTTTAAAGGTTGTAGTAAAGATTATGTTTATATTTAAATGGTGAATTTTACGATTAGTGTTAGATTGTTCCATGGTAATGCGTATTTAGTACATTTTGGGATGTTGTGAAATTTACCCAAGTTTTCCGGCTATGCATTAAAATTGATTTTTTTTTAAATTAGCAATTTTGTTGAAAAACAGTGATTTTCTGGTTTCCATCTATTGTAGGATATCGATTCTGAAGAACCCAGTCATGATCACAGTTACCAAAAAAACAGGCCAACGTGTCACCTAATGCAGCCCAGTTATGGCATCTAAAATCAGAAACACTCATCCTTCTTGATTAAGTGAGAGTTTCTTATCGTAACACCTGTCACAGCTTTTGGTAAAGCCATATAAATGGTGGAATTTATATATTTAGATAATTTGAAAGGAATCACAAGTGGTCTACCTCTTAATAAATAAACTTTTTAGAATGACCATTTTAAATATATTAGTGACCCATCAAACATAGAGGCAAACAATTTTTCTGCATTGTGGTTATAGTTTCAGTTAGGAATGGGTTATAATTCAATCCAGTCACACATTTATTCTTAGAGGAAATTTTAAACACCAGATAAGTAGTTGACTCTGCCACTCTGTTGTCCCTGGTGTCAGGTGTCCTATTATGAACAATTAAAACGTTATCTGATTTTAGAGAATACTCAAGGACAGTACCAAATAGATTTGCCTCTGTTTTTTTACAGCGTGCTAGAAGTGAAAATGGATGTGAAAGTTGCCTTTGAGCTCTTTGTACATAATTTGAATGGATTTTAAACATAGGATACCAAAGCCCATCTTAACAAGAATAGGCCATATGAAGGGCGTGGAGACCCGTTAAAGTGCTTTTTAACATCTAACAGGATCAGCCTGGCTCACTCTCCCTCAGCAGCATCAAGAGCAAAAAGAGATATTGCCATTATGTTAACATATTCAAATGTGCCTAAAATGTGTACATCTGTGTTGAAATGGTGATATTATTTGTTGACATTATTTCCTTTATTATCCTGACATGTCTAATAGCTAGGATCTTGGTGTATATCGTGACATCCATATTTATCTGTGATATTGGACAGTAGCAGCCACATTGTTTTGCATCTTTTTTGCTCTTGAAAACATTTGTCACATTAATCTCTACCCAAGATTGAGGAGGTTGCTCTTTTTGGGAAAGAATAACTCACTCCAGCACTAATTGGGCCATCAAGTCTTTGGGTTTCTATAACATTTTATAAAATGTTATAGAAACCGAATCAGATAGAGTGGCCTTACTATTGGGAAAGCTTATCATACTGCGCAGTAACTCTTCAAGTGAAAAAAGTCATGTTCAAAATTAAATGCACTATCTTGCCCTCATTTTTTAACTTGAATTTCTTTAAAGTAATTATTTATCATTTCATTAGACTTGGGGGGGGTCATTACAACATTGGCGGTAAATGCCACTTACCGCCGTGCAGAAGACCGCCAACACACCACCACGGCCGCGGAATTCGGCCACAGCTATTACGACCAACAGCTCGGAATCCGCCAAAATTTAGACACCCACACAAGTCCGCTACACCAAAGTTCAGTGATAAACTGGCGATAACAAAACCTCCACTGTCACGCCAACAGGAATACGCCCACACTATCACGACCCACAAATCCACGCGGCGGTCTTTCAACTGCGGTATTCCATTGGCAGTACACACCGCCTCGCTCAAAATACACACACATCTAAAAAACACATCCACATTGGACAAATCGAAATACACACACCTGATACACATACACACACCACTCCCACACACCCAATACAATATAAAACACACACCCACATCACCCACAAACCCTTACGACCACAATTGCGACTGAATGCCAGAGAGAGACACCACCATCTACAAACCAGCATCCACTGGCACTCAAAACACCATCATTCACACAACATCCACGCACAAAACACCACACACCCCTAAACATCACCCCACATATCACAACACACACCACCCCACACATCACCCACACCACCCCATGGCACAGCAAAGACACCCCAGGTTCTCTGAGGAGGAGCTCAGGCTCATGGTGGAGGAAATCATCCGGGTAGAGCCACAGTTATTCGGATCACAGGTGAAGCACACCACCATAGCTAGGAAGATGGAGCTATGGCGCCGAATGGACAGGGTCAACGCAGTGGGACAGCACCCAAGAACATGGGATGACATCAGGAAGAGTTGGAACGACCTACGGGAGAAGGTACGTTCCGTGGTCTCAAGACACCAGATTGCAGTTGAGAGGACTGGCGGCGGACCCCCACCTCCTCTCCCCAACTAACAACATGGGAGGAGCAGGTCTTGGCTACACTGCATCCTGAGGGCCTCGCAGGAGTAGCTGGAGGAATGGACTCTGGTAAGGCAAATCTTTCACTACTTCATCCCCCACCCTACCTGCATGCTATCACATACCCCCACCCTCGCCCTCACCCCCATCACTCCAACTCCTCACATATGTCCCACTATCACAACCCACCCATCCCAACACCAAGCCCTGCATGCAACACCAAAGCATGGACACCCATCACCAATGCATGGCCACTGCACATACCCACACACACCCCTAAACATTTAGCACACAAGGTCCTACACAAGAATGCAAGCACTGGGGTACAGGGTCACCCACCCATTTCACACCATGGCACACACAGATGCAATAATCATGCCTTTACACCCCTGCAGGACCCCTACCCAACGTCACCGGACAGGAGGGTCCAGACATGTCCACTCCACCCACAGAAGAGGCCCACAGTGATGACAGCACCTCTGTCAAACTGGATCTAGATGACCAGGCTGGCCCATCTGGGACCGCAGGACAGTCGGTTCCCCTCACACTGGCACAAGCCACAACAGAGCCTCCCCCCTCTGGAAACACCAGCACAGCACCCACCCAGCAGGCCCATACCTCTGTCCCCAGGACACACCAAGCAGCAGTGTGTCCACCACTACAGGGAACCCAGGCTAACCCACCACCCCAACAACACCAGGACCCTGGGGGCAGTGGTAGTGGGCACACCGTTCAGGGGACAGAAGCCCAGGAACACAGGGGAACTGGGCGGGCTGCTGTGCGACAGGGGGAGGACAGGCCCAGGGAACCCACTCCACAAGGCCCTCTCCAACATAATTCCCAGGAGACGATGGCAACAGAACTGGCCAAGTTTCAGGAGACCCAGCGGCTGCAGGAGAAACAGTATTTGGGGTTCAGGGAGGAACTCAAATCTATCAATACCACCCTGGGCACCACTGTATGGGTGCTAAAGGAACTCGTCAACACCAGGGGGAACACTGTGGCACAACAAGGGGCCCCTGACACTAGCCTGGACGATGAACTGCCCACCACCTCCGCCAGCGCTAGTGGACAGGAGGCACTGCCACAGGACCACGACACCAGCACCCCACCCCCTGCAGATGGAGACCCACCCCGCAAACGGTCCCTGAGATCCAGGACAAAGACAGAGAACAATGCCAAGACCCCCACCAAAAATGAGACCACCCTAATTGTCATCCTTCTGTCCCACTTTGTCACCCTGTCCATCCTTAAACTGCCCCAGCTCCACTTCCTACGCGCCTTTGGACAATGCACCTGTGAGACTAATAGACTGGACTCTGCCATGGACATTCCTCCACCATCACCCCTCACCATTTTACAACACCCTCCAATATTTAGCACTTAAATAAACACCCTTAAAGCACAAAACAATCTGGAGTCAGTCTGTGCTTTCGAAAATTTGTATTTGCAATAACAGTTGAAAACTGCTATATCCATTGTATTGTCAGCATACCTATGTCACACAGCTCTAGTCCATGCGGAACCAAAGCAGATGTCACACAGTGGGACCCACATCTGTGAAATTGAAAGGGAAAGTGATAACTCAGGGTCCATACACTGGGTGAAAGTGACAGACAGGTGAGAGGTAGAACAAGGGTATCAGATGTAGCAGGCAGTGATGTCTTCTTACCTGTGTCTCACTGGAAGTATTGATGAATCACTGTTTCTGTTGTCGATATCCTCTTCTTCTGCTTCCTCGTCTTCACTGTCCACAGGCTCCACAGCTGCCACAACACCTCCATCTGGACCATCCTCCTGCAGAAAAGGCACCTGTCGTCGCTTAGCCAAGTTGTGAAGCATACAGCAGGCCACGATGATCTGGCATACCTTCTTTGGTGAGTAGAATAGGGAACCACCTGTCATATTTAGGCACCGGAACCTGGCCTTCAGAAGGCTGAAGGTCCGCTCTATAATCCTCCTAGTTCGCCCATGTGCCTCATTGTTGCGTTCCTCTGCCCTTGTCCTGGGATTCCTCACTGGGGTCAGTAGCCATGACAGGTTGGGGTAGCCAGAGTCACCTGCAAATGTCGAGGGACAACTGTTAGACACACACTAACCCTTAGGGACAACCCCAGACCCAGACAACTATTCACACTGTATAGGGTCCATGTCCTCACCTGATAGCCACACACGGTGCCTCTGGAGTTGCCCCATCACATAAGGGATGCTGGTATTCCTCAGAATGTAAGCGTCATGCACTGAGCCAGGAAACTTGGCATTCACATGGGAGATGTACTGGTTGGCCAAACACACCATCTGCACATTCATAGAATGGTAACTCTTCCGGTTTCTGTACACCTGTTCACTCCTGCGTGGGGGGACCAAGGCCACTTGGGTCCCATCAATGGCACCTATGATGTTGGGTATATGTCCCAGGGCTTAGAAGTCACCTTTCACTGTAGGCAAATCCTCCACCTGAGGGAAAACAATGTAGCTGTGCATGTGTTTCAGCAGGGCAGACAACACTCTGGACAACACGTTTGAGAACATAGGCTGGGACATCCCTGATGCAATGGCCACTGTAGTTTGAAAATACCCACTTGCCAGGAAATGGAGTACTGACAGCACCTGCACTAGAGGGGGTATTCCTGTGGGATGGCGGATAGCTGACATCAGGTCTGGCTCCAACTGGGCACACAGTTCCTGGATTGTGGCACGGTCCAGTCTGTAGGTGATGATCACATGTCGCTCCTCCATTGTCCACAGGTCCACCAGCGGTCTGTACACCGGAGGATGCCGCCATCTCCTCACCTGCCCCAGTGGACGTGCTCTATGGAGAACAGCGAGCAGAGAGTCAGCCAACACTGAGGTACGAAAACACAACTTTATTCCACAATTTGTTTAATCCGCTATGTGCCTGTATTAGTGTGAATGCAAGACCTAGATATGTGTGACGCATTTAAAATTAATGCCATGTGGCCCCCTGAAATGGCGGCTGCCTGACCTGTAATGTGGGACAAGGGGATATGAGGTAACTGCGCTGGCATTGTACACCGTCGTGGTAGGCGGTCGAAGACCGCAGCGCAATCCTGCATTGGTTAAGATTAGACCCTATGGATCCCAGGAGCCAATGACGATGTATGCCAGTGGTGACGGTACGCACCGCCGCGGACGTCACTGCCATTTTCTCTCTGTTCACTCAGTTGATACCTGATCTTCGACAGGAGAGGACCTACCCTGCAAGTGCTGTTGTGATCTCAGTCTGGAAGAGACAATGGCTCTTGTGTCTGGGGAAAGGGTCCCTGCCTTCAGCACGGAGGAGTTGGAGAAACTAGTCGATGGGGTCCTCCCCCAGTACACGCTACTCTACGGTCCTCCAGACAAACAGGTAAGTACACTGTGAACATGCCGAATGGGCAATGCTTGTGTGGAGTGGTGTGGATGGAAGATGGGGGGGGAGAATGAGGCGTGCATGAAACGACGGTGAGTGCATGTGCGTCATGGCAAGGGTAGGGAAGCGGGCCAATAACTGTGACGGTGCGGACGGTAATATCTTCTCCTTTTCCCCTGTACTATATCTGTAGGTCAGCGCCCACCAGAAGAAGGATATTTGGCGTGCCATCGCCAAGGAAGTCCAGACCCTGGGAGTCCACTACAGACGGAGCACCCACTGCCGTAAAAGATGGGAGGACATTCGCCGCTGTAGCAAGAATACGGCAGAGGCTCAGCTGGGGATGGCCTCCCAACGTAGGAGGGGTGACCTTCGCACCATGACCCCCCTGATGTTCCAGATCCGGACAGTGGCTTATCCGGAGTTGGATGGGAGCTTGAGGGCATCACAGCAGCCACAAGAGGGTGAGTACTCTCTCATTCTGCACACATTGGAGGTGTCTGGGTGGGGGAGGTGGGCTGTGGGTTCCCCTAGGCCAGGGGCTAGTTTAATAGGCAAGGTCCCTTCGTAAGGCAGGCCATGTGGCACCCCACCCTACCTGTGTTCAGAGCCAACTACACCTAGTCAGGCTCCTGTGACTTCCATGTGTGCAGCAATCAGGCATAGGAGCTCCCCTTGTACCCCATGTCCCTGCGATTAATTAGGGAACTCAAAGTGCACGGCGTAGTGCAGGGGGCTTCTGTATCTGTAGTGTCCGCCAACGGTAGCGGTATTGCATGTACTCAACATGTCTTTCTTCTTCTGTCCCCCCCCCCTTTTTGTGGTCTCCCTGTTCTTATGTGCATTAGCATCATCAGGCGGAGGAGCAGTGGCACCGGAGCAGGAGGGAGCTGCATCCCACATGGCCCTGGAGGGCGAGACAACGGAGTCTGAAGCCACCAGTGGGACGGAGGGCGAGGGGAGGACAGGAGCTGAGACCAGCGACATAGACTCCGCCTCTGATGGGAGCTCCCTTGCAGTGGTGGGCCCCTCTGTGCCCACCGCATCTATAGGTACAACCGCCACCCCCCCTACCAGCACCGCCCTCCCAGCAGCCCCTCAGCGTGTGCCCCTTGGCCGCTCACCCACTCCTTCACCCCAGGCACCTCAGCCCCTGGCAGCCCTGCTGCCCTCAGTGAGGAGGCCATTGACCTCCTCAGGTCCCTCACTGTTGGGCAGTCTACCATTTTGAATGCCATCCAGGGTGTAGAGAGGCAGTTGCAACAGACCAATGCATACCTGGAGGGCATTCATTTTTGTCAGGCAGCCCAACAGCAAGCTTTTCAGCATCTGGCCTAAGCACTGATGGCAGCCATTGTCCCTGTGTCCAGCCTCCCCCCTCAACTTCCTCCACCCAGACCCAAACACCTATACCTCAGCCTATCCCAAGCACACCATCAGACCAGCATGCACACACCTCAACACACAAGGGAAGCTCTGGCAAACATAAGTACCACACATCTCACAGGCACTCACACAAGCATCATACCCATGCACACATACCAACATCCACTGCCTCCACTGTGTCCCCCTCCTCCTCGTCTCCCTCCTCCCTCCCTGTCTCGTCTCCACTCACACCTGCATGCACTACATCTTCAGCCACTACGTCCATCACCAGCACACCCATCACCACACCCCGCTCACTTGCACTCACCACCCCCACTACCATTCACACACACCCTGTGTCCTCTCCCAGTGTCTGTGAGCCCACCTCCCAAGGTACAATCAATCAGTCAATCAATTTGTAAAGCGCGCTACATACCCATGAGGGTTTCAAGGCGCTGGGGGGGTGGGGGGAGCTGTAACTGCTCGAAGAGCCATGTCTTGAGGAGTTTTCTGAAGGAAAGAAGGTCCTGGGTCTGTCGTAGATCTGACGGGAGGGTGTTCCAGGTCTTGGCGGCGAGGTACGAGAATGATCTTCTGCCGGAAGATTTGCGCTGGATGCGGGGGATGGAGGCAAGGGCGAGGTTTGCGGAGCGGAGATGCCGGGTGGGGGTGTAGAAGCTGAGTCTGTTGTTCAGGTATGTTGGTCCGGTGTTGTGGAGTGCCTTGTGTGCGTGGGTGAGGAGCTTGAAGGTGATCCTCTTGTTGACGGGGAGCCAGTGAAGGTCTCCTAGGTGGGGGGTGATGTGGCAGTGGCGAGGGATGGTGAGGATGAGTCAGGCGGAGGCGTTTTGGATGCGTTGGAGGCGTTGTAGGAGTTTGGATGGGATACCGGTGTAGAGGGCGTTGCCGTAGTCAAGTCTGCTGCTGACGAGGGCCTGGGTTACTGTTTTTCTTGTTTCTCTTGGGATCCATTTGTAAACTCTGCGAAGCATGCGGAGGGTGTTGTAGCAGGAGGAGGAGATGGCACTGACCTGCTTTGACATGGAGAGTGAGGAGTCGAGGGTGAAGCTGAGGTTTCCTGCGCTGTCGGTGGGTGTCGTGGGGGACCCAGCGTGGTCGGCCACCATGAGTTGTCCCAGGCGGAGGGGGTGCGCCCAAGGATGAGGACCTCTGTTTTGTCCGAGTTCAGTTTTAGCCGGCTGTCTCTCATCCAGTCAGCAATGGCTTTTAGTCCCTCGTGGATGTTGGGTTTGGCGGCGTGCGGG
Organism: Pleurodeles waltl; assembly: GCF_031143425.1. Taxonomy (NCBI): domain Eukaryota; kingdom Metazoa; phylum Chordata; class Amphibia; order Caudata; family Salamandridae; genus Pleurodeles; species Pleurodeles waltl. Next base: position 441,424,862 of record NC_090449.1, read on the forward strand.
TCCTTGGTGAGGGAGAGGATGAGTTGGGTGTCGTCGGCGTAGGAGATGATGTTGGGGTTGTGCTGACGGGCCACTTGTGCGAGGGGGGCCATGTAGATGTTGAAGAGTGTCGGGCTGAGGGATGAGCCCTGGGGTACGCCGCAGATGATGTTGAAGGCTTTGGATTGGTACGGGGGAGACGGACTCTTTGGGTTCTGCCGGCGAGGAAGGATGCAGTCCATTCGAGGGCCTGGTCCTGGATTCCTGCTGCGTGGAGGTGGGATTTTAGGGTGTGGTGACAGACGGTGTCAAAGACGGCTGATAGGTGGGGGCGTGGCCAGGCCCCGGGCTATTTATTTAATTCTACTTATCCTGCAGGAGGTTACGGTGACTCCCCCCGGAGGCCCCAGTGACTTTTTTGTGGGCCGGGGAGCGGCTGAGGCGGACACGGGAGACTGGGTCCGTGCGAGCGGGCCCGACGTCGACTTTTGCCCGCCCGCGCTCTTGCGCGTGGGGAGAGGGGAAGTGCTGAGGCCGCTCCTGGCAAGAGAGAAGTGCCGGGAGCGCGAGAGAGAGCCTGGGGACCTGTTCGGCGGCTATAGCGGGCCGTGGGCCCCCTCCCCTGGTGGATATCGCGGCTCCTGTCACCCTTGCGGCTGAGGAACTTGCCTGGACATTGCGGCCCTCGGGACTTCTGGCTGGCGTGCGCTGCTGGCGGGGACCGGGCCTGGATGGTCTGGAGGCGCGCGGAGAGCGGGCCTGCTGTGGAGAGCTGCCTGGCCCCATGAGGAGGAGATAAGCTGGAGGGGGTGACGTCCTGGGGCACTCAGTCTTGGTGAGGGGAGGCTGGAGAAGAATGCGGCTTGGATCTGCGGTGTTCCCCTGAGGTTGCTCCTGGGGAGACCTCCATACTGTACTGGAAGCCCTGAACTACACCATCTAGAAGGCCTGATTGGACACTAGTGCAGGTGGTGAGGCGGGGAGGAAGAGGGCCGGGTCGGTGCTGCGGATCACGCTTGTGGAGGTCTCCTGGAGGTTTGGGGCTGCGGAATACCCTGTCTCTTGGACGAGGGGTTTGACTGGGGGCCTGGGCCTCCCCCTCTCGTGCTGCGCGGATCCCCGTGCTGTTGGTGGTGCCGGCGGAGTATCCTGCGGCGTAGTCTGGCCTGATCTGAGAGGTGCTATGAGGTGGGCCGGGTCGCCTGCAAGCTGTCTGGTGGCCCTGCAGGGTGAGCTGGGCTGCTAGTAGAGTGATTATCGGAGGTGGGGGCCAGCTGTCTTCGATATGTATCCCAGTGTTGGCGCAAGCTGAGATCACGCGTGTTGTATTGAACGATGGGCAAGGCAGACCAGCAGCAAGCAAAACTCACCTTCGAGGGTGGAAGAAAGAGGAGTGCTGCTCCCGCCACCCAGCCTGGAGATGCCGAGATTGGAGAAGAGAATCCAGAGATGACTGTGCGGTCCATGTTCTTAGAGCTTAAGACCAGCTTGGCTGGCATTGATGCTAAGCTGGACCATGTGACGGAGCGGCTTGACCGCATTAGAGCCCGGGTTGATAACCATGACACCAGGTTTGAGGTTCTGGAGTCACGCACGTCAGAAATGGAAGATGCGCAGGGGTGACAGAGAACAGATTGCACAAATGGAGTGTCTCCTAGAGGTGATATGGAATAAAAATGAGGACTTGCAGGCATGGTCCCGACGTAATAACATACGCATCGTGGGGCTGCCAGAGGCAACCGATATGGGTCGTATGGAAGACTTTGTGGAGAGTATGTTGCAGGAGCTGTTTGCTGGCGAGCTCTCTCGGATGCTGGTGATTGAGAGGGCGCACCGGTCCTTGGGGCCTCGGCCCCCGCCGGGAACACCTCTGCGTCCAATTATTGCGCGTCTATTGAACTATAGAGATCGGGATGCTGTCCTTCGACTAGCAAGGGAGAGAAGGCCTCTAGTATACAAGAAATCCGAAATAAACTTTTTTCCTGACTATACCCCTGGTGTGCAGGCCCAGAGGCGGGCCTTTCTGCCGTCGAAACGTCTGCTGAGCCAGGCTGGAGTTTGGTTTGCCCTACTATATCCGGCCAGACTGAGGGTGCGGCACGAGGGCAAGGTGCTGTATTTCACAGACCCAAAGCAGGCGGGCAAGTTTGCCAGGCGATTACCAAGACAGTCGGGGCTGCGGGATCTGGGGGGCTGGGTGCCGGGGATGCCGCCCTTAGCGACAATGACTAACCGGCTTTGTATGGCATACTGTACTTTTTAGGGCTGTGCGTGTGCACGGGTCTGCTCCGTGTTCGGGTTGCCTGATGTGTAGTTTGCTGCTTGGCCCAAGAACCCCTCTTCCCTAGAATGTTCTGGGTGGAGAGCTGTTAGGCAGGCTTCTGCCCCTAGGATGAGTCCTGTTACTTTTTGCTTCAAATATAGAGGGTGGGTTTTGGGGTTGGGAGGGTGGGTTATTGTAAGGGTCCGATTGGGGGCCCTGTGTGGGTGGTGGGGGGCTTGGGCCAATTCTGAAGTGTTTCAGGTTATTTTTCGTTAAGTTTCTGGCAGGTGGAGAGGTGTGTTTTCGTGCAGAGTTGGATGTCTGTAGTATGGGATGAGGGGTGATGATACGTCGGTTGTTAGATGTTTGACATGGAATGTGCGTGGGCTCAACGATAGGCGGAAGGCTCGGTTGGTGGCTGCATATGTTAAGCGACATGGAATAGATATCTGTATGTTACAGGAGACGCATCTGATGGCGGCTGCGGTGGGCAGACTGAAGGCTGGTTGGGTTGGGGAGGCTCATTGCTCCACATATTCTAGCTATGCACGCGGGGTAGCAATTATTATCCGCAAAGGATTGCAGTGGCGCACGCGCAAAATTATTATTGATCCAAATGGTAGATATGTGCTACTGAGTGGAACGTTACTGGACAGGGCTTGTCGACTTGTGGCTGTGTATGGGCCGAATGTTGATGACCCGGAGTTTTTCCTGGAGGTATGGCGTCTTGTGGAGTCGTTGGGTGCCGGAGCAGTGATCTGGGGTGGTGATTTTAATGTGGTCCTGGATGCTAAGTTGGATCGTGAGAGTGTGGCCAGGGAGCAGCATGTTTCTGCGGCGAGGTCTCTGGATGAAGAGTGGAGCGCTGGTGGACTTGTGGGGACAGAGGCATGCAGGCATGCGAGAGGGAACGTGCCTGAACTATGTTCACAGCAGTTGGTCTTGTATTGATCGATGGCTGGGCACCAGAGATGTGGAGGCTTGGACTAGAGCGGTAGACCATCTTCCCCGTACGTTGTCAGACCACTCGCCGGTGCAAATAGAGTTGGCGATACCCAATGAACTGCAACCAATGGTTATGTGGCGGTTGCCCAGTGGAGTGCTCCGGGATGAGGTCTTTCGGGAGGAAGTGCGGGAGGCGATTCGGCTCTTTTTTGCTGAGAACCGCGGATCGGTGGGGTCTGCCGTCACCCTTTGGGAGACATTTAAAGTTGTTATTCGAGGAGTGTGTCTCTCGAAGCAGCATGGCATTGTGAAGGCCTTGACACGGGAGATGGTTGATATTGAAAGGAGGCTTATAGAGCTGGAACGATGTTTGGCTGAGACGTGGTCAAGTGAGGTCCTTGCGGAGATTCGGCAAAAGGTGTCCTTATACGAGGAGGCCTCCCTAAGAGAGGTTTGTTTCTCTGGGAGACATGCACAGGCTCGTAGGTGCTGTGTGGGCGGAAAGGTGACCGGATCGAGTGGTGTAATGCAAGTGTTTACAGAATATTTCACACAGTTATATGCGGCCCCGGTGGGCCTGAGGGAGGCGGATGTGCAGGAGTATTTTGAGAATATTGCACTTGTGTGGTTTGAAGAGGCGCACAGGGCGTATCTGGATACGCCGTTTACAGTGGAGGAGGTGGCTGCGGCGATTCGGAGTCTACCTGGCGATAAATCTCCAGGTGTTGATGGTGTTGACCCCTGCGTTTTATAAAGAATATGTGGATATCCTTGCTCCGTGCTTGTTGGAGGTGCATGCGGAGTCCCTGGAGGCTGGGTCGCTGCCGGCCTCACTTCAGGACGCTCTGTTAATAACAGTTTTGAAGCCCGGGAAGGACCCGACCCGGTGTGATTCGTACCGCCCACTCTCCATGATAAACATTGATAATAAAATCTTAGCAAAGATGATAGCGGCGCGCTTGCAGCCACTTCTTTCCAGGTTGGTGCTTCCGGATCAGTCGGGATTTGTCCCTGGGAGATCTACGTGTCATAATTTGCGCACCTTCTTCACGGTGGCGGGCTCATTGGAGACAGCCGATAATGTAGCTGCGGTGTTTCTTGATGCAGCCAAGGCCTTCGATTCCCTGGCCTGGGAATATATGTTTGCGCTCTTAGGCCGAGTGGGACTCAGCGCGCGTTTTGTGAACTGGATTAGACTGTTGTACACTCTGCCCACTGCCAGGTTGCGTCTTAACGGCGGTGTATCGGCTCCATTTCCTGTTGCGCGGGTTACGCGTCGAGGGTGCCTGCTGTCTCCGCTCCTTTTTGCGGCAGCTATGGAGCCGTTGGCAGCGGGGCTGCGACAGAAATATAACAGAGGCTTACAATTCTGACAACGTCCTGTCCTGATATCTTTGTACGCGGATGATATTGCATTATACGTGCGAAACCCAGGTCAGAATCTAGATATTTTGCTGGATGAAATCGTGCGCTTTGGGACTTTTTCTGGCGTCACTATCAACTGGTCGAAGTCGACGGTCCTGCCCCTGACTCCCAGCATGGAAAGATTTGACTCTCGGTATCCTCTGGTTTGGGCGGAGGGTCCGGTGCGCTATTTGGGTATACACCTGTGCTGTGACGTGGATGCGTTGCGTCTCGCTAACTATGGGGCAGCGCTGGCGTGGCTGGAGGAAAAGGTGGAGATCTGGTGTACTCTTTCGCTAATTGGGCGCATTGCCATTGCGAAGATGGTGGTTGTCCCCAAATTCTTGTATCTGTTTGTGAATCTTCCCCTCCCGCTTGTTGGGGGTTACTTCCGGCGTCTCCGATCTGCGCTCATTCGTTTGGCGTGGGCGGGACGTCAGCCGTGTATTTCTTGGGAGAAAATGACGTTGCCGTTTTAGCTGGGCGGGCTGGTGGCTCCAGACCTGGAATTATACTACCACTGTGCTCAGGCGCACTTTGCGTACTACTGGCTGAATCCAATCCGTTATATGCCGCATCTGGCGCCTGAGAGTGATTCCGTGTGGCCGGATGGCTTAGTGCGTGTGCTTGGAAGTCAGGTGTCATCCCGATCTAAGGGAATCGACACGGTAGCCTGCACGACGAGAGCGTGGAGGGCGCTGATGCAGCGTTCTGGGGTTTCTGCACCTTTCGCCCCTTCGTTGCCTGTTCTGGCGATTGCTGATGCACAGATGTTTCGCGACAGTGGAGTGCGCAGTTTCCTTCGGGATGCTGGCCTGACGGTGTTGGGAGACTGGTTGGTGGACGGCCGCTTGCTTGATATTTCTGAGGCACTTTCGGGTTGTGATGGTACAGTGTTGCAGCGAATGTACGCTCTCCGGGTCCGTGCTCTATTGCGGGATCGCTTTTTTGGTTCGTCTGGGGCTCCCCTGGAGTTTCGGGCCCTTGAGGTACTCTGCGGTGCGCGGTCTCCTGCCAAGCTGGTAACTAAGTTGTACAATTGTATGCAGGTGCAGAGGGGTGGTTATGGGGAGTCCTCTAGGACTGCATGGGAGAGAGATGTGGGAGAGCCCATCACGGAGGCAACGTGGCGCAGCTGTTGCGCTCACATGAAAGCACTGTCCCCGAACTATAGGTTACGTCTGCTGCACTTTAAGTTGTTGCATCGACTATATTATACGCCCAAGGGGCTTCACTCTATGGGGTTGCGGACGGATGCATGCTGTGCTCGCTGCGGGGCTCCGGATGCAGGTTTTTTACATCTGGTGTGGGAGTGTGCGGAAGTATATGATTTCTGGGTGGAGGTTTGGCAAGCGATTACTGAAATGGTCGAACTGGAAATGCCTATTTCCCCTAAGGTTGCGCTGTTGGGATGTGTTGATGAGATTCAGGGGCGGCATAGGTGTTTAGTGGGCCTGTTCATGTTGTTGGCTAAGCGTAGGGTTGCTATGTGCTGGGGCCGGGGGAGAGCACCGCGTAGATCTGAATGGCTGCGGGATGCGGCTTTCTGCCATGATCAGTTGTCGGTCTTTTGGGGACTCATGCCAGAGGGGTCTCATCCTAGGGATTTCTGGGCCCCTCTGAATGAATATCTGGCGGTCCGGAATGAGTGTGCGGTGTGATTGGTGGTGCCCGTACGCGAGGTTCATCCCCTCCCTGGATTAGGTGTGCTATTGTGTTGTTAAGATAAGCCTGTACGATATGGTTGTGTGCTCCACCTGCCTTTTTGTTTGTTTGTTTTTCCTGTAGCTTTTTCCCTTCGACTATGCTATGCTGTGACCTCAGGCGGGTAAGGCTTCCTCCTGCATTGGCGCTGCGGATCCCTTCGCCGTCTGTGGAGGATGTTTGGAGATGGGTCCCTTGATATTGTTGCATACAGTGAGAGTCTTTAACAGAGATCTCCTTGCTGTCTGGGATAACGTTGAACCTGAATGGTATGCAGCTTTTTCCACTGATTTTCATGTTGAGGGACTTGTTTGTACTAATGTATGTTTTTTTGTGTATGGCAAAATTGAATTAAAAAAAAAAAAACGGCTGATACGTCTAGGAGGATGAGGGCTGATGTTTCTCCATTGTCGAGGTGGCTTTTGATGTAGTCTGTGGCGGCGAGGAGGGCGGTTTCGGTTCTGTGGTTGCATCTGAAGCCGGACTGGGAGGGGTCGAGGATGTTGTTGTCTTCGAGGTACCGAGTGAGCTGAGTGTTGACGATTTTCTCGATAACCTTTGCCGGGAAAGGGAGCAGAGAGATGGGCCAGAAGTTTTTCAGGTCCTTGGGGTCCGCCTTTGGTTTCTTGAGAAGGGCGTTGATTTTGGCGTGTTTCCATCTTTCCGGGAATCCTGCAGTTTCGAAGGAGATGTTGATGGCTTTTTCTGTAGGTGTGGTGCGATGGCTGTGTTTGATTTGTTAAAGATGTGGTGTGGGCAGGGGTCTGATGGTGATCCGGAGTTGATGGCGTTCCTGGTCTTGTGGGTTTCGTCGTCGGACCAGCACACAAACGCAACCACACACCAACCCAACAGCCATCTACCTCACGACAGCCTCCAGCCCATGCACCTTCAGCCAAAGTCAGCAAACATACACCTCCTACAACCACTACCTCTTTCTCCACTGCTAAACCCCCTCCATCTACCCGTCCCAGTGTGTCCAAAAAACTTTTCCTGTCCAACCTTGACCTCTTCCCCTCACCTCCCCCACCCCTTCAGTCCCCTAGGGCCCACCTTTCCAGGTCCCAACCCAGCACCTCAGCCACAACATCAGCAGGAACAGTGGTGCCAGCAGTAACCGGCTTCTGGAGTGCGCCAAGCAGCAGGGCAGCCAGTGTGCCAAGGAGCCAGACCACGGACAGTCCCCCACCTCAGAAGCATAAAAAGTTGGCCACTGCCCGGCGGGAGAAAGGTAAAACATCTACCACCAAAGGCTCTCCCAGGAGTACAGTTGGGAGTGGGAAGACAGCTGCGCCACCATCCAAGGTGGGGAAGGGGCACAGAAAGACAGGCAAGTCGCCGAACACCTGCACGGCGGACAAGACCGCCACCAGCACCGCTGCCAAGGACACCACCGCCACGTGCACCGCTTCCAAGGACACCGCCGCCACAAGCACTGCTGCCAAGGACACCGCCGCCACAAGCACCGCTTCACAGGACACCGCCGCCACCAACAAAGCTGCCAAGGACACCGCCGCCACCAGCACCGCTTCACAGGACACCGCCGCCACAAGCACCGCTTCACAAGACATCTCTGCCACCAACACCGCAGGCCAATGAGCGCCGAAAGCTCCGACGCTACTGAGGCCGCCACGAGCAGGATGAAGCACTCTGGGCACAAAGCCCCCTCCAGAACCAGTGGATTATCACATCCACTACCTCAGTCCTTGGCAGGATGAAGCACTCTGGGCACAAAGCCCCCTCCAGAACCAGTGGAGAAAGACATCCACTAGCTCAGTCCTTGGCAGGATGAAGCACTCTTGGCACAAAACCCCCTCCAGAACCAGTGGAGTATCACATCCACTACCTCAGTCCTTGGCAGGATGAAGCACTTTGGGCACAAAGCCCCCTACAGAACCAGTGGAGAAATGCATCCACTACCTCAGTCCTTGGCAGGATGAAGCACTCTGGGCACAAAGCCCCCTCCAGAACCAGTGGAGAAAGGCATCCACTACCTCAGTCCTTGGCAGGATGAAGCACTCTGGGCACAAAGCCCCCGCCAGAACCAGAGGAGAAATGCATCCACTACCTCAGTCCTTGGCAGGATGAAGCACTCTGGGCTCAAAGCCCCCTCCAGAACCAGTGGAGAAAGGCACCCACTACCTCAGTCCTTGGCAGGATGAAGCACTCTGGGCACAAAGCCCCCTCCAGAACCAGTGGAGAAAGGCATCCACTACCTCAGTCCTTGGCAGGATGAAGCACTCTGGGCACAACGTCCCCTCCAGAACCAGTGGAAACTGTTATCCACTTGTGAGACTGTGGCTTTGCACTCCCCAGGATAAAGCAGTGGGCAAACCACCCACTTGAGAGACTTGTGAGACTGTGGCTTTGCACTCCCCAGGATACAGCAGTGGGCATGGAGCCCCCTCGTGGATCTGGCGTTGTGCACTCATCCGGCTGAGGTGCCCCCCTTCCCTTCCCCCTGAGGTGCCTGTTGTATTTCTGTCTGATGTCCCTGCAGTGTTCTCTCCGTTTTGATTGGGTATCTTGTGTGGGCCTCGCCCATGCATTTTGGGCCCGGTGGTCCACAGACTTTAATGGTGCAATACCTTGGACTTGTATTCTTGGTGTATATATTTGTTTATAGTGTATATATATTTTTGAGTACTGGATTTTAATAGATTACAAATGTTCAAATAATTTCCTTTTGTCTTTGCATTCTTCCGGGGGGGTGTAACTGTAATGTATCATGATGTATTAGTGTGTGTGTTGTAATGGGTGAGGTTGGGGTGGGGGTGTTGCGTGTTACGTGTGTGTGTCACTCTTTTTTTCCCTCCCCCCTCCCCTGTGTCGTAGGTGCTGTACTCACCGTGGTCTTCGCCGCCGGCGTACGTGCTTCTGGTAGAGGAGCAGGAAGACAAAGGCAGGGAGAATCTGGAGTTACGGTTCCATGGCATCCTGGTTCCTCGTGGGGTGTGTAGAGGTGAGCGTTTTCCCTTCCAAGTCCTGTTTCCGCCGTTGTTCGCAGTGAATCCGCCCCGGAAAAGGTGGCGGATTGGACTGTTGTAATACTGTGGGCGGAACCTTGTGTTCCGCCTGTCTGTTGGCGGTTACCGCCGAGGTGTTTGTTTGTACCGCTGTGGCGGTCGGAGTGTTAAAGTGGCTGTCTATGTTGGCGGTTTCCGCCACGGTCGTGATTAAAATTTTTTTACCACCGGCCTGTTGGCGGTTTTACCGCTGCTTTAACACCGACCGCCAGGGTTGTAATGACCACCTTGGTGTCTTTGGTACATAGTATATTATATAGTAGTATATAGTATTGTATGGCTATATACCTAGGGATTTGGTCACTTCTAAGCCTAACACACGGAGGACCTTACATTTTGTGCTTTACAATGTCTGCTTATGAAATTTAAGGATCAGTATACACTCTGACAGATTTGGTGTGCTCAAATCCATTCAGTCACTGTTTCCTGATGTCTTTAGGGATGTTGCCCCTGATCTGTTATAATAACATGCTTCTAGTTGGCAGGATCTTTTTGTAATTTCTTTGATTTATGTTTTGAGTTATATGGACTCAAATCTGATTAAAGAGTTTAGTTGAATGTCTGATGAGCTTGACATTCAGCTATCTATTCTGTCATTGAGCATCCACATACATCTCAATTGATTGTATAGCTAAGTGTTACCCCTCTTATTACAGCCTTGATAGTGTTCCAGGTACTACTTATTGCGCAAGAGCCATTATTATCCTGGATAAAGGTGTTGATGGTTTCTCTTATTAATGATCTATGTTAGAGTTCATGTGACAGTTATGAGTCAAATGTCCAACATTGGGAACTGGATTGGACTGCTATATAACACCCATATAGGAAACTTTAAAGTTAATGACATACTATCAAGGCATTTCCAGGTCAGAAGAATTACGAAACAGTGAACCATTGAAACCCTGGCAGACTGGATTCAATTGGATGCACAGCTCGGGAATTGGGTCTTTTGAGACGCTCTATGTAGATGACATTCTACTATATGTTGCAGATCCTGACTCCTCCCTGATGCGGCCTAAACATACTTGGCATACATAGAGAACACATGGGACTGGATATTAACTGGGAAGAAATCCCTGATCTACCCAGTGGGGGGATGGATTGCCAGTGGATATACATCACTCTCATTAAGATTGTAAATTAACCATTTTAAGTATTTGGTTATCAAGGAAGCCAGGTCAATTTTACAGATAATTTAGACCCCCTGTTCGGCAGGTTAGAAGAAGATACCCACCATTGAGGCAATATTCTGATTTCTCTTTTGGGAAATGTGGCTGTGTACAAAATGATTGTTCTGCCAATATTCACATGCATCCTACAAAATAGCCCATGTAAAACACTTTAAGCACTTTTCACAAAGCTTAACTAAATAGTTAGGACTCTACTGTGGACCAGGGGTCCCGTACAAATGCACTAGGAACACTGCAGAGATCCACCTATGAGGGGAGTATTGTTTTCCCAAATGTCCAGAAATACTACAAACCAGCACAACTTTGTACTATAAACAGATGGGCTTAAGGTCTATTGGACAACCCTGCATATAAAATGTATAGACAAGTGATGGGGAAAATCGGTATACACACATACTGCACAGTCGGAAGATGGGGAATTAATTCCCCCCACCTAAAACACAGCAATCCAGAAATGGAATAAGCTACATAAAGAAATGGGATGGGGGAAGAGACTAACATAAAAAAAAACCTTATGGATGTGTGCATGCTTGGTAGCAGTGTCCATGCGGGCTGGATTTAAAAGATGAGTTCCTATTGGTATATCATTGCTGCGATGGGTGCATGCCTGGTAGCAGTGTCCATGTCGGCTGAATTTAAAAGGTGAGATGCCATTAGTATATTATTGCGTGTTTCAAACGTGAATATAACAGTACTGTTTGCCCATTTGAAGTTTGAATATGAGATTGACAACTCACAAAAAATTCAAGATTCTGTAGCTCAAACGTGTACTAGAGTCCCAGATGCCCATTGAGGAGGATACCATGAGGACTCTCCAATGGACGGGCATCTACTAGATGGGAGAATGCCCTCCAAGGCTATTTAGCATGTGTTAAAAATGAAAGGGGGAAAAAGATTTCCGTGAACTAGAAGATATGTGGACAGATGCACTGAGGTTCCCCAGAGAGATTGCAACAAAGACCAGCTTTATATTTATACAGCATAAAATACTACACAACACTTAGAAACGTAAAGGTATTGTACATCAATGTAATGGAGCACCTGATGACAAATGCACAAGCGTCTGTGGGCACATTTCATCCTATAATATGGAGCTGCCCTTAAATTCAAGGTTACTCAAGAGCAATGATGCAAGAGCACACTGATGTTATTGATAACCCTCAAACAGATGGCCTCCTTCCTAGTCTATGGGAGTTATGGATGTGTCAAACTACAATCGGACATTGATTACTTTAGACTTTTCAGTAGCCAAGAGAGAGAAAGCCCAGAAACAGGGAAGAAACACACCATATTCAGGATTGGAGAACAGGCATATTAATGGAAATACGTGTCTACAAACAAAGGGGATGGGTCAAAATATGTTAAAGATATGGGCTGGATGGGCAGAGGAATGAGGAGGAGATACGTAATTGACACACTGCGATACCCAGCAGTATGTGGAGAGCATGATACACATGCCAGGCTCCACTCAAGATTATGATTGTCAGAGGTATCCTTCCCCTTCCACACCCCCCTAATTTTCCTTCAGCCTGTTGTGAAATGTTCTCATTGCAGTATCAAGTGGAAATACTTCTTGGATTGTGAATGGAGGAATTGATATGGGATCTAGAAATGGGAAACACAAGGAATGAATGATAGGCAAATGTGTATGTGTTGATAATGTGAAAATTGGCCAGAATGCTTGATAATAATTTTGTGTATTTCATTGGAAAATCAATAAAATATTACTTTAAAAACCAAAATGTCCAACGTTGGGGGCTCTGTAAACCTGCAGTAGCAATCTGTGATATTTCTGTTGACACTGGGTTATGATTTAACATTACTTTTAGGTGCATAATAACTTAAGCATTATTTATAATGCATAGAGTTCCAGCTGTACATGAATTGTTACTATGTAGCACAGAATAATAAATATAGCTTAGCCTATCCCTTTCCAAGATAGCCCAACTGTCATGCAGACCAAGTCACTCCTGATGTAGAGAACGTCTAGTTTTTGCTCGACTTTTAATATTGCAGTTATTCTGCGGTGAGCTAAGTTGTACATTTATCCGGTCACATAGAATAAGAGACCCCATCGCCCATTCTGGAATTCTAGCATTAGCTGTGTAAATACCATGTGTGTATCACCATTAAAACCATTAAATGCACAAACCATATATTGTTGTTTAATCTTGTATAATGAGGGTATTACCCAACGCTCCTAATTATCAACTTTATACCTTTCATACATCCAAATATTTTTCTTACATAAAATCACCACTTCCTTTCTTGAAACCTTAGTTGATGTAGCTGTAATTTCTTTATATCCCAGCTGTTGTAGGATACTGTGATCTTTAAGTGCTGTATGCCTTCCTTGGGGACATATGATATACAATTTTAATTGAAGAAGTTCCTTCCACACCTCTCACCAGTTCAAGTGAGTTTAGGCCACTGACATTCCATTTGCATATTTGAGTAAAACGTTTGATACTAGACTGCATATTTAAAGGTTATTGTGTTCCATTCCCTCATGCTTGTCTGAATTTGTATCCTAAATACGATTGACCACCCTTTACCTTTTTTCTGCATTTACGCTGACTCACATAGCAGCATTGCCTTACTCCAAGAGCATAAGTAAGAATAAAAACATGCTTGCAGCCTACTGTGGGGAAATCACCAATTTCCTTGGCGTTTCTATAAAAACAAAGCCATTGAGGATGACCTTCATCGTGCCTTCCAAGGCAAATATGTATAACCTTCCCTTTTTTGTAGAAGAAAAAGAGAGAAAGCCACATAAAAATAAGGCAAAAGGTGTCGGGAATCTAAAGAGATATCAAGAAGAAAGAGATAATAAAAGAATTACATCATTTTAAGGCTAGCAAATAGCAGAAATCAGCTCTAGCAGATAGTCCTTAGTAGTGCCATTTTTTTTATACATCAGAAGTTCTGTGGCGTTACCAGTCGACCCAACAATGCCTGTGCTTTGATCTGTGAAGTACAATAATCTGTACAGCTGAAGGAGCTCAAGTTTTTCTGGCTCTTGTAGATATATTTTAGCCCCAGAATGTTTGAATGATGTCATCATTTGGCATACTTGCTATTGGTGTTCAATCTATGGGACAACTGTAACCTAATATGGCAAAAATGATTATCTCACCATCAGTCATATGCTTACTTGGGCATACCAAATCATAGATCACTTTATGCAGCAAAAAGTTACCAATACATAAAGATACAATGCAAGGCTTTTCTTTGTTTTGACCACTGTTTGACTTCTGAAGGGAAATGTGGTGAGCTCTTTGAACCTGTTAATCAAAACCTAGTTGGCTAAACTGAGAAAAGCTTGACACAGAGTCATAACAATGTAGGCCTGCATGTCTGCTATCTCTGCTGTTCAGCAGTCTCAAGAGTACAGAGATTGTTCCAACAAAGACAGTTTTCAAAATCCTCCAATTTCCAATGAGTATTCACCAATCTAGCCTGTAAAACTTTGCACTTGTATAGCGCACTACTCACCCATTAGAGTCTGAAGGCGCTGTACGCATACTGCTGTGGAACCCCTCCTGACTTTTCCCTGTGAAGCGCCCACTCCTGGACAGCCCCAGGGTGAAGCCAGGCATCTAAGTGCTGTGAGGGCCGTTGTGGAGATTAAGCAAGCTGTTGCCCAGAGTTACAGAGTGGGACCCATTAATTAGATTAGGCACTGAGGTGAGAATTATCTGGTCCAAGGGAATTGAGCCCAAGACCCGCCGAGGTGGGAATTGAACCCTGGTCCCGGGCCAGATCTCTACATCAGGGTCTGCCGCTCTAACCATTGTGCCACACTTCTCCACGTAGCCTCATACGTTTGCACATTTTCAGTAAGTTGGGCCATTGGGTCCTTTACAGTTTTGATTCGCCACTCACCATCATTAGTAAAAGATTCAGCTACTTTGGCCATTTTCCACATTGAGCCTTTCATTTTTAACTGGGTATTTTTAAGTGCAGTGTGTTCTCTTCTGTCGTTGTCCATTTGACCAAAAATTGAGTTACATATTTCAGCAAGCATTTGCTCTGAGGGAGTAATCCAGTTAATCACGCCAGTTGAAGATCTAGGTTAATCGGTAGAATGATGGGAGCTAGCAAGGATGGATTTATTTGTGGAACATTTCATTCTGTTATGAGATCATTGGCAGACTTATTTCTTTGTAGTTTTAACATTGCCTCATCAATAGAGCTTTTTTCCAAAATCGGGCTCCAGAGTTGAGCAGAACCAGGCACATCCCCACAAATCCAGTGTCATGAGACACATCATAGAACTTTGATTATCCCCATCCGGTATGCCCATCAGAGAAAACGGATCCCAAGTTTCTCCTTCTTTCATAGGCTCATCTGATTGTGATGTTGTAAGCTTCTGCAGCAACTTAGAGAAAGTTGTTGGGATGTTCGGTGGTTTACAAGAAATAGAAATATCTGCCATATTTGAGACCTCATCAGCTCCATCAAAGATATTTGATGCTGAGACTGACCTTCAGTGTTTCACATTGGCAGGAGGTGTCAGTTAAATTTGTCTGTTCCTCTAAATTCAAAATGTCATTATTCTGCAGAGGTGCAGGTATATGTTTCTGAGTGACAAGCTAATCTGTAGAATTAAGTTAATCTATAAATAGTCCAGACACCTCTAACAATCCTTGCTGCTACCAGATCCTGTTTAGGTACTTGCCACACTTCGCATGCTGGGTCAGTTGTCATTATTTTGTCATTGAAACACAGACCGCCGGCCTGCATCAGATTTGCTTGAATTGCTGCAATCACTAGCAGTTAGGTGATCAAATTCTACAGCAGGGCATACACAGGGCCAAGACTGGGGTTACCATGGAGAGATCTTGAATCCATGTTCAGCATAGCCGACCAGGTGGTGGAGCACTTTGTCCTTACCCAGATCAGGGCAATAGTAAGAAAACACTAGGGCCATATTTATGAAAACAGGAGCTTGCGAATTGCAAATAGCGATTTTTAAGAAATCGCTATTTCCGAGTCGCAATTGGCCATGTAACAATATTGCGATTCGGAAATAGCGATTTCTTAAAAATCACTATTTGTGATTTGCGAGGCCCATTTACTGAATCGCAATTAGCATTTCCGCAAATTGCGATTTTTTTGCGATTCGGTAAAAAATCGCAAATTGCGAGAAAGTTTGAGAAAGCACACCTGGAGGAGCCTGATGACATCACCAGCAGGAAATGATTCATCCCAGGCAGTTTCAGGTGCCACACCCAAACCAGCATCCTGAGAGAGAGCAGCCCAGCCACACAGAGCAGCACTCAGAAGGAGCCAGAACACCTGATCCAGGATGGATACCCCAGGCCAAGCACAGGAGAAGGGTAAAAGGAAGCGCAAGCTGAAATTCAGCGAGCAGGAGCTTGAGGTGCTAACTGAGGAGGTGGTCAGGAGCCATGACTGCCTGTTTGGAAAAAGCTCACTCCAGGTGCCTGAGAGCGAGAAGAGGAGACTATGGTTGGACATACAGTCAAAAATCTGCGCCATTGGAGTGGCACAGCGCTCCATTGAAGAGATCAAAACAGGTGGTATGACCTGCAGTCCCGCGCAAAGGAGAGGGTGGCAAGGAGACTTGCTGAGGCCAGGGGCACAGGAGGCGGTCCACCCGCAGAGGCACCATCCACACCATTGGTGGACCTAGTCGAATCCACACTCCTCCCTGAAGCTGTGACAGGGGTCACAGAGATTGACACCTCCGGCACACCAAGTACCAGCCAAGGTAAGTGCAATATTGATTTGTAACCCCATATGTTTATGCAGAAAAGCCCCTTAGGAATTAGCAAGTAATGTTAAACAGTGTGAGAAGTAGTCCAGTCCACATCTTAGAAGCAGCACAACAATGCATTAAGAGAGTGGCAGTCCACAACCCAGAACTGAAAGTAGCACACACAATGTATTTAAGTAGAGTGACACCCAGAGGAACACAACACACACAACACAGTGTAGAGAAGTACCTGTACCTTTATTACCATTGTCTGACTGTAAATGTAACATACATAACTGGCATGCTGCATATTGTTGTTGCAGGTAGGCCAGGCTCAGCAGCCACAGCATCTGCATGGGTTGGTGAGACAGACAGCCATCTGGCCTCAGATTCTAACACCAGTGGGTCCCTCAACATAGCGACTGTACGGTGCAGGCCCAGGGCACTGCCACTGCCAGAGCTCAGCAATGACTCCGATGAGCAGCAGGAAGGGACAAGTACCCCATCAGCAATAGACAGGCGCACCCTGATTCAGGAGGGCAGGTGTCATCCAACCACAGCACCACGCAGGATGGCGACAGATTCCTGGGCACAGCAGCATGAGGCAGGTGAGGGTCCCTCCTTATCTGGTGGCCTGGAAGCTGCTATCTTGCAGCAGCAGCGTCTACAAAATAAGCAGATCCTTGCATTAGATAAAAATTTGCGCAAACATAACCGCAACATGATGGGCCTGCACCGCCAACTTGACTCCCTCAATAATAACATTGTACAGCTGCGTGAGGGACAGGTGCAGGCATCACAGGACACCAGGGACCTCACAAGTGCTGTCCGTGAACTCTGCCAGGAGCTGCGCCATGAGAGGGTGAGCCAGCGCAGACAGGAGCGCAGATTCTGTACCATGTTTGGCAGCTTCTGTTGTTCCTCTAACAGGATGGCAAATTCTACAGCACTGATTGCCCGTCGTGCAGTGGCTGCGCAAGTGGAGGCAGCACACAGCAACAGGGACGTTGTAAATGGATTTGTGCAGATCACCAGTGTGATCGAACACATTATGGGACCAAGGTCAGCCACTCCGAGTGAGCTAGCACTGGGGAACACTGAGGACAGTTCCAGCCTCAGCAGTGTTGCCGTACCAGCAGCGGACACCAGACGGCGCAGTGCCAGGCACAGCACTGCCACTGAGGGTGACAATAGAGGTGCCAGTGATGTAACTGGGCACCCGAGTGGTGTGAGTGGGTGCAAAAAATGACTCTAGCTGCCATTGGACTGCTGTTGACACTATGAAGTAATAGTGCATAACTCTGGTCCTTCATTATTTTGCGTTTCTCACATTACCTGTTTTTTGTTATTACTCACACGTACATTACCTGACTTAAAGAAATATTTTTTTTTCACTACATGTACAGTTGTCAGAAGATTTGTGTCATTAATACTCACGTCTGAAATGGTTGTGTGTGATGTCGGCACGCCTTTGGCGTCCGTCTGCTGCATTGGTCCTGTCTGCTGGCTGTAGGGGTGGTATGGGATCATCATCCTCATCTGATTCAGATTCACATATTTCTACAGGTATGCCCCTGGTGGTAGCTATATTGTGCAAGATTGCACAAGTAGCCCCTATTCTACATGTAGTCTCTGGACTGTACTGTAGTGCCCCTCCACTTTTGTGGAGGCATCGGAAGCGACTCTTCAGCAGTCCAAATGTGCGCTCTACCACGTTGCGGATCGCCCTGTGTGCTGCATTGTATCTCCGTTCAGCAGGTGTTGTAGGATTGAGGTAGGGCGTCATCATGTAGGTGCGCACTGCGTCGGCACTGTCTCCTGGAAGGGACAGAGGGTATGATGAGTAACTGAGCCATCCGACATCGGTACACCGTCAATGCGCCAGTGTACAGGGGACAATACCTAGTAGATATCCTTCTCCAAACTCCCCAGCTAGCAGTCTTTTGTGAATCCCGCTGTGGCGAACGATATAAGAATCATGTGTGCTCCCTGGGTACCTGGCCACGAGATCAGTAATGATGTAGGTGGCATTACATATCACCTGTATATTCATGGAATGTTGGTATTTCCTGTTGCCGTACACATACTCTGTGGCTGATGGTGGACAGATTGCCACATGTGTCCCATCTATGGCACCTAGGACATGGGGGAACTGTGCTATCTGGTAAAACTCTATTTTAGTCTGCTGTAATTCCTGTGGGGTGTGGGGGAATCTGATGTACTGTTGTAGTTTGCTCAGCATAGCGTTGATAAATGCATTGAAAAATCTGGAGAGGGTACTCTGTGAGACCCCTCCAGCTGCTGCTATGACCCCTTGATAGCTCCCTGAGGCGAGTAGGTGGATGGAGCATAATACCTGCACATGGGTGGGTATGCTGTGAGTCCTTAGTGTTCTGCGCTGCAGTATGGGTTGTAGCTAAGCTATCAGATCAAGTATCATGGCTGAGTTCAACCTATACCTCTCATATATTTCCTCCTCTGTCAGGTTAAAAAGTGTAATGCGCACTCTGAAAATGCACTCCTGTCCTCTCCTCCTTCTCCTCAAACCTGCCAAGATCCTCATCCTCCTCGCCATGACGTAGAGTGCAGCCATTGTGGAAAAGAGTCTGAGGCATTCTGGGCCTCTTTATATAGGTTGCACCTGGTTCCCAACTGGTTTCAGTTCATGGTATTTTGCATGTGCAAAATGCCATTCTGCGAAAAATCGAAATTTTTTGATGCATCTCTTTGCGACTTGGATTTTGCGACTCGCAATTTGAGCCTCGCAATTCCCTACTGGAAATACTGAATCGCAAATTGCGACTCACAAAAACAGGTCGCAACGCAAAAAATTTCAGATTTTGCGATTTCTTATTTTTGGTCTGTGAATGCCTTTCAAGCATCGCAGACCACTTTTTTGCACTCGCAAACGGACGATTTTTGCGATTCGCACTGTTTGCGTGTGCAAAAAAGTTTCATACATCTGGCCCATAATTCCATCTTTTTGACCGCTACATTGTGCATATTTGAAACATCTTGGTTTGCGTTTGGAATCCATCTGCAGTATTTCAGTTTTTAACAGATTCCACATTTGGCACTCTTCCCATTGCCTTTGCTGGTGGGGTACGGCTGTTAGTGGCTTGCCCCTCATAGCTTTACCATGAGTAGCTTCCTTCGCTGTGTTTGGCGACATCATTCCACGAGTTGCAACTTGGACAACTGACACAATTTCCGACACCACTTGCAACCAGGGAACTCTAGTTCAGCGTCGCCCACAGCTGACTGCTCAATCTGTCAAAGTAAGTGCAGCTACAAGGTTGTGAATTATAGAACCAGACTGCATCTGGCGCACCTCTTGGGCACAAACTTGTGTTTTTGAGCCCCAGTGAGGCGCTAGATGCGTATTGTTTTTTTTTACCTATCCTGAGAATAAATACAAACAGCGTCTGACTCCTTGCTGGGGCACAGACATTTTTGACTGAATGTCGTTCAGTTTGCAACTACGTAGCTATTTCACGCTTCACATATAATGCCCCACCACACTGATCCTGTCGCCTGTTGGTAAATCTTGGATGTTTCTGATTGTTTAAACCCGGCCAAATCAATAACTTTAAGTTTTTATCTTGCCAGCCTACATGTATTGTCCCAGCTGCATTGTGTGCATCTCAGGCACCTGTAGGGTGCCATATGCTTCTTTGTGAAGTCTTAAATTACCATTGCCATATGCGTAATTCAAATAGGCTTGTCATCAGAGGTTTCATTCAGTGGCATGAATAAATAATCTTATCAGTAAGTCCTGTGTTGTTCTCTTGTCTGTATAATTGTGTAGGCATCACTTCAATTTTATTCTCTGTCCATTTAAGTGGTTCCCATTCTCAAGTCTTCACCCGGAGAGCCCCCATGAGATTTCAGATTCATTGTTATTAACATTTTGGTAGTATCAATGCCAAAGTTTCTTCCGCCTTCTTCTTTGTAGGTCTGAGAAATAGGCCAGACAGGTAGACTTCTAACTTGCAAACCCCACCCCTGCCCATAGTGGGCGTGATGACATCTGTTGCATTCTTTCAGAAGTCCTGTACATTCCTACATGTCCATGTGATGAGATAAAACTCTGCTCTCTCCACCTTAAACCTGGTATACTCAGTCAGTCTGTCAATTACAACTTTATTTCAGCACTAAGCCATAAAAAGCAAGATGGTACAGCGCACAAACATAGAAAAAGTTCATAAAAAACACCAAAAGACAATAAAACATGCAAAATCACTATCAGTAAAATTCCAAAAGATCAGGAGGGAATTACATCTCTTTCACATTAACATGTATAGTTAAATTTACGAGCTCATACCGGTCTCTAATTCGAATTGCATTCTTAATAAAATTTAACACAGCATGATACAAAGCAATCGAAGTTAATTTCTGTAAAAATTCCATTGTAGAATGGTATTGTCTATGCTCCCCTTGACGCATCAATGTAGTAAAAAATGGCCTTCTTGCATCTGCATAGAGTGGACAGAATAAATAAAGTGACAAGTAATTTGTTTGGATCACAATAACAAGGAGGTAGTGTAGGAGGCTGGACTGGCTTGTAGTGAGTACCAAGGGGTACTTGCACCTTGCACCAGGCCCAGTTATCCCTTATTAGTGTATAGGGTGTCTAGCAGCTTAGGCTGATAGATAATGGTAGCTTAGCAGAGCAGCCTAGGCTGAACTAGGAGACGTGTGAAGCTACTACAGTACCACTTAGTGTCATATGCACAATATCATAAGAAAACACAATACACAGTTATACTAAAAATAAAGGTACTTTATTTTTATGACAATATGCCAAAGTATCTTAGAGTGTACCCTCAGTGAGAGGATAGGAAATATACACAAGATATATATACACAATAGCAAAAATATGCAGTATAGTCTTAGAAAACAGTGCAAACAATGTATAGTTACAATAGGATGCAATGGGGAAACATAGGGATAGGGGCAACACAAACCATATACTCCAAAAGTGGAATGCGAACCACGAATGGACCCCAAACCTATGTGACCTTGTAGAGGGTCGCTGGGACTATTAGAAAATAGTGAGAGTTAGCAAAATAACCCTCCCCAAGACCCTGAAAAGTGAGTGCAAAGTGCACTAAAGTTCCCCTAAGGACAAAATAGTCGTGTTAGAGGGAAAATGCAAGGAAAACACAAATCAGCAATGCAACAACGATGGATTCCTGACTGAGGGTACCTGTGGAACAAGGGGACCAAGTCCAAAAGTCACAAGCAACTCGGAGATGGGCAGATGCCCAAGAAATGCCAGCGGTTGGTGCAAAGAAGCTCTTACTAGGCTGAAGAACTGTGAATACTGCAGGAACGACAAGGGCTAGAGACTTCCCCTTTGGAGGATGGATCCCCCACGCCTTGGAGAGTCGTGCAGAAGTGTTTTCCCGCCGGATGGACGCCAACAAGCCTTGCTACACGCAAATCGTGCGTTTGGCGTTTTTGGACGCTGCTGGGGCCCAGGAGGGACCAGGAGGTCGCAAATTGGACCTGCAGAGAGAGGGGACGTCGAGCAAGACAAAGAGCCCTCACTGAAGCAGGTAGCACCCGGAGAAGTGCCAGAAACAGGCACTACGAGGATGCGTGAAACGGTGCTCGCCGAAGTTGCACAAAGGAGTCCCACGTCGCCGGAGACCAACTTAGAAAGTCGTGCAATGCAGGTTAGAGTGCCGTGGACCCAGGCTTGGCTGTGCACAAAGGATTTCCGCCGGAAGTGCACAGGGGCCGGAGTAGCTTGCAAAGTCGCGGTTCCCAGCAATGCAGCCCAGCGAGGTGAGGCAAGGACTTACCTCCACCAAACTTGGGCTGAAGAGTCACTGGACTGTGGGGGTCACTTGGACGGTGTCGCTGGATTCGAGGGACCTCGCTCGTCGTGCTGAGAGGAGACCCAAGGGACCGGTAATGCAGCTTTTTGGTGCCTGCGGTTGCAGGGGGAAGATTCCGTCGACCCACGGGAGATTTCTTCGGAGCTTCTGGTGCAGAGAGGAGGCAGACTACCCCCACAGCATGCACAAGCAGGAAAACAGTCGAGAAGGCGGCAGGATCAGCGTTACAGAGTTGCAGTAGTCGTCTTTGCTACTATGTTGCAGGTTTGCAGGCTTCCAGCGCGGTCAGCGGTCGATTCCTTATCAGAAGGTGAAGAGGGAGATGCAGAGGAACTCGGCTGAGCTCATGCATTCGTTATCTGAAGTTTCCCCAGAGACAGAGACCCTAAATAGCCAGAAAAGAGGGTTTGGCTACCTAGGAGAGAGGAAAGGCTACTAACACCTGAAGGAGCCTATCACAAGGAGTCTCTGACGTCACCTGGTGGCACTGGCCACTCAGAGCAGTCCAGTGTGCCAGCAGCACCTCTGTTTCCAAGATGGCAGAGGTCTGGAGCACACTGGAGGAGCTCTGGACACCTCCCAGGGGAGGTGCAGGTCAGGGGAGTGGTCACTCCCCTTTCCTTTGTCCAGTTTCGCGCCAGAGCAGGGGCTAAGGGGTCCCTGAACCGGTGTAGACTGGCTTATGCAGAATTGGGCACATCTGTGCCCAACAAAGCATTTCCAGAGGCTGGGGGAGGCTACTCCTCCCCTGCCTTCACACCATTTTCCAAAGGGAGAGGGTGTCACACCCTCTCTCAGAGGAAGTTCTTTGTTCTGCCATCCTGGGCCAGGCCTGGCTGGACCCCAGGAGGGCAGCTGCCTGTCTGAGGGGTTGGCAGCAGCAGCAGCTGCAGTGAAACCCCAGGAAGGGCAGTCTGGCAGTACCAGGGTCTGTGCTACAGACCACTGGGATCATGGAATTGTACCAACAATGCCAGGATGGCATAGAGGGGGCAATTCCATGATCATAGACATGTTACATGGCCATATTCGGAGTTACCATGGTGAAGCTACATATAGGTAGTGACCTATATGTAGTGCACGCGTGTAATGGTGTCCCCGCACTCACAAAGTTCAGTGAATTGGCTCTGAACAATGTGGGGGCACCTTGGCTAGTGCCAGGGTGCCCTCACACTAAGTAACTTTGCACCTAACCTTTACCAGGTAAAGGTTAGACATATAGGTGACTTATAAGTTACTTAAGTGTAGTGTAAAATGGCTGTGAAATAACGTGGACGTTATTTCACTCAGGCTGCAGTGGCAGGCCTGTGTAAGAATTGTCAGAGCTCCCTATGGGTGGCAAAAGAAATGCTGCAGCCCATAGGGATCTCCTGGAACCCCAATACCCTGGGTACCTTAGTACCATATACTAGGGAATTATAAGGGTGTTCCAGTAAGCCAATGTAAATTGGTAAAAATGGTCACTAGCCTGTCAGTGACAATTTGGAAGTAATGAGAGAGCATAACCACTGAGGTTCTGGTTAGCAGAGCCTCAGTGAGACAGTTAGGCACCACACAGGGAACATATACATGCACACCTATAAGCACTGGGGCCCTGTGTGACAGGGTCCCAGTGACACATACATATAGGCCACAAACCTATGAGCACTGGGGTCCTGACCAGCAGGATCCCAGTGACACATAACAACCATACTGAAAACATAGTGTTTTCACTATGAGCACTGAGGCCTGGCTATCAGGATCCCAGTGAGACAGTGAAAACAGTGACAAACACCCTGACATACACTCACAAACAGGCCAAAAGTGGGGGTAACAAAGCTAGAAAGAGGCTACCTTCTCACACAACCCCCCCCCAAACGAAGGACAATAAGGCTAACCTTGGCCAGTTGAGACTTTATTGTCTAAGTGGTGATAAGTAGAGAGTAGCTCTGCAATAGACTGGTTACTCCCTTTATCATCCACTATATGGTTACTTCCCTGTGGGGATGTAAACCACCCTGTTTGAAGTTTTTTAGCTAGGCAACAATGTGAAGATGTATTTTCAGAGTTTCTATCAGTAAGTTTTAGTTTAGAGTAGTGGGAATTGTCCACTGAACCTATTTGTAGTGATGGAAATGCCAGACAGGGATGCTGTCTCAGAAAAGCCATAGCTGGGCAAAAACTTTGTCATCTGGCTGGAAGAGAGAACAGGGATGCTGTTTCTCTTGAGTTGGAGCAGGGCAGGGATGCTGTCCTATGAGCTCCACACTAGGGCAGAGATGCTGTCCTAAGTGTTGTGAGGTAGTGCAGGGTTTCTGCACTAAAGTTTCTCTGGGAGGGTTGGAGGGATGCTCCATGTTAACTAAAATGGTGCTCTTTTTCTCACCAATGTTAATTATCCCACAGAGAGGTACTTCCACCTCAGGGAGTCCAGCTTTGCCAGCTGATGATTCCCTTGGAACAGGTGCCACCCCAGGAGAGGTTTCTCCCACCACAGGAATAGTATCCTGAATGGTAGGGTGGTTAGGGGATACTGTGATACCCTTTTTACCTGTTGATGGAGAGGGATCCTGAGTTTTCAGGCCTTCTCTCCTTTGCTTTTTCATTTCACTTGAAATGAGAGGGAACAATTCCTCAGGGATGCCCAGCATGGCTGCATGGGCATAAAACTCTACATCAGCCCAACCTGAGGCCTCTAGGTCATTACCTAAGAGACAGTCTACAGGTAAGCTAGGTGATACCACCACCTGCTTAGGGCCAGTAACTCCACCCCAACTAAACTGAATTATAGCTAAGGGAAGAAACTTAGTGGAGTTATGGACATCAATAATCTTATACTGTTGTCCAATGATGTGTTGTTCAGGAGGCACTAGGTTTTCAGTCACCAAAGTGAAACTGGCACCTGTGTCCCTGTAGGCCAAGGCCTCAACACCATTTATTGAAACTGTCTGCCTGTACTTATCCATTGTAAGGGGACAAGCAGCCAGTGTGGCAAGGCCAGTGCCACTAGGTGTGACAGAAACTGTCTTGGGACTGATTACATCAGTTTCCACTATGGACCCATAAGTGAACCCAACTACACCCTTTGCTTGACTGTTGCCAGCAGTCCCACCACTAGTACCACTACTGCTAGGGGCACTAGAGCTTGATGTATTAGTGGTGATAGGCTCAGGGGGTTTACCTGGACAGGACTTATCCCCTGGCCTATGGCCTCTGTTTTTACACACAAAGCACCAAGGCTTTTTAATGTGTGCAGGTTGGGAAGAAGAGGAAGAATTTGTTTTATCCCCACCCTCTGAAGAGTGTTTAAGATTTGAAGTGGGATCTTTGGTTTTACCCTTATCCCCATGCTTATCTTGAGATTTTTCACCATCTTTCTTCTTATTGCCATCTTTGTCACCCCCTGTATGAACTTTTCTGTTCACCCTTGTTCTGACCCATTTGTCTGCCTTCTTTCCCAATTCTTGGGGAGAGGTCAGATCAGAGTCTACCAGGTACTGGTGCAACAAATCAGACACACAATTATTAAGTATATGCTCTCTCAGGATTGTGTTATACAGGCTTTCATAATCAGTAACTTTACTGCCATGTAACCACCCCTCCAAGGCCTTCACTGAATGGTCAATGAAATCAACCCAGTCTTGTGAAGACTCCTTTTTGGTCTCTCTGAACTTTATCCTGTACTGTTCAGTGGTTAAGCCATAACCATCCAGGAGTGCATTCTTAAGAACTGTAAAATTATTGGCATCATTTTCTTTCACAGTAAGGAGCCTATCCCTACCTTTTCCACTAAATGATAGCCATAGGATAGCAGCCCACTGCCTTTGAGGGACATCCTGTACAACACAGGCCCTCTCAAGTGCAGCAAACCACTTGTTAATGTCATCCCCCTCCTTATAAGGGGGAACTATCTTGTGCAGATTCCTGGAATCATGCTCTTTTGCAGGATGACTATGGGGAATACTGCTGCTGCCACCATGGGTATCTAAACCCAACTTCTGTCTTTCCCTCTCTATTTCTAAAGACTGTCTATCCAAATCCAGCTGTTGCTTCCTGAGCTTCAGTCTGGTTTGTTCCACTCTCAATCTATTGAGCTCCCTTTCTAACAATCTGTCATCAGGGTGGGTGGGAGGGACATTTCTAGATACAGAGGTATGATGGGAATGAACAGAAGGAGACCTGTCTCTTACAGAGGGCACCCTAACAGCTTGGCTAACAGTATAATGTGAGAGCACACCATCAGTATGGTGTGATTCAACCTCTGTACCAACTATGCTAGACTGTCTAGTAATGGGCAGGCTGAGAAGTTTCTTTCCTGAACCTTTTCCTGGGGGAGTCCCTGGATCAGATTGAGAACCATTAGCTACTTTTTCCACAGATTGGGCACTTATGGCCTTATCCTGTACTCTAAGCATGTTAATTAACAGTTCCAAGGAAGGATTCTTCCCTACACTCAAACCTCTCTCTATGCAGAGACTCCTTGCTCCTTTCCAGCTAAGGTGATCATATGCAAGTTTGGACAGTTCAACATTTTTTCCTGTGCCAGACATTTTTTAGAGAGAGTTAAAGTGATAGAAAAAGAGAAAAAAGTTTTCAGAACTTTTTGGAAAGACAGAAAAAACTTTTTAAACTTTTAAGAACTTTTTGAAAGTTTTAGAAGTACTTTTCAGCACTTAGAAAAGAGTGAAAAAGAGGAAATGCAAAACTTTTTGGCTATGTGTATATACACTGACCTTGTTTTGTATATTTTTCTCTTATGAAAAGTACAATGACAAGAGTGGTAAGTAGTCTCAAGCACTTATCCCACCACTGCACAACCAATGTAGGAGGCTGGACTGGCTTGTAGTGAGTACCAAGGGGTACTTGCACCTTGCACCAGGCCCAGTTATCCCTTATTAGTGTATAGGGTGTCTAGCAGCTTAGGCTGATAGATAATGGTAGCTTAGCAGAGCAGCCTAGGCTGAACTAGGAGACGTGTGAAGCTACTACAGTACCACTTAGTGTCATATGCACAATATCATAAGAAAACACAATACACAGTTATACTAAAAATAAAGGTACTTTATTTTTATGACAATATGCCAAAGTATCTTAGAGTGTACCCTCAGTGAGAGGATAGGAAATATACACAAGATATATATACACAATAGCAAAAATATGCAGTATAGTCTTAGAAAACAGTGCAAACAATGTATAGTTACAATAGGATGCAATGGGGAAACATAGGGATAGGGGCAACACAAACCATATACTCCAAAAGTGGAATGCGAACCACGAATGGACCCCAAACCTATGTGACCTTGTAGAGGGTCGCTGGGACTATTCGAAAATAGTGAGAGTTAGCAAAATAACCCTCCCCAAGACCCTGAAAAGTGAGTGCAAAGTGCACTAAAGTTCCCCTAAGGACAAAATAGTCGTGTTAGAGGGAAAATGCAAGGAAAACACAAATCAGCAATGCAACAACGATGGATTCCTGACTGAGGGTACCTGTGGAACAAGGGGACCAAGTCCAAAAGTCACAAGCAACTCGGAGATGGGCAGATGCCCAAGAAATGCCAGCGGTTGGTGCAAAGAAGCTCTTACTAGGCTGAAGAACTGTGAATACTGCAGGAACGACAAGGGCTAGAGACTTCCCCTTTGGAGGATGGATCCCCCACGCCTTGGAGAGTCGTGCAGAAGTGTTTTCCCGCCGGATGGACGCCAACAAGCCTTGCTACACGCAAATCGTGCGTTTGGCGTTTTTGGACGCTGCTGGGGCCCAGGAGGGACCAGGAGGTCGCAAATTGGACCTGCAGAGAGAGGGGACGTCGAGCAAGACAAAGAGCCCTCACTGAAGCAGGTAGCACCCGGAGAAGTGCCAGAAACAGGCACTACGAGGATGCGTGAAACGGTGCTCGCCGAAGTTGCACAAAGGAGTCCCACGTCGCCGGAGACCAACTTAGAAAGTCGTGCAATGCAGGTTAGAGTGCCGTGGACCCAGGCTTGGCTGTGCACGAAGGATTTCCGCCGGAAGTGCACAGGGGCCGGAGTAGCTTGCAAAGTCGCGGTTCCCAGCAATGCAGCCCAGCGAGGTGAGGCAAGGACTTACCTCCACCAAACTTGGGCTGAAGAGTCACTGGACTGTGGGGGTCACTTGGACGGTGTCGCTGGATTCGAGGGACCTCGCTCGTCGTGCTGAGAGGAGACCCAAGGGACCGGTAATGCAGCTTTTTGGTGCCTGCGGTTGCAGGGGGAAGATTCCGTCGACCCACGGGAGATTTCTTCGGAGCTTCTGGTGCAGAGAGGAGGCAGACTACCCCCACAGCATGCACAAGCAGGAAAACAGTCGAGAAGGCGGCAGGATCAGCGTTACAGAGTTGCAGTAGTCGTCTTTGCTACTATGTTGCAGGTTTGCAGGCTTCCAGCGCGGTCAGCGGTCGATTCCTTATCAGAAGGTGAAGAGGGAGATGCAGAGGAATTCGGCTGAGCTCATGCATTCGTTATCTGAAGTTTCCCCAGAGACAGAGACCCTAAATAGCCAGAAAAGAGGGTTTGGCTACCTAGGAGAGAGGAAAGGCTACTAACACCTGAAGGAGCCTATCACAAGGAGTCTCTGACGTCACCTGGTGGCACTGGCCACTCAGAGCAGTCCAGTGTGCCAGCAGCACCTCTGTTTCCAAGATGGCAGAGGTCTGGAGCACACTGGAGGAGCTCTGGACACCTCCCAGGGGAGGTGCAGGTCAGGGGAGTGGTCACTCCCCTTTCCTTTGTCCAGTTTCGCGCCAGAGCAGGGGCTAAGGGGTCCCTGAACCGGTGTAGACTGGCTTATGCAGAATTGGGCACATCTGTGCCCAACAAAGCATTTCCAGAGGCTGGGGGAGGCTACTCCTCCCCTGCCTTCACACCATTTTCCAAAGGGAGAGGGTGTCACACCCTCTCTCAGAGGAAGTTCTTTGTTCTGCCATCCTGGGCCAGGCCTGGCTGGACCCCAGGAGGGCAGCTGCCTGTCTGAGGGGTTGGCAGCAGCAGCAGCTGCAGTGAAACCCCAGGAAGGGCAGTCTGGCAGTACCAGGGTCTGTGCTACAGACCACTGGGATCATGGAATTGTACCAACAATGCCAGGATGGCATAGAGGGGGCAATTCCATGATCATAGACATGTTACATGGCCATATTCGGAGTTACCATGGTGAAGCTACATATAGGTAGTGACCTATATGTAGTGCACGCGTGTAATGGTGTCCCCGCACTCACAAAGTTCAGTGAATTGGCTCTGAACAATGTGGGGGCACCTTGGCTAGTGCCAGGGTGCCCTCACACTAAGTAACTTTGCACCTAACCTTTACCAGGTAAAGGTTAGACATATAGGTGACTTATAAGTTACTTAAGTGTAGTGTAAAATGGCTGTGAAATAACGTGGACGTTATTTCACTCAGGCTGCAGTGGCAGGCCTGTGTAAGAATTGTCAGAGCTCCCTATGGGTGGCAAAAGAAATGCTGCAGCCCATAGGGATCTCCTGGAACCCCAATACCCTGGGTACCTTAGTACCATATACTAGGGAATTATAAGGGTGTTCCAGTAAGCCAATGTAAATTGGTAAAAATGGTCACTAGCCTGTCAGTGACAATTTGGAAGTAATGAGAGAGCATAACCACTGAGGTTCTGGTTAGCAGAGCCTCAGTGAGACAGTTAGGCACCACACAGGGAACATATACATGCACACCTATAAGCACTGGGGCCCTGTGTGACAGGGTCCCAGTGACACATACATATAGGCCACAAACCTATGAGCACTGGGGTCCTGACCAGCAGGATCCCAGTGACACATAACAACCATACTGAAAACATAGTGTTTTCACTATGAGCACTGAGGCCTGGCTATCAGGATCCCAGTGAGACAGTGAAAACAGTGACAAACACCCTGACATACACTCACAAACAGGCCAAAAGTGGGGGTAACAAGGCTAGAAAGAGGCTACCTTCTCACAGGTAGGTCCCACAGCCAAAAACATTGTGTCGGGAAAGTTACTTTAAAATGGATCAGACTGAATCTAAAATATGTTAAAAGAAGTCGGTGATTTGGGTTCTCTATCCATCTCAAATATGGTTCCAGGGCTTTAACCGTGCCAATCTGCAAATAAAGGTCATCCGATTTCATATCCAAAACACCTCTTAGCCTCTCCTCCCCACAGCGGATTGCATACCTAGATTTCACAATGAACTTGGCATTCCTTGGAAGACATGTGGGGGAGTTAAACCAATCAAATAAACCTAAATTCTGAAAGCCCCATTTTACATACGCCACACTATTTAGAGCTAAACAGTCTATCATACAGGCTGCTCCTGGGTTTTGCCAACACCTAATCCACAATAAGAGTGGCAAGACTTTTATTTGATCGGGTATTTAAGGGAGGCATGGCATATAAAATTTGCTGTATGTTTTGGGACTGAAAGCAACCTACGGTTAAAGGCATTCTCAATATATTGGAGATTATCTGGTTTTTGGTAACCCTTGCCCCATAAATAGCTGCAGCATACTCATTACATAAGTGTGGGATTATTCTGTGTTGTCGGAGGCAAGGATGTCTGATGTGTATAGTTAAACTGCATATATTTGAAATGGGTATTCTTGTATAATCTCCAAATGTGGAGCAATGCAGTCCATGGTGCTTATCTCACTCCATCTGGTCACTGACCACCTAGATTGAAATTCATTGACTTGTGCCTTGGCCATATCTCTTATGCTGGGAGTGCAGAGAGGATACAATTTTCTTGTGTCCACCTGTCAGATTTGTTATCAACACTACATTAGTGGCAGGACCCTTCATTTCTGGCATCATGTCATTTTGCCTGGTCTAGCCAGGGATGTTTGTGTGATACACAGCCCCACAACTATGCTGGAGGGCACACAGAGTTTGTCAGGAGATGCCAAGGTACTTGACTTCTAGAGACTGCCCACGTTCAATATGTTGGTTCCTTTCCAAGCATGTATCTAATGTAAGGGCCTCCTCCTGAAATCAGGGAAGGCTCCTCAAAGGCAGCTCTGAGGCATACACCACTGTAGTACGTTGCACTGTGTAGGGTGACCACCTGGCATTGAGGCAAATTCTGGACAAGACTGTAAAAAATACAGGACAAAAGGTCAAAATTCAGGACAAAAATTCAAGAACAAAGGTCAGTTTTACAGACACACGCAAGAGAGGTAATGCCTCACTATGTTGTCAGTGCATTTATTTACAATTTTTTAACATGGCACTATTTATTCACTGTGGTCTTTTTGTGATTTCCTCCTGGTATGCTACATTCAGGTGTCACATTACATCCTTGTTCAGTAGTAAATTTATGCCCTTCAGTACTGCGGCAAGGCCATCACCCCTACCCAAATCTACCCAATCTTTCTTGAAGAGAAAGTAACAGCAACATTTTGATTATGTTTCTGAACATTTTAAAACCCATGTCAAACAGTTCGGGAAACATTAAGGTAATTAAAATTATGCTAGCTTAAACAAATTGAACAAAAACACCTGGCTTACCCCAACTGCCCATGGACTTTCAACCTAAAAAAAAAATGTAAAGAGGCAGGGTAGATGGTGTGGCAGGCAGTCTCACACCTAGTGCCAGGATTTGAGGTATCTACAACTTGTCTGTAGTTTCACAGCACTAGAGTGTACGTCTGGGACTCTACATTAATCTCAGAAATGGGATCCCGGACTACCAATCAAAGATAATAAAAGAGGAAGATGAAATTGAGATCAAATGGGAGATCCATGGCAAGTGATTCAAAGAGTTGTTGCTAAGAACTGGATGAATAAGGAAGAGAAGAACAAGGTGGGCCAATTCCTAAAATCAGACAAGATAGGTTCACCAAGACTATCGGAAGGTATTGGCTACCTGGGGAGTTGTCTCTGCACACAGGAGAGAAACAGAAGAGGCACTGTCAAGTGGTTGAACAAGCAACACCCATCCACCTTGGCAACCTCTTCTGGTGCAATGGTCCGCTGTTCGTGCTTGTGAAGGGTGAGCAGGGGCCAGACCCCTTGCAAGGTTGTGCAAGGCAATTTCCCGCTTTGTCCATGTCTTTAACTGATTTTGAAACTGAGCAAAAGCCAAACTAGTGATCAGGGTTATCCCTAAGTGTCAAGTACACATAGACTCTTCAAAATATTTGGGATGTAAATTGCACAAACAAAATGTAAAACTTAAAATGTAATTAGTGTTTCTTTAACATATGGCACTGCTTTCCCCTTTATATACAATTAGATCTCAGATTGAACTGGGAACTAGTTACCTTTTGATACCTAGTGATTAATATCTACCATTCTCCCACAGATTTGCAGGATGGAAATCTCGGCAGAGCGTCACGGTCCCACCAAGCCCCTTTTGTCTTTTGGTCTTCTCTTCTGCTTTCTGTAGTGGGCCACGTGGCACTAGTGAAGATGGTGTGCTACCCCAATGATAGTATTATTTTGCAAACCTTCCCCTGCTCGTCCTTCATTCCTTCAGCAGACATGCCACACATCTGATTTGGTCGCTGCAGCGCCCTCGGGTAGCTCTTTCCACTCTAAAGCTACCCGTGACAGCCGGTGGATTAAGTCTTCTGGACTTAGAATGCTATTATTCAGCTGCACGGGTCCAATGGGTGGCTCGCTGGCTTTCTGCCCACCTCCCTGCATGAGATGGGGGTTACCAGTAAAGACTAAAGAAGGCTTAATGCACTGCTCATTGTTTCCTACTGACCATTCTACGGATCACCATCCAGGGTTATCATGCACAGCTTTCTCTTGCTTGCTAGAACATGTAAACTCACTGACATGAAGAAACCCTATGCTCCTGCACTACCTTTTGCTAAGCCTTCCCGCAGGAACAGCTATGGTCGGAGCAACTCCATTAGCGGCATGCTGCAGGTATTTAAAAATTGGGGGACTTGTTTCTGGACGGCAACCTACTAAATTTCCAAACCCTTGTGGCAGACTACCATCTTCACCCCGGTCAACTCCTTACTTAAAACCACCTTAAATAATCATTAAATGCCCCTATTTCATGTCTTCCATCTAGCACGAACCCTACAAGAGGTGTGCCAGAAGCTCTACACCATAGGAACTGGTGGCAAACTGATAGAATGGGTGTACAGACCTTTCCTGCAACATGGAAACCACTTCTTGTCATACTACCTGGGTGATTGATGTAGCTAAACCTCTACAAGATAAGGACTGGACTAAAATACTGGACTTTCCCCACAAAGCATCCCACGGCTGTCACTTGAAGTACATTCATAGTGCTTCCTTGTGAATGTATTCCGCCTGTTGCTTGCCATTGGCCTGGTGGTTCTAACTCACATTTTGTTGCTTTCAATTTGCTGGCTTTATTTGTTTTAGGCTATGCAGCTTGAGTTCATCTCTTCCCTTGCCAAAACATTATTAATAGTATCCTTCCAAGTGCTCCCTTTCTGTAAATATGCCTGTAAATCTTGTTCTTATCACATTTGCTGTGCAGTCAAAGAACAAAGTCAAATGTAAGGCTCTGTCTACTTTTCTTTCTCTGACTTCGAAGTGAGAAGATTCATGCGACAATTTTGCTGAATACTGGGGTTAGGAAAGAGTTTTTTCTATCACATGACAACATTTAAATAAACTTCAGAATATATCAGCGTTAGGAGTACAAATGAAGCACATTTTTGTTTAATCTGAACTGTGCTGGAAACAAATACCTTTATATGATTAAAACAAATAATTGCATTAGGTGATGCAATTTCCACACATCATCGTCTGTGCACAGTATAGTTTGATTTGAAAAACTGGATATCTGTGCAAATGTAATGGTCATTCCAATCAAAAATGTGTTGTCTGTAATGGCAGTGTGTTACCACACCATGCATACTCCACTCCACTTTGCTCTGCACCACTCCACGCCACTGCACCCTACTCTGTATCACTCCACTTTACGCCACTCCATGCCACTGCACTGCACTCTTCTCCATTGTGAACCACTCCACATTATTCCACTGCACTCTATGCTACTTCGCACTATGCTTCTCTACTCTGTACCACTCTACTCTGTGTCACTGCATTTTACTCCTCTCTACACCACTGCGCTCTGCTCCTCTGCACACTATACCACTCCAGTCTAGGCAACACCAATCTAGTCCCCACAACTCCACCCTATGCCACTGCAACACTGCACTGTACGCCACTGCAGTCTAAGCTAATACACTCTATGCTTGTGCACTTTACTCTGTAACACTCAACTCTATGCCCCTGCACTCTACATCAATACACTGTACGTCTCTCTAATCTACTCTGCACCTCTGCACTCTATGCCACGGCACTCTACACCACTTAACTCTATGCCATCACACTCTATCCCACTCTATGCAACTCCACTCTACCCTGCACCTCTCCACTCTAGGCCACTTCACTCTACTGTGAAACAATCTACTTTATGCCACTGCACTCTGTGCTACTGCATTCTATGCCACTGCACTCTACCCTGCACCTCTCCACTATATGCAACTGCCCTGTGCTCTGAAACAATCTATTCTGCGCCACTGTACTCTATGCCACTCTGACCACTTCACTCTAGTTCAATGCACTCTACACCACTGCACACTGACACTCTACTCTGCAACACTGCACTGGCTGCCACTATACTCCACACCACTCTACTCTGTACTACTACATTCTGCACCAATATACTCTATTCCACTGCACTCTACACCAGTACACTCTAAACAACTGCATTGTATGCCAATGCCCTTTACTCTGTACCACTATTCTCTATGCCACTGTTCTCTATACCACTCTACACCACTGCACTGACACTCTACTTTGCAACACTGCACTCTACACCACTACTCTGTACTACTGCATTCTATGCCACTGCACTCTATGCCACTGAACTCTAGGCACTATACTCTGCACTGCACCACTCTACAATACTCCACTCTGCACCACTCTGTGCCACTGCACTCTATGCCACGAGTGTGCTCTGCTGTCTATGACACTGCACCACTCTGCATTACTGCACTTTCTGCCACTCTTTTATATGCCACTCTACTCCACTGCACTCTATGCTACTCTACCCCATGCTATTCTATGCCACTGCACTCTGCGCCAATTCACTCTAAAGAACTGCACTGTATGCCACTGCCCTCTACTCTGCACCACTGTACTTTACGCCACTGCTGACTGTGCCACTCTACTTCACTGTACATCACTGTACTGACACTCTACTCTGCAACATTGCACTCTCCGCCACTGTACTGTACACCAGTCTACTTTGTACTACTGCATTCTATGCTACTGCACACTATGCCACTCTACTTTGCATCACTCCACTCCATGCAACTGCACTCTACAGCACTATACTCTACTCTGCACTGCACCACTCTACACTACACCACTGCACACTCTGCCGCACGAGTCTACTTTGCACTCTATGCCACTGCACCACTCTACACTACTAGACTCTCTGCCACTGTATTGTATGCCAATCTACTCCTCTGCACTCTATGCCACTCTACTCTGTCCCACGCCACTCCATGCCACTGCACTCTAAACCACTGCTACTGCACTCTAAACCACTGCACTCTACCCCAGTGCATTCTAAACAACTGCACTGTACCCCACTGCACTGTACTCTGCATCACTGGGCTCTACGCCACTGCTCCTCTGCCACTCTACTCCACTCCACACCACACCACTATGCCACTAACTTTTAGCCATGCTGAACAGCAGCCACCCTGGTGTACAACATGGCTAATGGCTAAAACACATTAGCAAAGCCAATAACTCTTGTGTAGAGTAGACCTATTGGCTTTGCCAATGTTTGTTAGTACTATGAGGTACCGAAGTCCCTGAAACAACTGTGAAGGTGTAAGTCCTTATTTTAAACATGCATTAGACACCTCATCAGGGGTAGTAAGCGATATATAAATACAATTACATCATAATACAGGCTGGTACAAAATGCGCAAATACATTTCGGTTAAATAAAAAAAAGTGCTTCTCAAATACAGATTTGAATAATATACAGTTTATACCTAGTACTAAAAAAATGTATAACACTTTTTAAAACCACACACTCCACAGCTCACCTTGGAACACCATTTCAGTACCTCTGCAAAAGAAAATATCTTTGCCATCAGAAAGCTTCAAGTGACTCCTTTGGTTAAAGTCAATGCAGGTTTTCAAGCCCCTTTGCATTTGCAGATTTACCAGTTGCCCACATTTTCATTTCTTTAGGGAAGGAGACACCCATTGCAAGAAGGTCTGTTTCTTGTCTGTCTGCCCCTCCCTCCCTCAGAGCACAGGAGACTCCCTGCTGTTCAATCAAACTGGGGAAACTAATCTGCCCGTAATTTTGCCCTAACATCCGTTGTCCTTTTGGTGAAAGGCTAAAATTACGGACAAATGGCGTCTGTTAAGACTGTCATCACGGACAACTGATGGCAGGGCGAAATTGCGGCCAGTCCTTGAAATTTACGGACGGGTGGTCACCCTAGCAGTCTGCATCATTTTGGGGAAAAAGGGGATGCTATCTTTCCTGTCATTCAGCACTGCATCTGCAACCATTGGGGGCTGTACGTTCATTTATTGATGCATGCTACTTCTATTTTGCCTGTGAAGAGCCACTTTGCCGGCCCCTGGAGTTGCGCAACCTGGTAGTACATATCAAAGTTAAGGACACACAGTCCACCTTTGTCCTATGGTAATTGTAATGTTTCCAAGAGCACTCTTCTACGAGTGCCACCCCATCTCAGGTCAATTACTAGGGAACAAATTGGTATGTCGAGACAAATTAAATAAGTTGTGGGAACATGATTATCTTAGAAAGTGCTGTTCTCCAATCACTGATAGTAGCAGCTGCTTCTAAAAAGCAATTAAACCATGAAGCTCCCACAGTTCTAGTAATGCTGTGCAAAAGGGTGCCTATGTCTTTGCAGTAGACGTGTAGTAGATGTAATTTTGCAAATTTTTTAATTGGCCTACGTGCAGGGACACCTACCACTGGTGGTTGACAGCTGTCCAGGTCCACATCTTGTATACACTTACAGTCCTCACCCCACAATATAAGGGTGTGGAGCAAGTGTAGTTTGCTTTTGAGAAGATCTGCTAATATTTAAACTCTAAGCAGTTAGGTGAGTACAGGCGAACCAGTGCAAGCTATTCCAGTTCAAATGTCCCCATGACCACCCCTTACTGACTATTTTTCAGCAGTGTGCTCTAATATTTTAACAGAAGGGACTCCTCTTCTGCCTCAGATTAA
The DNA here is from genome assembly GCF_031143425.1 of Pleurodeles waltl. NCBI lineage: Eukaryota > Metazoa > Chordata > Amphibia > Caudata > Salamandridae > Pleurodeles > Pleurodeles waltl. Next base: position 441,462,162 of record NC_090449.1, read on the forward strand.
CACTTCCACTGGCAAAATTGAAAACATATTGTGGGACATCTGCGTGCCCCGCTTCTTTTTCAAGCATTGCCTCCATCACCCTGTTTGGTCAAGATGTATTTTCTACAAGAAAGCCACATGTATGGCCCTCTGTTTTGTTTTTTTATAACAATGAATCTTATCATATTTTACAGGACCATTCCCCTCACTTGTCATATTAGAATTGTTTTCAGATTAACACAACCTCTTCAAGCCATGTACAAGTCTGGGTTAGTGGGTTGGGCATTCTGTTAGTTGGTGTGCATTCAGTTTTACCCCCAGGCCCAGTACAATCTCTCAGAGTGGTGTCGCTGCCACAAACATGACCATTAAGTGACTCCCTGGTGAGAGGAAATGATCTGCTTGATGTAGCTAAACATGACCGAAAAAAAGAATCCCTAAAAAACAAACACTTCCCCACAGCAGCAAATCAAACAATGATCTAATCCCTAACAACCCCATAACCATCTCAAGCTCTTCCTTACCCAAGTCACAGGGTAAGAATGTCATAAATAAGAGAGGGATAGGAGTGTGCAAAAACTGGCCTCTCTAAACCCAATATAACAAATGAGAGGCAACACTTAATAATTAGTCCTTTAAATTTGGAGAATCACAACTTCAGACTTCTCAAGACAACTTATTTGTGAACAAATCATTTCATTTTTTGATCTTCAAATAATTATTTTTCTTCATAACATGTCACCAGGTAGCGAACGTGTTTCACTCATTCACCATGAGCTTCCTCAAGGCTGCAGTTAACAGAGTTGCAAAAACATTTTTTTTTAATAATCATTAAAAGTACAGCCAGTTAAAATCAACTCTATTTTTTAGAAATACAAATTGCAGTAGATAACTTACTATAGCAATTAGTACAAAACTCTACCTCCAAGTATGGGACTAAATGACTTGCAGAACAGAGATAATAAAGCAATACATTCAAATGTTGTAATGTTATTCTAAAAAAAAAAGAGTCTACAAAGAAGAAATGATTTTAACACATGTAATCATCAGATAGGGCCCGATCACTAGTTTAGTAGTTGGACCACTAGACCCCCACGGTGGCATTCCCTAAAAGACCACTGTACCGGCAGTCTCCCAGCCGCTGTATTACGATGCATGCAGGTTGAACCACTGACCGCGTATACATTTTGCTGCCCGTCAGTGGCATGGCGATGGCAATGTTGGCAGTGCGTAATCCATCGCCGTCATGACCTGGCCAACCAACGAGCCTATTACAAAAACACAGTTGACATGGCGGCACCCATGCGCAGTTAGCTGACAGCGGTCAGTTGTCGCGGTACGCTCACAGCAAACACCAGTAGAGTGGCCATTGGATGGATTCAAAACCAACATGTGACATCCATTGGCTAAGTGGATACACCTGCAAATCACACTACAAACATACCCCTCCCACTCCATGATCCTCTGCCTCTTCACTGCAGCACAGCAAGTCAGAGACCACACTACTTATTATAATTGTTGTTACAAGAGACAGTCTGTTTTTTTTCCTATCCCATTTCCACCTTTCATACACTTCTTCTAATGTCACCACCTTACACACAAAGGAGGATATTAGTAAGAGGTAGATGGACCTGCGGGGGGAGGTGCATTCCCTGGCCTCCAGGCAACACCTGGAGGCCCTTAAGACTTGTGGTGGTCCTCCCAGCACCACATTACAACTCTTTGTCTGGGAGAATATGATCTTGGCTATCCTGCATCCGAGGGCTTGACAGGAATAGCTGGGGGAGAAAAGTCTGGTACCACAAACTGTCACAAAACGTCAATGTCCTGTACACTCACATCTCAGATTTTGCCATTGTGTTGTTCATCTACTTTCATACCCTACAATACCAAAGTATCAGAGGCGGTAGAATATCACTGTATATTGTTGTGCATAACATCACATGTATCAATCTCCATCATGTGCCATATGTTGGAATGGGGTCTGTAAGTGTTTTCCTATCAAAAGATCATCCTACGACCCATGGTATGTGTCCATATGTAAATGTATGGTCCAACCTAACTGCAGTATGGCAACAGGTATGTCAGACTAAGCATTTGTCAAGTGTTGGGCAGTAGAGAGAGTGCCATGACTACAACTACTATGAGGCCCTCTTTCTGTGACTCAAAACGAGGCACTTGCACAAAGACACTTGTTAGCCATATCACAACTTGTTCATTCATCATGGAGTTAACCATTTGTCTAGGGTTGGGAGTCTGAAAGTGGCAAGAGTACAACTGCCATGAGGCCCTCTTTCTGTAACTCAAAACAAGAGACCATTGTGCACTAGCACAAAGAAACTTGTTAGCCATGTCACAACTTATGTTCACCTATCATGGACTGAGCAATCTACACATCATGCTTAACTCTTAGATGTGTATGCCTGCCTAGCTTGATGTTGTCCTGGTAACCCCAAATGATACTACTGATGCCATGAATTACACCTTACCAACTGTGTACATCAAGTAGATGTATGGCATTAAGCTGCTTCAGCTGATTGAAAGTGGCAGGTAACCCATTGACTCTGCTCTGCTCACATGATGTCTACTGCTACATATACAACCAAGTTGTGTGTTTGCCTCTATCTTATACAACAAGGCTTTGGAATGATCAAATACACATTACTTCTCCACTGTGTTGCTTTAACTGTTTGTTGGATGTCATGTTCAGTCCTTAATCTAAAATGCAAGTTATCTGCACATCTAATGAGCTGTTCAATCCTAATATTTTTTGCACCCCCCCCCCAATTGTCTTGTCAACAACTTAAATACCATGGAAATATATCACAATAGGAAACCCTACATAATAACATTTTCCTTTGTCTCTACTCACTGTGACAATAAATATTCGGATGTAGATTCCACCAATAGCAATCTACTCTATTTCTCAACCGGTTGAACTGCCACTGCACCTGAGCAGACTTTGCTTACCGAACAGACTCCCAATCCACCTCCGGATGAAGTCCACACGGATTACAACACTCCTAGACATGTGGATGTGGATGATGGACCTAGCACATTTGGTCATCCTGGCCAGGCGGCAATATTAACTCCCATTGTGCCCACATCAACACTTCCCACCCTAGCTGCTAGAACAACTCACCCAGCAACATACTCCGCCAACTTGTGTGCCTAGCACAGTCAGTACAATCTTGTGCCCCCCAGTCCTGGATCCTGAAATGCAGATTGTCACCCCTGACACAGAGGGACCAGGACCCAGTTTGAGAGGGCACCCTAGACCAAGGGCACAGGCTTGTGGGGGTAGGGTCCTTGGGAGGGATGCTGTGGGTTGGCAGAGTGAGACTATTGGGGCCACTCACAACCAGGACACCATCAGCCAAACCTTGGGGGTTCTATCTGGAGTCCCAATGTATAATAGGCCAGATAGTAACCAAACATCCAGGAAATCATGCAACTGCTGAGGGACATGAACCAACAGATGGAGGCCCATAATTCCAACTTGGGCACCCTCACAGGGGTGCCGATGGACATCCATACAACACTGACCAGGAAGGGAGGCCCTGCCAGAGGAAGACACACTGTCAGACACCCCTGCCTCTGCAGCAGCTGACCCCCCTGCCCTTGCAAACGGGGACGTCCATGCAAATATCCAGGAGGTGCAGCCGGCAAGACACCCACTGCTGCCAGCAAGAAACATCAACCTTAATGCCCTCCTTTGTGTGTCACACATTCAGTCATTGGACTAATTTTTGACACTTTTCCATTCCTAATGGGAGGAATAATTTGGACTTCGGAATTCATATGATTTGGCCTCTGCATTTATTGTTTCATTCACCATGACTGAGTCCGTCACTTTTTATTTATGTGTATTTTTGCGCCAAGTATGTCTTCACCTTTAACACTTTAATACAGTCACAAACTTGTTGCTGTAGTAAATTTCACATTTAGCAGATATGTAAGACCATGTGAACTATGTAAAACAAGCTACTTGTGTAAGCATGGATATGCTGCATGTACACAACGTTTAGCTCAGGAGCACAGCCATGCCACTCCAACACATACATACTAGTGTCTTGTCTAAGAAGACTTTTTAATTACAATGATCAAGTCATAGGCTGGCAAGATGTCAGATACACAGAAAATCAAACATGATTGAATCGTACTGGATAAGTGATCAAATTACAGCTACAGACCTCCAGAACATGGAAGGAAGACTTTGTCCTGTAGAATAGACAAAAATTAATTTGGTTGATGTCATCAGCTGGAGCCATATCTCCTACCTACCAAAAGGAATCCAACATCACGTAATGCACCATTCAGACAGACGCCAGCACAACAGTTCATGATCACAGGGTCATTACAAGCAAGTGCTTCTGCATCTAGTGGTATGACACAAACAAATGTCAGTGATTTACTTTGGCCTACAATGGTAAACACATCAGCAGCTACATACAGTCGGGACAAAAAGAGTGTTTAGCCAATGTGAAGTAAAACTAACATGGATTTGGCCTACAACTGCGTACGTACTGACCACATATGACACAAATAATGCATCATAGACACAACATGACAAAGAACAAATCCAATGGATTCTCCCTAACTTCCATCCTATCGCTGTCGAAGCTGTCTTGGCACAGGTCTTGTATACCCAAAGACTGTAATGTACATTCCCAGGAACAATCCATGTCCACTTCATGTGTCCCAACAGCATCAAATACCTGCCAACGTCACAACTCTGAAATGTCCAAATGAATATGCAATAGTGAAGGTACCTAAACAATCACAAAAAGTTATATGAAACCACACATTTGACACACTTCACATAGTAAACGTCTGGAGAATGCAGTCCATGGCAAAAATCTGACAGAAACAAAGGAACATTTACTAAATGTCAATGTTTCAAAAGGTTTATCACCAAGCACCCTTTGTCAGGTTTTTCCAGAGCTTAAGCCTCCTAACACTTTTCAAAAAACATACTCCTCACGTCATCACAAGTTCATTGTAAAATCAAAGTCATGACATGCTTACACTCATGAGAAGAAGCTGTCGATGAGGTCTTGTCACAAATCAGCTCCTTCCTCTTCACCACTATCATCATCATTTGGCATTTCAGGATCTTCACCCGGTGGCACCTCTGGCCCATTCCCTCTCTGCGATGTAGGCTGTTCCTTCGCAGGGCGATGAAATGGAGCATGCAACAGGCCACGGTAATCTGACACACTTTCCCTCCGAGTAGAGGAGGGCTCCCTCAGTCTAGTCCAGACACCGAAATCTAGCCTTCAGGAGCCCAAATGCCAGCTCAACTGGCTGCTGTGTTCTTTCATGGGCCTCCTTTAAGCGGACTTCCTCTGGCTAAGTTGGATTCTGCAGTGGTGTTAGCAACCAAGGACTGTTGGGACATGCTGAGTTTCCTGTTTTGTAATGAGACTTAAGAGCTACAATAAGTTGATACTTCTTGATTATAGCACCTGACATTGCACTCACAAAGTTAGGACAGATGTTAGTTACCAACAACCCAGGCCCTCTTCGGTTACAGTTGTGACATCAGCTGGGGAATGTTGCCATTCAGCATTAGAATAGAATCATAGGCTAAACCTGGGAACCAGGCACAGATACTTGAAATATACAGATCTGGCAAGCGGACAACTTGAACTTTGATAGAATGGAAGTGCTCCCTGTTTTGATAGACTTGTTCACTTGCATGTGGTGGAACTAATGCAGTATGAGTGCCATCAATAGGTCCCACCACGGCGACCAAATCCAGAGAAGTCAACCTTAACATTGGCTAAATCCTCAACTGGGGAACCTGATGAAGCTGTCAATGTGTTTCATCATTGCTAATAGCACATCTTTTAAAACACCACTGAACATAGTTTGTGAAATACCACTAGCTATGTCCACTACATACTGAAGGACCATGTGGCCAGAAAGTATAATACTGCCATGAGTCTCACAATGGGTTTTATACGTGTTGGATTAGTCTTTTGAGGCATAAGATCTGGCTCCAACTGACTACATTGATCTTGTATAGTTTGCCTATTCAAACATAATTGTTTTATTACATCCCTTTCTTCCACAGTGTGAAGGTCTGGAAATGCGCGGTACACTGGAGGTTGGCGTCGCCTCCCTCTCCCCCCTCTCCCTCCTCTCCCAGGGTACCTGTGTGTGGCAACTAACTAAATGAGTGTGAATATTACACAAGTAACTGGCGCTCTCTCTCACAAAAATCCCCTGATTATTCCCAATACACAATGCCTCTAGCTAGGGCTTCACCCCCACTAAACCCCATACGATAACACAAATGTTATCCAAAATCTAACAAATTGCAGTAGCACACGTTTATATCATGAGATAATTACATAATACTAGCACATGTCAAAACAAAGTCGATAATATATCTATTCCAAACCATGAGAACAAAATGTTTATTTCTGAATAAATTATTGTGTTCCAAATGAAATTCACATCTCCAATCTTCAAAAGATGAACAATTGTGTTCCAAACGAAATCCACATTCACAATCTTCAAGAGTAGTCCCAGATTCCACTTCTTCTTCAAAAGAAAATCACATTTCCAATCTTCAAGAATATTCTTAAACTCCACTTGCTTGTCAACACGTGTTTCGTCCGGGGATTATCCCTAGACTTCCTCAGGACCTCCTATAACAACATTCTCATATATAACAAATCATTACAACACATATATTATGATTGCAATCCCACCTTTCTTAGTGAATAACAAAGTGTACATGCTTTTTAGTGGAAACCGTGCCCCACTACGTTATGTCCCTAGCACTTTACATTACCAGTTCTTACTCTTATAAATCTCATTATTGTGTGAGATACTCCAAAGATTTTTTATTTTTTATTGTACAAATTAGCCATTTATATATGTACTAGACCATCCCTGTTCAAACTTGAGTGTGTGTAGAAAAATCAGTGTAGAAGAATGCATGATGTAGAACATTCCAAAATTTCAAATAGCATGCCCAAAAAGATGTTAAAAGGTCCGCCACAACATGCTGCTAAAATTTTGCAAAAGTTTGTGCATACCTATCATGCTACCTCATATCAAGATCAATTATTGTGCCCTTAATGAGTGACAATATGCTTACTACCTTATGATTCTAGATTCCGCTCCTATTCCAAATCCAATTATCAAAAACACATATCGGTAAACCTAAGAGAAAAACTCCTCAATTAGTGACCATCTATATCACATCTTTAGAATTGTGTCTTAAGCAGAAATTACCGTCACCCATGACGCTCACCTGACAAAACCAAGGTCTTGACTTCTCAATTTAATCACAATTGGATGCCTCATTCAAATGTTAGCTGGCGTATCCTACATTGGTGTCAATAAAAAGATCCATTCATTAGCTACCGTAAATGCAATACGCTTCGTTGGGAAAGCAAAGCAATCTTTGCTCCGCTCCGAATCTCACCTGTTTAATTTCCTGATATTCAACTAGTGCCCGATTCTGGCCCTCCGCGAGTACGCCGGATGCCTGTGCAGAAAGGGATAGTTCCCGCCGCGCCATATTTAAAAGCCACGGTCTAATACCTAGTAATAGAAAAAGGACTATTGTGCATATGAAAACCAACAACGAAACAAAAAACAGACTACTCCATAACATTACAAATCAATCCCCCTTCCCGTTTAAATGCACTTCGCCGGTTTCACAAATTGCCAAATAGTTTTCAAACTTGTTCATATTGGGATATCTTGTTTGCCCAATTAATATTTTCCCGATGTTTTATATTACTAAATCATGATTAAAATAATAGTGAATCGAGTATATAGAACCCGGGAAATAGGCCATAAAATAATATATTTATCTAGTGCCGGTCCTATTTCTTTTGCAAAGCTTTCCCTATATAAAGTAATAAATGTACATATTTGGGTTTTTATTTCTAATCATGTCCCAGTGTTTGGTACATTTCCTACAATCCATATCTGGCACAATCCCAAGAGCTTACATTGTTTTATATTAGGACCTACAACCAGAATCAAGCCTCACGCTGGGTTGCTACTGATTATCATGTATAATCTAATATGCAGAAGTTACCCAACACTCCCACAGAGTAATATAAAATATCAGGAAAATATTAATTGGGCAAACAAGATATCCCAATATGAACAAGTTTGAAAACTATTTGCGCAGTTTGTGAAACCGGCGAAGTGCAACACTCCCACAGAGTAATATATAATATCGGGAAAATATTAATTGGGCAAACAAGATATCCCAATATGAAAAAGTTTGAAAACTATTTGCGCAATTTGTGAAACCGGCGAAGTGCGTTTAAACGGGATGGGGGATTGATGTGTAATGATATGGAGTAGTCTGTTTTTTGTTTCGTTTTTGGTTTTCATATGCACAATAGTCCTTTTTCTATTACTATGTATGAGACCGCGGCTTTTAAATGTGGCGGGAACGTTTCCCTTTCTGCACAGGCATCCGGCGTACTCTCGGAGGGCCAGAATCGGGCACCAGTTGAATATCAGGAAATTAAACAGGTGAGGTTCGGAGCGGAGCAAAGATTGCTTTGCTTTCCCAATGAAGCGTATTGCATTTACGGTAGCTAATGAATGGATCTTTTTGTTGACACCAATGTAGGATATGCCAGCTAACATTTGAATGAGGCATCCAATTGTGATTAAATTGAGAAGTAAAGACCTTGGTTTTGTCAGGTGAGCGTCATGGGTGACGGTAATTTCTGCTTAGGACACAATTCTAAAGATGTGATGTAGATGGTCACTAATTGAAGAGTTTTTCTCTTAGGTTTACGGATATGTGTTTTTGATAATTGGATTTGGAATAGAAACGGAATCTAGAATCATAAGGTAGTAAGCGTATTGTCACTCATTAAGGGCACAATAATTGATTTGGATATAAGGTAGCATGATGGGTATGCACAAACTTTTGCAAACTTTTTGCAGCATGTTGTGGTGGACCTTTTAACATCTCTTTGGGCATGCTATTTGAAATTCTGGAATGTTCTACATCCTGCATTCTTCTACACTGATTTTTCTACACACACTCAAGTTTGAACAGGGATGGTCTAGTACATATATAAATGGCTAATTTGTACAATAAAAAAAAAAAAATCTTTGGAGTATTTCACACAATAATGAGATTTATAAGAGTAAGAACTGGTAATGTAAAGTGCTAGGGACACATAACGTATTGGTGCACGGTTTCCACTAAAAAGCATGTACACTTTGTTATTCACTAAGAAAGGGGGGATTGTAATCATAATATATGTGTTGGAATGATTTGTTATATATGGGAATGTTGTTATAGGAGGTCCTGAGGAAGTCTAGGGATAATCCCCAGACGAAACTCGTGTTGACAAGCTAGTGGAGTTTAAGAATATTCTTGAAGATTGGAAATGTGATTTTCTTTTGAAGAAGTGGAATCTGGGACTACTCTTGAAAATTGTGAATGTGGATTTCGTTTGGAATACAATTGTTCATCTTTTGAAGATTGGAGATGTGAATTTCATTTGGAACACAATAATTTATTCAGAAATAAACATTTTGTTCTCATGGTTTAAAATAGATATATTATGGACTTTGTTTTGACATATACCTGTGTGTGGAATCAAATAAATAGTTGCATCAGTCACAGTGTCCAGAGCTACATATACGATGGGTAAGACAAAAGTGATGTGACAAAACATTACTGGCTAAAAAACCATTACACACATTTTACATTTCAATTATCTACTCCCCAAGATCCAGCTATAATTCCCATTGCTGTCTACACATGTGTCTACAACATATATGTGTACATGATACACCTATTTGGTCCTCGTATGCCCCTTGTCATAGAAAAATATGTTTCCTCCTCCCAAAATACAGACACTGGTGGTGTACAGTGCACCACGGTTATATGGCATTTATGACCAGTAACACACTACACTGATTATTGTGTACTAGAAATTACACATCAATGGAGTATTACATATGTGTACATGTTACAGCACATTTGTAGTAGTGATGAAACATTTACCAGTCAGCAATACTGCAGTTTCAACAGCTAAAATGCTGGATGCCTCACCTTGTGTATTGGACTTTTGGACGCTTCCGACACTGCCGGAAGTGGACCACGTGGTGGGCGGTTTCATCCACGGCAGTCCCAGCCATGGGCTAACATTGTTGACTGTGACGGTCGCAGACCAATTGCTGTGCCCGTCTATGGTGATATCCGCGTACATAGCGTATATGTACGCCGTGGTTTGAAAAATAACTCACTTGCCTCCTGACACTGCTGCCATCAACACCTTTGCCACTTTAGCATCTATGTGCCACCTCTGGGAGCCATCATGCCAGGCTAAGCAGGTGAAAGGGCCCCTGCCTGCTCTCCAGAGGAGCAGTAGAAACTTGTTGATGAGGCCTGAATGGATGACCCTGTATGGTCAACTTTATGGCTCACCACAGGAACAGGTAACTATCTCACATACATATTTGACTATGTTCAACACCAGGTGCAGGCCAGCCATCTACAACAGATTGTGGCCTACCTGGGAGGCATCCACAGTTCCATGTCTGTCCTAAAGAGATCTTTTTAGCTCAGGCCTCCTACCTCCTGGCAGCCTTCCACCCATGCCATACTTCCACCCCACCACCTGCCTCTTTCTCATCCAATTTCCATATTACCATACCTATCGGAAGCACACTCACATATAAGCATGCACACACCTCAACAGCCCCAAGCAGCACATGTAAACAAAAACACAGCGAAACACACAACCAAGCAACCACTCACCAATCACCCCACTCACAACCACCACCACTCCACCATACTCCCAGACACTACAACTACAACCACACCCACAGACCAACCCCCACCATTTCCCCAGACACAACAACCACACCAACAGACACATCTACCATTCCCACCTTACCCCCAGACACCACACCAACAGACCCAGGCACCGCTCCCACCATACCCCCAGATGCCACAGCAAGACACATCCACCACTCTCACCATACACCCAGACACCACACCCACACAAACAGACATGTCCTCCACTCCCAGCATACCCAGCACATCAACATGACACACCACAAGGAGACACAAATGCCCACACTCACCTACACAACAGACACCTACAAAACACAAACATCATGCATCAGACAGACAGACAGCAGCACCAACAATACACACACACCTGACACGTCCCCTCCCTCAACCTTCCAACCCCTGATCCCTCCTCGACACCCTACCCAATTCCCAAAAGAATGTTTAATGTTTGCCCTTGCCCTTACCCCGGTAAAAAACACCCCCTGCCAAAGCCAAAGGTATCACAGTCACACCCCAACGCATCCCTTCCACATCCAAGTTCTCCCCTGTGACACCTGAATCCTCCCCCAAACTGATCCCAGCCATACCCCTAAGAAACGCTACAAAAAAACAACAAAAAAACAAGGCCCATCCCTCCCAAACCCAAACCCATTCATCCCAAAACCGACACCCCCCTCCCAGAGGACATCCTTGAGGTGCCTGGACTGCCCACTAGATGCCCCTTCCTGGTGAGGTTCCCATGGCAGTGTTCTGAGAAACAGGTTAAGTGGCACAGCAGTGTGCTGGACCACCTATATTACGATTGGACTGGCCATTGGCCTTACCTACATGTGTTTTTTTGTTGATAAATATAAAAAAGAGGTTGCTAGTTTTCTTACACATTGGCCCTGTCATTGTTACTTTTCTACCATTTTGATGTTTGTGATACTTTGAGATGTATGACTGCAGTTGTGTTTGTTTCACCCTGATTGATGATTCATTTGATGTGGTTGGTATGATGTGACTTTGGACCAGTGCTGGAGTCACCCAGGACCATGGGAAATGTACAATGGATGGGTATGTGGGATGAATCTTATTGGGGCTGACATTGCATTTGGTGGTATTTCATATGATAAGTATTTCACCTTGGCTTGGCCAGCGTCAACATCAGTTGGGTTCCTTTTCTCCCTATGATGTAGGTTGGACAATTGTTTAATGTGTGCAAGCTAGAGATTTGTTTGGCCACACATGGAGAGTGTTCAATGGTCATACCTTTTATACATTTTAATGGACATATGTCCATTTTCATGTGTGTACCTTACACCTACTTTAACTAAACAAGTGGCCCATGCTGTTACTGCTGTATTTGCTTTAATGACTTACACATTTCTCACATATGCATGGTACTTGGTTATACTATTGGTTGTCCCTGATACACATCAAGTCACAGTTCCTGTGCAGATAGTGGTTTTGAGGAATGTGCAAAGTGGTATGTGGCACAGGGCACCAGTCTTCCAGCCCCCCCCCACCTGCCCCCCCCCTTCCGAAAGTAGAGGCTTTTCTATTCTGCAGGGATTGTTTACATTGTGACCTTTGAATGTTTCTCGCACTGATACTTGTGCATCCAATTACCTTGCATTATCTTGAAATGTGGGTGATATGTGGAAGCCTAAATCACAGGTTTAGCAGAGAAGCTAGGATCCAGTTTCATGACACGTCCATACAAATGTATCTTTTATATCACAACAGGCCATGGCATGTGAACTATGGGAGGGTGTCAGATTTGTAGGTGGGATATTCATGATGAGTTGCTGTTGTGTGACAGTGTTATGGTATGTACTGACTACCACCCTTCTCCAGCTAAAAGTCCCACCCACTTCTAGGGGCACTAAAGGCACAGGCCTATTAGTGACCCTTTCTGCACTAACCCTTACTCTGGCAGTCTCACTCGGGATGTACTGGTTTCAGAGCACCAGCCTGTCATGCACAATAGTGTGACTGGCACAGGTGTCTCTTGGGGCACTGGCTGGGATTCCATTCACCATTAGGTGGTAGAAGTGTCTACTTCTCTCTGGAATCTCCAACTCACATGTTGGGCCCATTTTCCAGTTGAATGCTATAAGGACCTCCTCATCTGAGGAGTCATCCCCAATGGCTACACTGGTCACCCCTGGGGTTTTGCTAGGGAGTTTGTTTTTGGGACACGAGTTTCCTTGGTGTGGTGCCTTGTCTGTTTATAGTTGTGATACCATGCCTTAGTGACATCCCAATTTTTACCCTGCTGCCTTCTTTTGTTTTGAGATGTGTCTTGGGGCCCACCCACCTGGACAAGTTTTTGGGGGCCTCCTGGGCAATCTTTTTCTTTATTTCTAGGAGCGTCACTCACTTACTCCTGGGGAAGCTTTGTAACCTCTTTCTTTTGGTCCCCCCAGTGGAAGTCTTGGTTACCCTAGTCTTGACCCGGTGATATGCCATTTTTCTCAATTCTTGGGGAGAAATTGGACCTAGGTCTACCAGATATTGATGCAACTTTTCATTGAAGCAGTTACTTAAAATGTGTTCTTTCATAAACAAATTATAAAGCCCATCATACATAGTCATACACTTCATTTCCCGTTTCCCAGCCATCCATTGTTTTCACTGAGTAGTCTATAAAATCAACCCAGGACTGGCTCGAGGTTTTGTGAGCCCCCCCTGAGCCTAATTCTCTACTCCTCTTTGGTGAATACAAACCCTCAATCAGGGTAGCCTTCATGTGGTCATGGGATTCAGCATCTGCACCAGTGAGTGTGAGGAGCCTATCCCTAAACTTACCAGTAAACGGTTACCAAAGGAGAGCTCCCCAATGAAACTTTTTTAATCTTCTTGTTCCACAGGCCCTCTCAAACGCTGTGAACCATTGTGTATTGTCATCACCAGCCTCCTATTTGGGCACAATCCCTTTGGGGATTTTAGGGGTGTCAGAATACTCTCTGTCCTTAGTTCTTATGTTGCTGCCACCATTAATGGGTGCTAAACCTATTTCTGTTTTCTCCCTTTCTACAGCCATGAGCTGTTCTCCAAAGCTCATCTTTTGGCCATCCTTACTAAAAGGATGTCCTCTTCTTTGAGGCTGCCCTCAATGTTCACAGAGGAACTGGACTCCCCTGTGGAAGATCCAGATCCTGTGAGTACTATCTTTGGAGACAGGGACCTTGGGACCCTGTCCTCCCTTGTTATGTTAGGAGGGGGAAGTTCATCCTCCTGATCCCTAACTTCTTCCCCAACTGAGGGGAGGTCATCCTCCTCAGCAGGGTGGTCCCTTGTATACTCTGTCAAGAGCTCCTGGAGCTCGACCTTGGTAGGGTGGGAACCTGTTTTGATTTTTTTGAGACTGCAGAGGTTTCTTAACTCTCTCATCCCAAGATGGAGGTAAGGGGTGAGGTTGATTGCCATCACCATGTCCTCTTAGCTACTCATTTTGTTTACTAAGTTTGGGGATTACTTTTAGGAACTAAAAACTACTTCTAGTAACTAACCCCTAACTTAAAATAACTTTTAAACCTAAAGGGACTTAACCAAGGCTGTAGCAGGACTTTTAAAAGTTTGGAAAAATTTGCCAAATAAAAAAAATTGTTTTCTAAAGGAAATTTTGGAATTTAGTTGTGAGATCAGGTATTGGCTGAGTAATCCAGCAAATGCAAAGTCGTAGACCCCACCGCTGATCCACCATTGTAGGTATATACTATATCAAAATGAAATGTGGTGTGCACAGATTCCAGGGGTTCCCCAGTGGCTTAACAGAGGCTAAAGTAGCAAAATACTAATGCTCTCTTTCGTGGTAGTGTGGTCAAGCAGTTAGGCTTATCAGAGGGTAGTGCAAAGCATTTGTTGTACACACACAGACAACAGAAGAAGCACACACTCAGTGACTCAACTCCAGACCAATGGTTTTTATATAGTAAAAATATATTTTCTTAATTTATTTTTAGAACCACAAGATTCAAGTTGCAGGTAAGTACTTCAATAGATTCGAATTTCACACATGTATCAACAGTACTTTGTTTGAAATCAATACATTGCACAGTTTTTGAATTATTGGCAATAATCTGTTTAAAAAATGGGCACTAAACAGTTTCTGGGGGAAGAAATGTTAGCTCGATTTGCAGGTAAGTACAACACTTACAGTTTCAGTCTCTGTTTTAGGAAGTCCATTGGTTGGGGTTCATGTTAACCCCAAACACCCACCACCAGCAACATGGGGCCTGCCGGGTGCAGAGGTCAAAGATGAGAAAATTTAACGTGGGCTCCTATGGAGAGACGGGGTACTCAGAATCATAGTACCATAGGGGTGGTCCCAGCAGAAGTAGTCACTCCTCCTTGTTTTTCTTAAGTTTTCTGCCGAACTGGCCATCAAAAGTGGGGCTTTGTCCAGGGGATGGGCATCTCCACTGGCTGGAGTGCCCTGTGGCACTGTAACACGAGGCTTGGGCCTTTGAGGCTCACCACCAGGTGTTACAGTTCCTGCAGGGGGGTGGTGTGAAGCACCTCTGCCCAGAGCAGGCTTTGTTTCTGGCCTCAGAGAGCACAAAGGCCCTCATCCCATGGGGTCAGAAACCTGACTGCTAGTGGCAGGCTGGCACAGACCAGTCAGTCCTACACTAGAGGATTGGGTAATAAATCCCACACTGGCATCAGCGGGGTTTATTGGGCTGAGAAGTTTGATACTAAACTTTCCAGTACTCAGTGAAGCTTTTATGGAGCTGTGTAGTTTGAAATGCCAAACTCCCAGACCATATACTTAATGTGGCCAAACTGCACTTACAATGTCTAAGAATGGACTTAGATACTGTATGGGCATATTGCTCATGCAGCTATGCCCTCACCTGTGGTATAGTGCACCCTTCCTTAGGGCTGTAAGGCCTGCTATAGGGGTGACTTACCTATGCCACAGGCAGTGTTTTGTGGGCATGGCACCCTGGCACAAACAATCTCCAATGGCAGTGCGCATGTGCTTGGTGAGGGGTCCCTTAAAGTGGCACAGCACATGGTGCAGCCCTTAGGTACCTTCCCTGGCCACAGGGCCCTTGGTATCACTGGTACCTTTTACAAGGGACTTACCTGTGTGCCAGATGTGTGCCAATTGTGGAAACAATGGTACATTTTTAGGAAAATAACACTGGTGCGAGGGCCTGGTTAGCAGGATCCCAGCACACCCTCAGTCAAGTCAGCATCAATATCAGGCAAAAAGTAGGGAAGGGGTAACTGCAACAAGTAGCAGTTCCCCACATGGTATTTTACCATTTCACCTCCTGGGGCAAATTTCCATTACTGACGCACACCACACACACACACGTTCCAGTCATCATAGTCACAATTAGCATGAATGTTAATTTTAAAAATAAATTTGACCATCCCCACCCCCAAAAAACATTGTTTTTATACAAATACGGCATTGGTTACCTTCAACCCTTACAAATGGGTTGGAACCATTGTTCGACGTTTCTGTCATTCCTATGCTTTTAATTTTACACCATTCTTACAGAGAGTACTTTACATGGGTACATGCTTACAATATACAGAAAAAGTACATTTCACATGAGCCTGCCTCAGATTATATGAGCTCTGATGCACAACCTATCCAATACATGTTTAACTTGTAATTATGACTACTAACTCTCTACAGATCATATAAACACAGTCTCTCATATGGTACCGTCCTACTTACGTATGTCTACTACCCCTCATGGGGTATAGGCCATCAACCAGGAATCTCAAGTCTCCTCTGTTCTGGGCTTTTCTTTCATTCTGACTCAAGGTGTAACCCATCTCCTATAATCAGCCTTGTGGCCTCAATACCAGGTTTTTCTTGGCTTTCCTCTTTCCTTTTCCCTTCAGGGATCCAGGTGAGGGCTTGCCTGGTGGTAAATGATGCGGGCTTGCAGAAGGTTTGACCTATTCAGCCCCAGCATCTTTTCGTGATTTCTTCATAAGCAGTGAGTTGAAAAGTCCGCTGCGAAAGGTCGTTGGTGCTAATAGTGTTTGGCCCACGGATTTGAAGGTTTTTTCTCAGACAGGTGTTGATGAAGGTCTGGACTTAGTTGGTGATGGTCGCTTTTGTCCTCCAAGTTTCGTCTCCATACAGAAGGACCAATTTTACATATGTGTTAAAAGCCTGATCTTAGTTTGCAACGTTAGGTCCTTGTAGCTCTTGATCTTCCTTAGCTGAATGAAGGCAGCCTTTGCCCTGCTGATTCTTGCCTTGACGTCCGCATCTGTGCCGCTCTGCTTGTCTGTGACATTGCCCAGGTAAGTTGAGGTCCTCAACCTTTTCCAGTGCATCACCTGTAAGAGTGACTGCAATTGTGTGGGCTGTGTTAACCTTGAGGATCTTGGTTTTTCCCCTGTGGATGTTGAGGCCAAGTTGTGTTATGTGGCTGCCAATTTGTCGGACTTTTCTTGCAAATGCAGATGGGTATTGGAGAGTAGGGCCAGATCATCTTCAAAATCCAGGTCATTGAGCGGCATCCAATGTGTCTACTGGATCCCATTTCTTTTCCTTGCTGTGGATGTCTTCATGATTCAGTCTATGGCAAGCAGGAAGAGAAAAGGCAAAAGCAGAATCTGTCTTTGCGGAAGCCAGCTTGCTGGTCTAGCAAATGACCATCAACTTTTTTCCTTCATTCTGTTCAGGATGACTCTGTTAAACACTTCGCCTGAGGTTGATAGAAGAGTTATTCCTCTGTAATTTGCACTGTTACTCAGGTCACCTTTCTTGGGGATCTTGATCAGATATCCTTCCTTCCAGTCTGATGGCATCTTTTTCTCTTCTCAGATTCTTCCAAACATAGGGTAGAGCATGTCTACTGATGTTTCAATATCTGCTTTCAGTGCCCCTGCAGGAATGTTGTCAAGTCCTGCTGCCTTCCCACTTCTCAGATGTTTGATGGCTTGTTGTATTTCTTCCTTGGTTGGTCAGCTGCATTCGATTGGCAAGTCCATGTCAGCTGGCTGTATGTCTGGTGGAGACTGTGGCACAGTTCTTCAGAGTGCTCCATCCATCCTCGTTGTTGGCAGGGGCATGGGATTTATATCACGCGTGGCCCAAGACCTGTAGATTTCTGTCAAGGACAAGGTATGTTATTGTCTGTTTTGTCTGACAAACAGCTACATATGGAATGATGGTAAGCAGGAATCCAAGTGTTTCACTCTGATGTTGACTCTTGGATTCAGTCAGGTTCTACCAGAGGGCTCTCTGCTGCACGTTCACTGCCATAAATAATTAACTCTCACGTGTCAGTCTTTAAAAGCATGGTACACTGCTCCATGAGGCCCCTTACACCCCATGTCTCCAACCCTGTCTTTCTGCTAGCACAGTGCTTTACTTAGTATACGGAGTGATCATGCTTATTATCACATTATTTATTATGGAGATCAAAGTTCTTTTATGTGAATATATTTCTTTTTTTAAACAAAAATGGGGCCTGGGAGATTATTGGTCCAGTGCACAGTCTCCCAAAATGAACCTGTTATATCAATATAGGTACACTGTTCCAAAAAAGAGAGAAGACAAGAAAACTTGTTAAGTTCTATTCAGCAAAGGCGAATCTATGCTGGGTATTTAGGAGAGCCCTCAAGCACCCAATAGGGTGACAGGTATCATCATTGGGCTTACTCCTCGCCAGACCGGTGCTGCAATGCCTGGCGGGCCACCCAGGATTCTGGGTGGCGCTCAACCGTTGTTAAATTGCCAACAAAGAAGGTCTGGGATGAAAACTGACTAAGAAACGGAGAGTATAGAAAGAGACAAAACTCTTAAAATTGGCTCTGAACCAAAACCATAATTTTAATGAGTTAGAAACAAGGTACAGGCCAAGATTAAAAACGGGAATGTAAAGAGTGTTGATGGAAATAATGTACCACTGCACTCTATAACTAGGGAAGGTAGTTTACCTAATCCTAAATGGTCAACATGTTTCGCGTCTGTGGTTGGTCACAAAGTGATCCTATGACGCTTCTTCAGGACCCAAAAAAAGGAAATTATTATTAAACTACTTCTCCTGTGTATCAACAATTAATCAAGTGCAAAAAAGTCACTTACAAGTAGAAGACAAAGTATGTCTAAGTCAGTTGGTCAGTACGGTCGCCCTGCATAGAATCGAAAAGACACATAACAATTAGTGCCAGTGATAACAACAGAAAAACAATTATAGTGACAACCACCCTCAGTGTATAGTAAAAGGAAGTAAATAAAAGTTAGAAGCTTACCATCCCATATTAGAGATTGGGCTTCCTAGGTCTGCGCTAGCATCAACCAAGGAGATAGTACTAGATAAAATAATGAAATAGCGTATAATAGTATAACACTGCAAACAGTACATAATAACACGACATTTGGAAGGTGTTGGTATCCCCGTCTAGAACAAATCACTGAATTCAGTAATTGACAGAATGGCATAAATTGGTCAAAAATAGTCTGTTGACAATAAATTATGGCGAAAGAGTATAAATTATTTTAGACTCCATGTCAATACAATCAACATTGTAGGTACTCTAGCTATGTGACAAAATATCATCACTCAATCATCTTTGGCCCAAAATGCTACTATAAAAATGGCAGGAACTGCTCGCATGCTGTAGATAGTCCGGTATAAGTCAATGTATATCAATTCCTTAATCAAAAAGAATCAAGGGTATGTACTCGGGTCATCGGGTCAGAAGGATGCCGATCACCCGATTAAGAAGTCAATAAAAATACAGGGTAGAAAGTTGAAGTATGCAGAGTCATAAAACGGGGACGGAGGAAATACCTTCCGTAGCCCTGTGCTTACTTGATTAACTCCTCGGAGAATCTGGAAACCTACCCCGTGCCGCGCACCTGAAGACAGTGTGCCGGTGCAGCGGAAAGGTATTTATGCAGGCGCTGTCAGCGCGTCTATGCCGGAACCAACCAGCCGGTTGTTCCGGGTACTAAAAATAAAGGAAGGACCAAAGTCTCTATTATCGGTGGCCATCTTGGGATAAAAAATTAATAAAGTGTTGGTATACGGAGGTACTATTCCTGCAAAAGCCACTAGATACAGACAGGGTGGCCATATTTAAGTTCAAATGAGTACCATAAACCATATATTAGTGGTCAAGGACATCAGACCAGTCGCACAGTTCTATGAAAAACGGGTCAGACAACATCAAAAGTGCTTGTTCCATGATGGGGGCAAAAAAAGGTGAAAAATGAAAAAAAGTTTTTGTCTAATGATATAAGATCGGGTCATCATAGTTATTTATTCAAAAGGATATGCATATATAATATTGTCAACTCAGTCTGGAAAAACCAACCAGTCAGTTTATATCTTAAACAACTATTGGTCAGAAAATGTTTATTAAATATTGAGTAGGATTGTAATAACCGACCCCCTTCCACAAATTAAGATGTTAAAAGATTCCAAGGAATGTCATCGTTCAGTCCTTCTTTGTGGGTTTTCAATCGAAAGACCCATCTTTGTTCGATCTTAAATAGGTAATTTGGGTTATTACTGTAGTGTCTAGGTACTTGTAGTACTATCCACCACATGTCGTCAGGGCCATGTTTTGCATCTAAAAAATGTGAGCTAAGCTTTGTGGTGATGCAGGAGCATCTAATGTTGCTCCGATGTTCATTAATACGTAGTTTTACCGGGCGAGTAGTCATCCCGATGTATTTTAAGTTGCAGGGACAAGAGATCAAATAGATACATTGGCGCGTATTGCAATTAGTGTGCTTGTTCAAATGCAAAGTCCCGAAATGATCGAGGTCAATACTATCTGTGCGTTTGGTAAGAGGACAGACACTGCAAGAACCACATGGGTGATGACCCATGACTGGAGGTCAATTCCACAGAGTGGTTTGTCTCTGTACATCATTGGACTAACAAGGGCGAGTGTGGATAATGAGATCTCGTATATTAGCCGATCTTTTGAAGGCAAATAGCGGTCTTGAAATTGAAGTTCCACCACTCTGTAGTATGTTCCATCGTTTATTGATGAATTTTTTGATGGGGTTAGACAGTGGAGTGAAAGTGGAGACACATGTCAGTCGTGTTTCTGGTTCTTTTGGTACTGAAGTCAAAAGGGCATCCCTGTGATTGTTACGGGCTCTCTTGTAAGCTGGATTGATGATCTTGTTCGGATAATGTCGGTTCCTTAGTTTCTGTTTCAAATCACAAGATTGAGTATCAAAAGTTTGGGTTGAGCTACAATTACGGCGTAACCTCAGGAATTGCCCAAATGGGAGATTGTCCCGCAAAGCTTTTGGATGATGACTATCATACAAAAGTAAACTGTTACGATCAGTACTCTTGTGGAACGTGGTAGTAGTAAGTTTGCCATTATCAATTTTGATCACGAGGTCCAAAAACTAAACTTGTGTTAGGGACGAATGGGCAGTAAATCTCAAGAAAGGGTCTAAAGAATTCACCCAGGTAGTGAAGTTATCTATTTCTTCAAATGGACCATTCCAAATGATGAGAATGTCATCGATATATCTCTTCCACAATGTGATTTTGTTATAAAAAGGATTAGATGTTTGTAGTATAAAGAGTTTCTCAAAATTATACATATACCATCAAGCCAGACTGGGAGCAAAAGTGCTACCCATTGAAGTCCCTTGGATCTGATGGAATAAGGAATCTTCGAATTGGAAGAAATTATTTTTCATTGCTAATGTAGCACATTGCATAATGAAGTGGACTGGAATGGGGGATGACCATGTGCTGGCAAGAAGGGCAGATTCCACTACTTGCAAGGTAGATTCCTGTGGAATGTTAGTATTTAAAGCCTCCACATCAAGCGTGATGAGGGCTTGTACCTTATTGTTTAAATTTATGTTCTCAATCAGGTTTAAAACATGTGTGGTGTCCTTCAAGAAAGTGCTTGATCCTTTTACCAACGGTTGAAGAAAGAAGTCACAAAACACAGAGAGTGGCTCTAAAACCGAGCCAATGCCTGATACGATGGGCCGCCCAGGAGGTGGAAGGGTCCCTTTATGTATCTTCGGCAGGCAGTAGAAATATGGAATCCTAGGATGTGTTGTATCCAGGAACTCTGCTTCCTTAGGAGAAATCCATGTGTTGTTCCGGGCCTCTTCAATCATGCTCCTGATTGTCTTCTGTAGATCTGTCGTAGGATCATGAATGATGGGGGCATAATGAATCCTATCGCTTAAAAGTCGTAGGCATTCCTGTCTATAATCTGAGGTGTTCATAATCACAATCGCCCCTCCCTTATCAGCTGGCTTGACAATGACTGATTGATCCAAAGCTAGATCTTTCAAAGCCTTCTTCTCTGTGGAAGGTAGATTCATAAATGGTCTTCTGGGGCAGATGGAGTCCAAATCTGCCATCACAGCTTTTTCGAAAATCACCACCTCGACAGGGAGGGAATGTGTAGGGGGAACAAAAGTCGAAAGTTTTTTAAGGCCTGTATCATTACTTCCAGGAGTGACCGGCCGGTCTAGGAAGAAAAAATGAAGACGTATTTTCCTGAAAAATTGTGCAAGTTCGCAGTTAAGACGAAACGGATCTTCAGATGGAGTAGGGACAAAACCCAAGCCCTTGTTCAAGGCAGATGATTCGTGGATGGAGAGACTTCTATTGGAAAGATTGACCACTAGGTTCTCTGTGGGGGGGGGGTTCTTGCCCTGGCTCCGAGTAACCATTTGAGGTTCCTCTTTGTTCCAGTGGACCCGTCTGCCTCTGCCTCTCCTTCTTCCTCTTCCTCTGCCCTGGCCGCGGCCTAAAAAAGGCACATAGGGCAGCATTGGACGAGGTTGGAAGAAGGGGTAAGGTGGTTGCCAATAAAAAGGTTGGTTGGGGGGATATTGTGGTTGGTTGTATATGGGTGGTTGCATGCCGTCATCAGTGCTCCATCCATCGGATGAAGAACTGCTGCTATAATTGCGGGTTTTTCTGTTAGAGATAGTGGAGTCCTCAGATGAGCGAGACTGAGCATCTGTTTCGTAATCCTCCTTAATATAAGGATAGACTTTCTCACGATCAAATCTCCTGATGTCTTTTTGTAGTTTTGTGATTTTCTGCTGAGTTAAAAACTCCTTCGTCTCATTCAGTTCTGTGTTAATCTCGAGAAGGCGACTGTTAAAAGATGACAGAGTAATCGTTGTTTTTATAGTGCTTTCAATTCAGTTAATCTGAATCATAATCGATTCGGCCAACCGCTTTGAAGCATTGATAATTAGAACTAGCCAGTCTCTGGTACATTTCCAGGCGATCTGTGCCCAGTCTTTCCTGAACGCCATATCGTGTAAAAAGATCCTGGGCATATTGGAAACCAAGAGACCGCTAGAAGCGATATTTGCTCTCAGATATTCTGTCATTATGGTGCCGTGCATGGCGGTTTTAATCAAATCACGTTTGAGAGAGGAGAGTTTGTCCCAGTCTTCTTTCAGACTACCTGTGGGATTAGCCCCATCTTTATCAAGTATTGATGGAGCTTGTAGGATCGCGGAAACTGCCTCGTCATCGAAACTCAGACCTTGGAAATTATCCATGGTCAAAGGGTTGTAGAAAAGAGAAATTGAGAAGAAGGTCTACTTATTAAGACCCATATAAGTCCCACAGCGACGCTGCTGTACTAAACTTTTTAAACAAAAATGGGGACTGGGAGATTATTGGTCCAGTGCAGTCTCCCAAAATGAACCTGTTATATCAATATAGGTACACTGTTCCAAAAAAGAGAGAAGACAAGAAAACTTGTTAAGTTCTATTCAGCAAAGGCGAATCTATGCTGGGTATTTAGGAGAGCCCTCAAGCACCCAATAGGGTGACAGGTATCATCATTGGGCTTACTCCTTGCCAGACCGGTGCTGCAATGCCTGGCGGGCCACCCAGGCCTGACTACTCGCCCGGTAAAACTACGTATTAATGAACATCGGAGCAACATTAGATGCTCCTGCATCACCGCAAAGCTTAGCTCACATTTTTAGATGCAAAACATGGCCCTGACGACATGTGGTGGATAGTACTACAAGTACCTAGACACAACAGTAATAACCCAAATTACCTATTTAAGATCGAACAAAGATGGGTCTTTCGATTGAAAACCCACAAAGAAGGACTGAACGATGACATTCCTTGGAATCTTTTAACATCTTAATTTGTGGAAGGGGGTCGGTTATTACAACCCTACTCAATATTTAATAAACATTTTCTGACCAATAGTTGTTTAAGATATAAACTGACTGGTTGGTTTTTCCAGACTGAGTTGACAATATTATATATGCATATCCTTTTGAATAAATAACTATGATGACCCGATCTTATATCATTAGACAAAAACTTTTTTTCATTTTTCACCTTTTTTTGCCCCCATCATGGAACAAGCACTTTTGATGTTGTCTGACCCGTTTTTCGTAGAACTGTGCGACTGGTCTGATGTCCTTGACCAATAATATATGGTTTATGGTACTCATTTGAACTTAAAGATGGCCACCCTGTCTGTATCTAGTGGCTTTTGCAGGAATAGTACCTCCGTATACCAACACTCTATTAATTTTTTATCCCAAGATGGCCGCCGATAATAGAGACTTTGGTCCTTCCTTTATTTTTAGTACCCGGAACAACCGGCTGGTTGGTTCCGGCATAGACGCGCTGACAGCTCCTGCATAAATACCTTTCCGCCGCACCGGCACACTGTCTTCAGGTGCGCGGCACGGGGCAGGTTTCCAGCTTCTCCGAGGAGTTAATCAAGTAAGCACAGGGCTACGGAAGGTATTTCCTCCGTCCCCGTTTTATGACTCCGCATACTTCAACTTTCTACCCTGTATTTTTATTGACTTCTTAATCGGGTGATCGGCATCCTTCTGACCCGATGACCCGAGTACATACCCTTGATTCTTTTTGATTAAGGAATTGATATACATTGACTTATACCGGACTATCTACAGCATGCGAGCAGTTCCTGCCATTTTTATAGTAGCATTTTGGGCCAAAGATGATTGAGTGATGATATTTTGTCACATAGCTAGAGTACCTACAATGTTGATTGTATTGGCATGGAGTCTAAAATAATTTACTCTTTCGCCATAATTTATTGTCAACAGACTATTTTTGACCAATTTATGCCATTCTGTCAATTACTGAATTCAGTGATTTGTTCTAGACGGGGATACCAACACCTTCCAAATGTCGTGTTATTATGTACTGTTTGCGGTGTTATACTATTATACGTTATATCATTATTTTTATCTAGTACTATCTCCTTGGTTGATGCTAGCGCAGACCTAGGAAGCCCAATCTCTAATATGGGATGGTAAGCTTCTAACTTTTATTTACTTCCTTTTACTATACACTGAGGGTGGTTGTCACTATAATTGTTTTTCTGTTCTTATCACTGGCACTAATTGTTATGTGTCTTTTCGATTCTATGCAGGGCGACCGTACTGACCAACTGACTTAGACATACTTTGGGGGTCATTCTGACTCCCGCCGGCGGCGGTAACCGCACGCCTGGCGGGAGCCGCCGAATGACCGCACTGCGGTCAAATGACCGCAGCGGTCATTCTGAGTTTCCCGCTGGGCTGGCGGGTGACCGCCAGAAGGCTGCCCGCCCGCCCAGCGGGAAACCTCCTTCCACGAGGATGCCGGCTCCGAATGGAGCCGGCGGAGTGGAAAGGGTGCAACGGGTGCAGTTGCACCCGTCGCGATTTTCAGTGTCTGCTATGCAGACACTGAAAATCTTTGTGGGGCCCTGTTAGGGGGCCCCTGCAGTGCCCATGCCATTGGCATGGGCACTGCAGGGGCCCCCAGGGGCCCCACAACACCCGTTCCCGCCAGCAAGGTTCTGGCGGTCAAAACCGCCAGAACCAGGCTGGCGGGAAGGGGGTCGGAATCCCCATGGAGGATTCCTCAGGCCAGGGGAAAACCGGCGGGAAACCGCTGGTTTCCCTTTTCTGACCGCGGCTTTACCGCCGCGGTCAGAATTGGCCTGGATGCACCGCCAGCCTGTTGGCGGTGCATCCGCGGTCCCCGGCCCTGGCAGTCTATGACCGCCAGGGTCGGAATGACCCCCTTTGTCTTCTACTTGTAAGTGACTTTTTTGCACTTGATTAATTGTTGATACACAGGAGAAGTAGTTTAATAATAATTTCCTTTTTTTGGGTCCTGAAGAAGCGTCATAGGATCACTTTGTGACCAACCGCAGACGCGAAACATGTTGACCATTTAGGATTAGGTAAACTACCTTCCCTAGTTATAGAGTGCAGTTGTACATTATTTCCATCAACACTCTTTACATTCCCGTTTTTAATCTTGGCCTGTACCTTGTTTCTAACTCATTAAAATGATGGTTTTGGTTCAGAGCCAATTTTAAGAGTTTTGTCTCTTTCTATACTCTCCGTTTCTTAGTCAGTTTTCATCCCAGACCTTCTTTGTTGACAATTTAACAATGGTTGAGCGCCACCCAGAATCCTGGGTGGCCCGCCAGACATTGCAGCACCGGTCTGGCGAGGAGTAAGCCCAATGATGATACCTGTCACCCTATTGGGTGCTTGAGGGCTCTCCTAAATACCCAGCATACATTCGCCTTTGCTGAATAGAACTTAACAGGTTTTCTTGTCTTCTCTCTTTTTTGGAACAGTGTACCTATATTGATATAACTTTTATGTGAATAGACACAGACAAGATTTTTACAATACGGTGCATGCATTAAGAAGGCGAAGAATTGTTCCTTCATGACACCATATCACCATTTTCTTGCATGCTGCAGCAGGCTGCAAATTGCACAGTGCCATTTTTGTTTGTAAAAAAGTATGGATTACACTGACGGAATTGGTTCCATCAAGGGAAAATGTATAAAAAATAAAAGAAAATCAACTGGCATGTTGTTAGTAACATTCACACCCTACACTGTCTGTTCAGTGCTACCACAGTTACATCATGCATGGTTATTTATGTTAGTGCTGAGAATAAAACAGTTTTTACATCTGTAAGTTTTCTTTTATTGAAAGGCATTCCTGTAAGGCAGGGTTGTTGTTTCTTGCCCTGTTTGCTGGGATCTTCTTATGTGTAGATGTTCGCCTTACTTCAGGAAGGCTTGTAGAAACCATTAAGAAAGGATATAATATGCAGCCTACGCAAAAAAGGCTACAGTGGTGCAGTTCTTCAGACTGAACCTAGAAAAGGGTCAAAGCACCCATATAAATGTATAATTTGAGATAAATGGTTTACAAAACAGCTCAAATCTCCTTCACAAGCCCTATCTGTAAAAGTGAGAGATGAAGAATAAAAAGACAGTTTAGCACCATAGGCTGCTATTATGTGAGTGAAAAACAGTGACTTGTCCTTTAAGGCTGCAGAGACCACCAGTATCCCATCAAGCTCAGCAGGTGGCAGTTGCTTCAGTTCTTTTTTCTGGTACCTGGTGACAGGTCCTGGGTAACTGAGCTTGGCCGTTTAGGCTTTTTTTCTTAAAAGTTCACCTGTGAATTTTGGTTTAAACTGGTTCACTCGACGTCTTACATTGGTCTCTCAGTTTTTAAGACGTTTTCTGACTAGAATTTGGGGCTTTTTTTCCATTTATTATACCTCTCTTGTTTGACAAGTGCCCTGCCTGTGGGAGAAAGAGGGATAAAACAGACCCTCACAATGTCTTTATCCTCTGCCTTCCCTTAAGTCATTATCCAGAGCAATGTCCTCACTGCAAGAAGCTTTCGCGCTCAGAGAGAGGAGTAGATTTGCCTACATGGCACAGAAGAACGGTGCAGACCGCAAGTCTAGTCTCAAGGGTCAGTCCTCCACAAGGGCTCTTACATCTGCCTCTGAGGGACCTGGAAGGTCCACAGACAAGAGTGCCAGCCCAAAAACAAAATCTTTCCTGTTCGATGTCCAGGGAGTTAACGTCAGTACCATGTACAGCACCAACTTGCTCGCCATCGAGGACTGGATCGCTGTTGAGGAAAAGATACAGACCAATGTCAAGACAAGGTACAAGTTTTACGACGTGGACCTGAACTTTGAGATCGATGACAAGAAGTCTGTCGCTGCCAAGAAGGGGCTCGACGTTGAGGCATCGAAGGAGAAGATCAATGTTGAGTACTCGTCGTAGGTCACCGTCCAGTCATAGTTCGAGGTCAAAGTCAAAGTCTGTCTCGACTTCGAGGAGAGAAAGAGAGAGAAAAAGGAGGCATATCTTTTCATCTTCAGATTTGGAGTACACCATGGCTTATTCTCCTTCTTCACAGATAGTACTAGGACATGCCTCCTCTGGCTCCACCCCCTTCCATGCCTCCTCCTCCACTTCCATCGCCACCTCTACCTCCGCCACCAACGCCAGACCTAGATCATGCTCCAGATTGTGCCATCGGTCACACCATCATAGTCCTCGTTCTACGGACTCATTGTCTTCCAGGCGCTCTCACCATCATTGCTGATCTTGAACCCGTACTACACCAAGATATCGGGTGTAAGAAGATGGCCTGGTGTGTGGTGAGCACCTGTGGTGTTATCAGCCTACACCAGGTCCAGGTATCCCCTATTAGTGAAGTGTAGGCAATGTCTTGAAAGCCAGGACTCTCTAGAGGTAGCTGTGGATGAGCAGCCAAGACTTATCCAGGAGACATGCAAAGCTTATGCAATACAACTACAGTCACACACACTTACACACATGAAAGAACCACACAGTGTTACAAAAATAAAGGTACTTTATTATAGTAACACAAATATTAAAATGCTGCATATACAATACCAAACTGGAGGTAAGTAAACACACTATTATATTAGCAATTAGTAAATAGCACATAAAGCTATAAGGTGTAGTAAAAGCAGTAGCAAATAGTGAGAGCCCTAGGGGAGGGCCAAACCAAAAACTAAAAAATTGGAATGTGAAAGGTAGTCCCCCACCCAACGAAGTGGAATCAGTAGAGGGGAGCTGGAATAACTAGGAGCCCCAAAAGATGAGTACCGGAAAGATCTCCAGCGATTCGGAGAGCAGAAGTAAGTACCTATTTTTCCCCAAAACCAATAGGAGTACTTTGGAAAAAGAACGTGCAAGACCCAGACAAGACTGGAAGAACCGAAAGGTGGATCCTGACAGAAGAGTACCTGCAGAGGAAGGGGACCAAGTCCAATTCATGGTGGAGTGTCTGATTGTGGCAGGAGCCACTACCCACCCTTCTGTAGATGCAGGACCAGGTTGATGGTTGACAAAGAAGGTCTGCAGTGCAGTACAGGAGCAGAAGAGGAGTTCCAGGAGTGATGCAAGTGGTGTACCAAGTCAGTGGTCATGATGCAGTCAGTCAGTGGTGCTGGAATACCACCAACAAGGCTTGGCAAATGCAAGAGCCGTGGAAGAAGGTTTTGCACGGCTGAAGAAGACCAGCAAGGTGCAGGGGACTCGACCCAAGGAGGGGAATCTGGAGTTGCCCTCAGCAGCTGGGAGAATCACAAGAAGAGAAGGCAGAACAGTGACTCCTCAGCTTGGGGGACCATGAGAAATAGAGCAACCAGTGGCTAACAGCGAAGCCACATCAAGCAATGAACTAAGGTGTCACCTCTCAAGCCCTTTGGGTTCAACAACACCCAGAGGCATGCTCCCACCCCCCCACGCATGCATGTTCAACAGGCTTGAGACTCTGAATGTCCGGTCCCAGCCTCCAAGATACCACTCTGAAGAGAGAACACCCATATTCCGTAATCAACAACCTGCAATGAGCAAAATCAGGTCACTCCAAAACACTGCAACGCACTCTCTCCTATGCCACCCCACTGGGCAGAGCACAGGGCGGGAGACAAACGCTACCCAGTCCTCTTGGTTCTGCGGCACATCTCATTCTGTCAAGGCAACGGTCAGGTGGATAAATCACATTCATGCTGGAAATCCCTAGGGGCAGGCTACGGACACATCCACTGGCCCCACCGTGTAAAGCACTGGGCCCGATGCTGGCCACGGATGCAGCTGCCGCAACGCAGGGCTACCCTGATGTGCCCGCAATGTCTGCCAAACTCCATCAAATGTTAGCCTCAATTGAACACTCCAGCAGACTCAGCTAGGAATGCCCACTACTAAAATTAGCCTCTTGCGCAATGACCACCGTAAATTGGTGGATAATGTATCCGAGGGAGGAAATTAAATCACTGAACTGCAGCCTCATGTGACAGAGAACCTGGCCACACTTTGGGATCTCTGTAACCAAGTACAGCAGCTGGAGATGAGGCAGATTAAGCAGAAGGGCGGTGCAGATACTTGGACTGCCGGACGGGGTAGAAGGGAGGACCTCTTGATTCAAATCCTTTATTCCAGCCTCAGACCTCACCCCTTTCCACACCCTAGAAAGAGTCCACAGAGTCTTGGCACGTGTCCACCACAGGGGTAACCCCCATGCTAGCCAAGCTACTTCATTTCCAGGATAGAGACACTGTTTTGCCAGCAGCAAGGCAGGTAGAGGGCAAGACTGTGATGCTCTTCCTGGATTATACAAGGCTGGTACAGCAGCAGTGCGCCACAAACTCTTCCTCTGTCACTCCACAAACTGCAGATTGCCTAGTAATAACTCTCTTCCAACCACCAATATCCATTATATTTTATCCCCTACTGTCACAGCAGTGCCAAAATTAGGAAGGGAGGGGCTACAGTTAACTACTGTTATTTAAAGTGGTAAAAGTGCAATGCCCCGTAGCCTCTATCTGCCAATGTACTGCAATGTAGTTGACCGTTATTCCTATGTTATATGTGACCTACTTGAGTCTACTGCACCCCACAACTCCAAAACATAAGGAGCCTCAGCACCTTATGCACATCTACACGCAGACAAATATGAGGCCTTTGCACTGACTAGCTCTCCTCTTTATCACCACCACATGCTCCCTACAAGGAAAGATGATGCTATACGCTTATAGTTTGGGCACCTCGCCAGTTGTGGAGTGCTCTCCATGTTACTTGTTTCCCATACATTGTTGCTTCCCCCTAGGAGTAAATCCCCTCCTGCCCCTAAAACACGTGGTGCTGCAGCTAGAACCTAACACAGGTCCCATTTTGTACAAACCTCCCCACCGCGCCCCCCCCCCACCCAATTACGATTTCACATGGGGTCCCTACCAAATATCCGATTATTCACACTTAATGTGTGGGGTATGCACGCTGTGAGGAAAAGGTACACAATTTACTCATATGTATGCCAACACAATGCTAACATAGTACTCTTACAGGAGACACATACATCACCAGAGGAGCTACAGAGGATATGCTGCCACTGGTTTGGAACTCTCCATGCTACCACTGTAGGAGGCTGGCCCTCTAAGTAGGGTGCAAAGCTAGACACACTGGTCAGTGGGTTCAGGTAACCACATGTTGGTTTAAAAGGGGAAAAACTAGATCACCTAATGCTTTAATTTTTATGGTAGCTTGGTCAAGCAGTTAGGCCAATCTTGGAGAAGTGCAAAGCATTTGTTGTACTCACAGCATCATTCTTGCAACTCACACACACAAAGGACTAACCAGAGATCAATTTATAAAAAATACTTCAGATTTTTATAGACGTTTTAAGACCAGGATCATAAAAATTAGTTAAGTACTTTTTGAGAAATGAATTTGTAAAGTTTAATAAAAATTGTACTTTTTGTGTGTAATCAACCTTTAAAAATACATGTAAAATCACATAGTGGGTTTATCAAGTTCTTCTTGTGCAGGTTGGTCAAGTTCGTCAATGGGCATAGTGTGCCAGCTGGAGAAGTTCAGGCAGCTCCTGTTTCTGGCAGGAGCAGCGGGAGAAGGTCTTTGGAGCTGATGCAGGGCCACTGCAAAGGACCACTTGGAAAAGCACTGCACAAGTAAGTTTAAAGGTCAATCCTGGAGGTCCCCTTGGAGTGTCGAGGTCTCAAGGGGAGGGGGATCCTTAGGGGACAGTCGGTTCTTCGGTGCAGGGCACAGGGCGGCCAGGTGCAAAGCAAATCGGTGAACCAGAAGCTGTGCGCAAGGATGCCCTTAGTAGCTAATAGGTAACTTGGTTAAAGGGCCGGTTGCAGGACAGTGGGGGCACTCTGGTGGGACGTCCGGGGTGCTTCTGAAGTCCCTCGACTGGGGCTTCCTCCTAGTCCTTTTGCAGCCCCGGGCAGGCTGTTTTTCTTGGTGTCCGACGTTGGCTGACTAATACCCAGGGTATTGGCGCAGTTTTGCCCGCTGCAGGGCACAGTCCCACCAAACTTGGCACAATGGCAGAGTTTGTCCTCGCGGTCGTCAGGGTGTAGTTGGGTCCAGCTGCTGCATCTGACGTTAGCAGCTAGTCCGTGAAGTGATCCTCACTGACTGGTTGATTTCTTGTGCTTTTATAGCAGTACTTCCATTCTGGAAGCAGTTCTCTGGCAATTTGCAAAGCCTGGAGGTCCTTTGGAGCTTTTGTAGAGTTGTCATCAGCTCTTCAGCGGCGATTGTCAGGTCCTGGGTGAAACAGGCAGGGTTTGGCACCTTTTCTTTGATGCAGCAAGTCCACAGTTCTCGTGCTTCAGATCTTCTTGGTTCTGGTCTTCTTTTGTCCCTCAAATCTGATTTTCTGGCCCAGGGATGTCCACTGAATAACGTATTTAGTGGGCGTTTTAGGGGGGACCTAGTAGTAACCAATGCGTCATCTACTTTAGGGTGGCTACCCACACTAAGTGACCACTTCCTGTGGGAAGGGGTCACTTCCCTTCCCCTGATTGGCTATTGTCCTTCCACCCAAAATTGAGGAAAATTAAATGGAGGGTCCACCTCGCAGGCAACAATTTGGGGGTGGTGCATGCCAGGTGCGGCCACTCCTCCTACCCTTTGTTTGAATTTCCTGCTGTTGCTCCTACCAAAAGTGGGGGTTTGCAATGGGGACGGCCATCTGCTGCTCGCAGCAGGCCTGGGGGTCGAGTTTCACAGGCGGGAAGCCCTTTAAAGCTCACTGCCACGGCAGTGCACATTCCTGAGGGAGGGGGTGCTGGCACCTCCACCCAGGAAGGGCTTTGTTCTGCAACCCAGAGAGAAGGATCACTCACCCCAGGGTTGTAGATTGACTTTCTGGCGGTGGCAGGCTAGTTAGAACCAGTCAGCAACCATGCCAGTATAGTTAGCTTTTACAAGGGGCACCTCTAAGGTGACCCCTGAGTACATTTTGTCATAAATCCAATATGGGTACCAGTTTGGATTTATTATTCTGAGTTGTTTGATACCAAACAACCCAGGGTTCATAGTGACCATCATGTTGTTGTGAAACTCGTTCTGACCAGTGTCCAGCACATGCATTTAAAATGGCTGCTCTGTTCACTCACTGTGTCCCAGGTTGTCAAGGACACAGGGGCATAATGCTCATGCAGCTATGTCCTCACGTACAGTATAGTGCACCCTGCCTTAGGGATGGAAGGCCTGCCAAAGTGGTGTCTTACCCACAGTGTATATAGTGTATGGTGGACAGGGCACTTAGACAGTGTGCTATGTTGAGTTTGTGTTTAAAGTTTGCCCCAAAGTGCTCAGCCTACAGTGGTAGGACTGGGTGCATCTGGATGCATGGCCCTAGAGGGTGGCTCAATCAGTGCTGCTGCCCTCAGTGGCCTAACATTACTACCTCCTACCCTAGGTACCTAAGTACCATTTACTAGGGACTTATGGGGGCAGCTAAAGGATTCTCCAATTGTGCCAATGCATCACAACAATTTAGGGAAAGAGCTGTGGCCCAAGGAGCCTGGTTAGCAGGGGCCCTGGGCACTAACAATGTCTGGGCTACATCACATACTAGGCAAAAAGAGGGGGCTAACCATGTCAAAAAGAGGCATTTTTCACATTAACCCCCACCCAAACAAAAGAGAAACTACCTTTTCCCTAGTGAGTCTTCATCATCTAAGTGGAAGAACCTGGAAAGGCCATCTGAATTGGCATGGGCAGTCCCAGGTCTGAGTTCCAATTGAAAGTCCTTTCCTTGAAGGGAAATGAACCATCTAAGCAGTTTGGGGGGTTTCACCCTTCATCTGTTGTAGCAGTCTGAGAGGCTTGTGGTCAGTCTGAACTATTAAGTGAAAGCCAAACAGGTATGGCCTCAGCTTCTTCAGGGCCCAAACCACAGCAAAGGCTTCCCTTTCTTTGGCACTCCAATTTTGTTCCCTGGGGAGTAGTTTCTTGCTTATAAAAGCTACTGGCTGGTCATATCCATCACCATTTTTCTGGGAAAGGACCACTCCTATCCCAATTTCAGAAGCATCTGTTTGGACTATGAATTGACTGGAGTGGTGTGGTGCTTATAGGACTGGAGCAGTGCACGTATCATTGTTCAGAATGTCAAAGGCCCTTTGATACCTCACTGTCCAGATAAACTTTTTGGGCATTTGATTAGAGGTTTGTTCTGTGAGAGGGGCAACTTCACAAATCTTCCATAATACCTAGTTAAGCAAAAGAATGCCCTGACCCTTGTCTGGGTTGTTGGAGCTTTCCATGCCAGAATGGTCTGGATCTTGGGTTGGAGGGTTGTACCTGGCCTCCCCCAACCGGGTGTCCCAAGTAAACAACTTTTCCCTACCCTATCTGGCACTTACTGGCCTTGATAGTGAGGGCTGCCGACTACAGGGCATCAAGGACCTTCCCTAGGTGGATCAGGTGATCCTGCCAGGTGGAACTAAAGATAGCTATGTCATCCAGATAATCTGCACTAAAAGTTCCCATTACAGCAAGCACTTGGTTCATCAACCTCTGGAAGGTGGCAGGTGCATTCTTTAATCCAGAGGGTATAACAGTGAACTGATAATGCCCACTAGGAGTAGTGAATGCTGACATCTCTTTTGCTCCTGGGGTCAGGCCAATCTGCCAGTACCCAGATGATAAATCAAAGGTACTCAGATATTTGGCTGCCCCTATTTTGTCCATGAGCTCATCAGCTCTTTGAATTGGATGAGCATCCATTTTTGTGACAGAATTGAGGCCCCTGTAGTCCACACAAAACCTCATTTCTTTTTTCTCTCCCTTGGAGTAAGGTTTGGGGACTAAAACTACTGGGTAAGCCCGGGGGGCTCTCCGAGAGTTCAATGACACCCACACCCAGCATTGTTTTAACTTCTGCCTGGATGCTCTTCCTGACATGGTCTGACTGTCTGTAAATCTTGTTCTTGACTGGCAAGATGTCACCAATGTCCACATCATGAGAACACCAGTTTGTCTTCCCAGGGGTCAGAGAGAATAACCCAGCATACTAGTTGAGGACTTGCCCGCAAACAGTTTGCTGCTGTTCTGTGAGGGTGTCTGATAAGACCACTCCATCCATAGAACCATCTTGTGGATTGTTGGAGAGGTGATCAGGGAGTGGCTCACTCTCATCCTCCTGTCCCTCATCTGTAACCATGAGCATTGTTACATCAGCTTTGTCATAGTAGGGTTTTAGGCGGTTGACATGAATGTTTCTTGTGGGCTTTTCGCAACTGCCAAGGTCAACTAAGTAAGTCACCTCCCTTTTTCTTTCAAGGATGCGATAGGACCCATACCATTTGTCCTGGAGGGCCAACTGAACAACAGGCTCCAACACTCAAACTTTCTGCCCTGGTTGGAACTCAACCATAGCAGCTTTCTGGTCATATGAAAGCATTTGCAGCTATTAGCTGGCCTGAAGATTTTTGCTGGTTTTCTCCATGTACTCAGCCATTCTGGAACATAGGCCAAGCACATAGTCCACAATAACTTGCTTGGGCTCTTTAAGAGACCTCTCCCAGCCTTCCCTGACAATACTTAGTTGTCCCCTAACAGGGTGCCCAAACAAAAGTTCAGATGGAGAGAAACCTACTCCCTTTTGTGGCACTTCCCTGTTAGAGAAACAGCAGGCAAGGAAGCAGGACATCCCATCTCCTTCTGAGTTTTTCAAAGATTCCTCCAATCGTGCCTTTTAGGGTTTGATTAAACCTTTCAACCAGCCCATTTGTTTGAAGGTGGTATGGGGTAGTTAACTTATAGGTCACCCCACATTTCTTCCACATGTGTTTTAAGTATACAGACATAAAGTTTTAACCCCTGTCTGATACTGCCTCCTTAGGAAACCCTACCCTGGTAAAAATACCCAGGAGAGCTTTGGCAACTGCATGTGCAGTAACGGTTCTAAGAGGTATAACTTCAGGATATCTTGTGGCATGGTCCACTACCACTAGTATGTATCTATGTCCTCAAGCTGTTGGAGGGTCAAGGGGGCAAACAATATCGCCCCCTACCCTTTCAAAGGCTACCTTGACCACAGGTAGTGGCATTAAGGGGGCCTTTAAGTGTCCACTTGCTTTGCCACTGGCTTGGCAGGTAGTGAAGGACTGGCAGAAGTCATTCATTTTTTGGGACATTCCTGGCCAATAAAAGTGATTAACGTACTCTAAGTGTTATTTTGGCCCAGATGCCCAGCTAGGGTAATGTCATGGGATAGAGTTAGGAGAAGTTCTCTGAACTGTTGGAGCACTACCACCCTCCTGTTTGACCCAGGCTTGAGGTCTCTGGCCAGAGTGTACAGGAGCCCCTCCTCCCAATAAACCCTGTGGGTACCACTGTCTGTGCAGCTTGCTGCCTCAGGCCTTCAGGAGTGGGACAGGGCCTCTGTCCCTGGCATAGATCTTCCATGCAAGGTCCCCCTGGGCCCAAGAGCTCTGTGTGGTAAGGACCAAGCTCTGCAGGCTCAGTTCCCTCCTAGAAGGGTGAATCCTGTTCCTGAGAAGATAGGTCCTAATCTGGGATCTGTTTTGAAGCTGGTTCTCCAGTCTTCTTGCCTTTTCTCTGAGGAGGCAGGTCCATTATTTCAGCATCCAGCTTTCCTTTTTTCCCTCTGAAGTTTGCTCTGTGTCCTTGTCTTGACACATGCCCATTGTGGGATACCTACCATTGCTACATGGGTCTTCAGTTCTACTTCAGTGTGGGGGGAGTGCTTCAGGACATATCCAAGCAGGCAATCCACTGGGATGGATGAGGACACAGACCCTTTTTTGCCCTACAACCCCCCCAATCAAAGTTTACCATAGCCTTGGGATGGAACTTTGTCTCATTATCACCATTGGTGAGAGGATAAGACCTCACTACTAGGAACTGATGTGAGTGCTGAGTTACAATGGTAACACTAGCCCCTGTGTCCCTCCGTGCTTCCACCTTCTTCCATTTAATCAAAGGTTGCTGCCTGTATATTTGCATATTACTTGGCCAGGCAGCACAGGATAATTCTACCCCACACTCAGTGACTAATGTTGCCTCTGTGGGGTCACTGACATGGTCAAGCCACACCTCTGATCTCATCTGGAGATTGGCAACTGCATTTACTTCAGGCTGACTAGAGGCATTATTTTTGTTTTTACAACTAGAGTCTCCAGTTTGGTGCCCTTTAGTTTTTCAGTCATGGCACCAAGCCTTGTTGGGATCAAAGTGTATGCCTTTGTACCCACCCCTAGACTGTGATGTGTCTATGGGCCCTCCCTCCTGTGCAGGTTTTTGGGTGTCTTGAGAAGACTCTTTGTTATTTTTGCTTTGACTCCCATCTTTCCCTGGGGGGTGGAGGGGTAGGGGCGTAGGGGGCTTTTTGGCCTCTTTCTTTTGGTCTCCCCCACAAGTGGTAGTTTTGGTTACCCCTGTCTTGACCCAATGGTCTGCCTTCCTCCCATATCCTTGAGGGGAAGTGGACCCAGGTCTACCAGGTGTTAATGTAGCCTATAATTGAAATAATTACTTAGCAGATGATCTTTCATAAATAGGTTATGTAGCCCATCATAATCTTGTACCTTGTTCCCAGCTAACCAACCATCCAGCATTTTTACTGAATAGCCCACAAAGTGTACCAAAGTTTGGCTCCTGGTTTATCGAGTCTCCCTGAAATGTATTCTGTACTCTTCAGTTGTAAATCCAAATCCCTCAATCAGAGTACCCTTCATGACTTCATAGGATTTAGAATGTGCCTCATTCAGTGTCAGGAGCCTATCCTGAGAATAACTTCCACAACATTGTGCCCCATGCTTTTTCTGAATTTCCCACCCAATACAGGCTCTTTCAGAGGCAGAAAACCATTTGACTACATCACCCTGTGGCAGAGCACAGGAGACTCGGAGGCCGGAGACGCACTCTGAGTTCCCCAGGGGGACTCGCAGGAGTACACTTCCCCGAATCTGGACGGAGCGCGGTGACGACAGGGAGAACTTCGGTGTCCTGGGTTTAGAGGAAAGGCTTCGGGAAGGGCAGAAAAAGCAAGAAGAAGCCAGAAAGTGAGAGAAAGCCGGAGAGCAGGGAGAAGGCAAGCGGGAGGAGAGCAAGCGTGAAGACGGAGCTGCGACAGACGGCGAGTAGGAAGATGGAGCGGTGACAGACGGCGAGCAGGAAGACAGCGGAGGAGACAAATGGAAGAAGATGCAGCATGACGATTGTGATGCCGGGTTGGGAAGCCAAAATCCAGACACAGAGAAGGAGAAAGGGGAGGAGCCAGCCATGTCCCCGGAGGGACGTGACTCGCACAGGTACGGAACCGATTATGCAGTACATTTTGTGATGTATTCGGGAAGGCTGGTGGGGAGCGGGGAGTGGAAAGGTAACAGGAGGGAGCCACACCCTTCCAACTATACCAGCACAAACTGTTGATAACCTCACACGCAGTGCTGATGAACACCGGCAGCTGGGTTTCTTTTCTGTTGGTATTTTTTTTTATTTGTTTGAAAACCCTAATCTAGTGGAAACAAACCCTCCTGGAACGCCTCTACCTGTGGGGAGCACTACGTTTTATAAAAAGAAAAGGAATAACAAATTTACATAAAATACAATAGAAAATTAGAGAAAAGGAGTGACTGGCATATTAACCCCACCACTAAAGTAAACTGAGTTCATTAAATGCAAAGGTGGCACAGGGTGAAACACTCAAAAGCTGAAAAAAAGAAAGAGAAAAGGACATATGTAACAAGAAACACTTACCTAATAGAGCCGTCTTATTTTTCTCCTTCCCTGTCTGCCATGGTGGGACTATTCAGTGGTGAAATTGCAACTTACCTGTGGGGAGAAAAGAAAAACATTAAAGTGAACCGAGGAACAAGGAATGGAAAGACCACAGAAACCTGCCCTATTAACAGTCTCTAATAAGTCCCTTACAGTCTCTTGTGAACAATAAAACAAACATCAGCTGTTCTCAAACATAACCAGTGTGGAGTCCTATTTGGAGTATGCTTATAGGGACCTAGACCTCCTCGAACATTACCTATCTGTCACACACACCCTTCAGTGAAGGGAAGTACAACTCCTTTTGGGAGTTTAATGTTGAAGGCTTTCACCCTCAATACTTGTATGCTGCCACCAGAAATGGGTCCTAGGCCCAACTCTTTTCTCTGTTTCTCTGTCTTCAAAACCTGGCTCCCTAAGGCCAATCTCTTGGTCTTTCTAGCAATATCCAGGTCTGTTTCTGTTGGTGCACTAGTGCTTCTGGTAGAGGAGGAACTACCCTCTTCCCCATTATCCACAGGTCATAACTATATGAATTATAAGGTTCCAGGTAGAGCTCCTGGTTCTTGGTCTCTGCATCTGTCATTTTTATTTTACTAAAGTTGGGACCTTTTTAAGAATTTCGAATTGGATAGGCCAACTAAAGTAAGGACTTTCAAATCTTTTTGCTAAAGTTGTATGGAGCTAAACAAGGGTCCTGACAATTATTTTTAAAAATTGCAAGCAATGTTTAGCCAATTGAAAATCCAAAACAATTAAGCTAAAGGCAAATTGGAGGGTTATCCTTGTGTTCACAAAATTGACAGAGTGGTATCAGCAAATGCAAAGTCATTATCCCACCGCTGCTTCCAAATGTAGGAGGCTAGCCCTCTATGTACTGTGCAAAGATAGGCACACTGTACAGGGGGTCCAGGCAATCACACATTGGTTTACAGGGGTAAAAATTAGATCACCTAATTTTCTAAATTTTTAAGGTAGCTTGGTCAAGCAGTTGGGCCAATCCTGGAGAAGTGCAAAGCATTTGTTGTACTCACAGCATCAACCTTGCAACTCACACACTCAAAGGAATAACTCAAGACCGATCTATAAAAATACTTCAGATATTTATATAAATTTAAAGATCAAGAGCAATTCAATTGGTTAAGTACTTTTTGAGATATGAATTTTTGAGGTTTAATAAAACTAGTCTTCTTGTGCATAATTACACACCATAGGAATCAATGGAAGATAAGATTTAAAAATACATATAAAACCACACAGTGGGCTTACCAGGTTGTTCTTTTGCAGGTTGCTCAAAATTGTCGGTGAGGACACAGTGCCAACTGGAGAAGTTTGAATGGCTCCTGGTTCCAACAAGAGCAGTGGGAGAAGGTATGTGGAGCTGGTGCAGGGCCACTGCGAGGCACCACTTGGAAAAGCAGTGCACAGGTAAGTTTAAAAGTGAATCCAGGGGTCCT
This sequence comes from Pleurodeles waltl, assembly GCF_031143425.1. NCBI lineage: Eukaryota > Metazoa > Chordata > Amphibia > Caudata > Salamandridae > Pleurodeles > Pleurodeles waltl. Next base: position 441,502,278 of record NC_090449.1, read on the forward strand.
CTTGGAGTATTGAAGTCACAAGGGGTTCAGGACCCTTAGGGTACAGTCTGTTCTTCGGTGCAGGGTGGCCGGGTGCAGAGCAAATAGGTGAGCCAAGAGATCTGTGCAAGGATGCCCTCAGGAGCAGGAGGTAAGTTGGTTCAAGTGTCGGTTCCAGGACAAAGGGGGCACTCTGGCTGGAGGTCCAGCGTGCTTCTAGATTCCCTCAACTGGGCCTTTATCCTGGGCCTTTTGCAGCCCCGGGCGGAATGTTTTTCTTGGTGTCCAACGTTGGCTGACCAATATCCAGGGTATTGGCACGGTTTGGCCGCTGGAGGGCGCAGTGCCACCACACTTGGCACACAGGCTGGGTTTGTCCTCATGGTCATCGGGGTATAGTTTAATCCAGCTGCGGCATCCGATTCCAGAGTTAGCGGCCGGTCAGTGAAGTTACCCTCACTGGCTGGTTGGTTTCTTGTGGTTTTAGAGTGGTACCTCAAGTCTGGAGGGAGTTCCTGGAAGTCCTATGAGGTTTTGTAGAGTTGTCCAGTAGCTCCTCAGCGGCGATTGTCGGGTCCTGGGTGCAGCAGGGAGGGTTTGGGGCATTTTCTTTGATGCAGCAGATCCACAGTTCTTGTGCTTTGGATCTTCTTGGTGCTGGTCTTCTTCTGTCCATTGAATCTGGTTTCCTGGTCTAGGGATGCCCACTAAATACTGTATTTAGTGGGCATTTTAGGGGGAACCTAGTAGTGACCAATGGGTCATCTACCTTAGGGTGGCTACACCCTCTAAGTGACCACTTCCTGTGGGTAGCGGTCACTTCCCTACCCCTAATTGGCTATTTTCCTTCTATCCAAGATGGAGGAAAATGTAATTGAGGGTCCACCTTGCAGGCAACACCTTAGGGATGGTGCATGCCAAGGGGGCCACTCCTCCTATCCTTTGTTTGATTTCTCACTATTGCTTCCGCCAAAAGTGGGGGGTTGCAATGGAGACTGCCATCTGCAGCTAGCAGCAGACCTGGAGGTTGAGAATTAAAGGCGGTAAGCCCTTTAAAGCTCAACGCGAGGGCAGTGCACATTCCAGAGGGAGGGGGTGTTGGCATCTCCATCCAGGAAGGGCTTTGTTCTGGAACCCAGAGAGAAGGAACTCTCACCCCAGGGTTGTAGATTGACTGTCTGGTGGTGGCAGGCTGGTTAGAACCAGTCAGCAACCATGTCAGGATAGTTAGCTTTTGCCGGGGGCACCTCTAAGGTGGCCCCTGGGTGCATGGTGTCATAAATCCAATACTGGTACCAGTTTGAATTTATTATTCCGAATAGTTTGATACCAAACAACCCAGGGTTCATAGTGGCCATCATGTTGCTATGAAACGCGTACTGACCAGTGTCAAGCACATGCATTTAAAATGGCTGCTCTGTTCACTCACTATATGCCAGGTTTGGCAAGGACACAGTGGGGGCATATTGCTCATGCAGCTATGTCCTCATTTACTGTATAGTGCACACTGCTTTAGGGCTGGAAGGCCTGCCAAAGGGATGTCTTACCCAAAGGGTATGTAGTGTATGGTGGACAAGGCACACAGACAGAGTGCCATGTCGAGCTTGTGTTTTAGGTTTGCCCCAGAGTAATCAGCTGACAGTGGTAGGACTGGATACATCTGGATGCATGGCCCGAGAGGGTGGCACAATCAGTGCTTCTGCCCTAACGGGCCTGTCCTTAATACTTCATGCCCTGGGTACCTAAGTACCAACAGTTTAGGGAAAGAGTTCAGGCCCAGGGAACCTGGTTAGCATGGACTCTACTTCTTTGACTCCACACCTCACAAACTCTGTTTGTCTGGACCGTTTCCTATGCACAAGCTCCCTACTCCCAAGAATATGACAATCCGACTGCCTTATTAGGGTCATAGCAGATCATGCCCCCAGTGCCACTCTGGCGCCTCAAGCGTGGCACCCTGAAAGGCCCAGCATTCCGCGACTCACATGATATAGACATTCAACAATATTTTGCTGTCAACTAAAGTACAGCCACAAGTCAAGCCATAGAGTGGGATGCTTTAAAGGTTGTCACGCAGGGCATCTGCCTAAAGGAAATAGTGGGTGTCTGTAGAACAAAAGAGCGTGAGATAGGTGAGGCTGAGTCCCACCTTGCCAACCTGGACAGACTTCCCAATAATAGCCCTGGCACTATTGCTTAACGTATAACAGCAAGAGAATCCCTTGTGTCTCAGTGCGAGCTCCTAAGGCGCTTTAACTTCAAAGTACACGTAGTCAGCGTTCATCGGTAAGGGGTTAAGGCAGTGAGACTGCTAACCTGGATGGTGCAGCAAGAAGCAAACCCCCCCTTCACGGAGATCAAGTTCCAGTCTGGAGAGGCGATCTGTACGCAAGAGGTTATACTCAGGGAATTATTCAAATAGTACACCAGCTTGTATAAGTCCCTGACTGCCTCCCCTTCAACAGGTATTTCTGAATGTCTTTCAGCTACCACCATTCCACATGTCCCCACAGACACCAGGGCAGTGCTAGACCCCCAAACGTGACATAGGAGGTCCTTCAGGCCATTAGAGACTTAGCGTGCAACAAAACTCCGGGGCTTGGTGGCTGCCACTTGAGTATTACTTCGTCTTTGCGACTATGTTAGCTCTGCGCCTAGCTGCAATATATGAAAAAGCTATTCAGTTGGAAACACTACCGGGATCTCTCCATTAATCTCTGTTGGTCTCTGTTCCAAAACCCAACTGGGTTCATGCCCAGCTACGCTCCTTCTGGCCAATAGCCATATTAGAAGCAGACTAGAAAAACTAGGTAAAATCTTAGCAAGTCGCTTCTCCCAGGTTGTCCCTGCACTAGTAAATGGAGACCAAATCAGCTTTGTACCTCTATGGAACCACTTAGAAAATATCCTTTGGCTGTTCCTTATCCATGACCAGGTATGAGATACTTTTCCTCATGCTGCAGCCCTTGTCCTGGACATGAAAAAAGCATTTGATTCACTTCTGTGGGATTACCTTTTTTAGATATTGGCCCAGATGGGAGTGGGAAGACGTCTTCTTGCATACACTCATCTGCTATACAGCGACCCATCTTCCTGTGTACGTTTAGGCCCCCTAGTCTCCAACTCATTTCTGATCCAGGGCGACATCCAGCAGGGGTGCCCGTTATCTCTCCTGCTGTTTGTACTGGCAGTAGAACCGTTGGCGATCTGCCTCCGAGAGGAGGGGCAACACCATTTCCCTGTCGGACCGAGTATATTGAGCCCTAGGGGTCGCTACCGTTTAGCATCAAGAAACCTTGGTACGTGGTAATCTGCTTTGTGACAACTCTACTGATGTAGCACAACAAGGAGACAAAGGCAAAATAATTTACATATTTGAAAGTACCAGAATTGTAAAAATCAATCTAAGTGATAGGCTATTATGTGACTGAGATGCTGCAAGGAATGTGCATATGCTGAATTAGATCAGTATTCTGCAGCTTCAATCTTTGACACATTTCAGTAGATTAATAAACCTAAAGATGCACATTTGTCATACTGGTCTCAAGTTCTAATTCCTATCAGAAAACCTTTGGGGATTGCACCTACCACAGTGATCAATTTGTATCTGATTTGCTTCACTAACGACCAAGCTGAAACACTCATGCACTGACAAAAATCTCTGGAATGCACTTCTTACTCTAAAGAAAACATTTATTAATTCACTGTGCAAGGTTCGTAGAGGAGATTAGCATATTGAAAGTACACGTTTAAAAATGGTCACAGTAATGAAATGAAAACATGTACAAATGATTCTCCACCGCAATATACACATCAAACATATGTATCTATATTTCAATGCAAAGCAAATAATGAATTAAAAAATTTACCAGTATGAGGCAAGGGCAAAAATGCTTCATGTCCCTCCTAATCAACATCAGATCGCTAGATCCCAGAATCGATCGTGGAGAGAGCGATATCAAGGTGCCCTCCATCAAAACAAAACCATCCTCTGCCGTCCTAGTACATTCTTATCAGCCTAAGCCCTTGGTGGGAAAGAACACGCAAACATGCAGAATAAAAACTTGAGCCCTATAGTCCTAAAATCAACTTCTCTCATTTTATTTTTTTAAACATTACAAGCAAATGAAGTATGTATTGTACACAGCAACATAATGAATTTATAAGAGCAGTCACTATAAATCAAAAGAATATTTTTTAACCATTAGACATGCTAACTTATTGATCATTCAGATATTTTAGACAGCTACACCAGGCACACCTACAATAGAAAGACTTAAGCTGATATATTCTGATTGGGATACTAACTGAATAACAGTCTTCACTTAATTGAATAGTGTCTCTGGGTTAACAAGTCTTTATAGATTTAGATGGAAACATCATGAGTCCTAATCATGTAAAGGTACAAGGTCCACCGAAAATGTTTCCTGAAATTTAGGTAAAAGTGAGGTTCCCATACGAGAATAGTCAGTCAACTGGGAACTTAAGCATGTTTAATGTGACTGGCAGCAGTCACCAGGTGATAATAAGCCATGTTGTTGGTTCCATTAGAATTGCAATCAAACAGGTTGATAGGACATCCGTGGTACTCTGCATTATTCCCATGTAGAACTTTGATCTGTGAAGCACAATGGCGCAAAATAGATCATAGGAATTTTCCTTAAAAAGCAGCTGGGGTGTTGAGCAATGTGATCAATCAATCAGGTTCAGGTTGGGGGTGCTGTCCCTCCCGACCCCACACACACATGCCTGAAGGGAGACCACACAGCACACTCATGGTCAGAGGCAAGTCGTAGTATAATCTGTAAAAGAAACAAGTATGATCTTACTTGCAAATAACATTTGTCAGCTGAAATGTGCTCCCATTTTCCTTTCCTTGTTTTATGATCAGCAGAACATTGTTAGGGCTCTTGGCTATAATTTCTGCAGGTTCTGGAGGGTCATTTGGGTATTCCACCCACACCTTAGCACCAGGAATTTTGTCGGATGAACCAAACCCTCCCTTTCCTTGTACTGTCAGAAGTGCTGGGGCAGTCCCCTTCCTTACCAATCCTCCATACACTGGACTTATAACAAGTTGAGCAATTTTGTAAGCATGTAGGTCAAGACCTGCAGATTCTGGTGTGGCTCTGTAAGGAGCTGAAGCTCCAGGTTTTATTTCCCAGTACACAATAGTGTTGGTGGCTACATGTGGTTGTATCAGAAGAGTTTCAGCATTTTATAATGGTCTGTTATTCAGACTCTGGAGGGGTTTGTGTAAATGCTGTCTCCAGTTTTTCAGAGTAACATCAGATAATCTGTTAGTCCAGAACCCCAGGGACACTCCTGTTCTTCTCTGCTTTTGCCACCAGCTCCATTCTACATATTGTCCCTGGATAGTTGCATGCAACACAATGTCTCTTTCCTGCACTGTCCACAAGTCTAAGGCCTTTTGAATTGCTTCTTTTGCCAAATCAAAAGCACACTGCTGCTCTTCACCCCATTCAAACTCATGTTTTTTTTCTGGTCACTTGGTAACAAAGGGTTAAGATTTTACTCCAATGAGGGTCATGCAGTCTCCAAAAATCAAACAATCCCATGAATTGCTGTGTCTCTTGCTTAGTGTGAAGAGTAGCAAACTCCAAAATCTTTTGTTTTACCTGTAGCAACATCTCTCTATTTCCTGGCCACATTATACTCTGCAAAAGCTCTGTGAATATATTTTTAATATCCTGAACTTCTTGCTGGGTGTAGTCTTTTAAAGAATGTATTTCAACTCCTGCTAAAATCTGTGGGCTACTCTCTATTTTTCGCCTAAATATTGGCTGAGCACGAACTACGTTCTGCTCTTGTAGCTCACCCTGGCTGCCACCTTTTTAACCTCCACATTATTGGAATGTGAAAAATGAGATTTCCCTGTAATGTCTTGGTAGATATCAACCTTATCTTGTAATAACTTACTCTGACATGACAGCTTATTTACAGTATTTATTGTGTCATCAAGTTGTTTCTGTAATTTCTTATTTTAATATTCTAACTGCTTACATCTCTCATGCATTTTTCTGTAAGCAGACAAAAGTATCCAAACCCTCCTGCTAAGAACAAAAGGGACATCATTCCGTTCAAAAAGCACCTTTTTTAAACATATAAGAACAGTTTTATTCAAGCACCCATCCCAAAATTTAGAAAGTCCTGATAAACAAGAAAACACATATGCCAAGACATTATAGGGCATTTTAATTTCACATGCATTTTCAGAAAAGGTTTGTGGTGCTTCCTTTGACACTCTGCCACACATATTTTCACTACTAAATCGTACACATTCCACCTCTGACCTCCCTTTAGATTGTCCGACTACGACAAAATGTTTTGCTTCACTAATGACCAAGCTGAAACACTCATGCACTGACAAAAATCTCTGGAATGCGCTTCTTACTCTAAAGAAGACATTTATTAATTCACTCTGCAAGGTTCGTAGAGGAGATTGAAGTTGGTGGTCACTAGACGGTGTACTGCTAGGCTAAGTGCAATGTGGAGTCAGTGGTCAAAACACAAATGTCATTACAGTACCCCTGCAGGCCCCCAGACTAATTCCTGTGTAACTGTATCCACAGTAGAGATTATGTGTACTTTACTGGTTATAGGGTTCCATCGCAGTCATAGGTGAATCGGTTAGTGCACCTACTGCAGTGGTGTGTGTGTGTGTAAAACTTGTATTTCAAAGGTAACATGCTAATAAAAAAGGTCCCTCCAAACACTGCATCAGTAGGATAACGTCTATACCATCAAGGTCTCTGGGTTTGCAAAGAGAAATCTATAAACAAAAGAAAATACTCTTAAAATGCTCCAATATTGTACAAGACAACATTTGGGCTCTTTCTACCAAGAAACGTACCTTTGCGATAAAAAGAATCAGTTTTACTTCAGCATAATTGTTGTAAAGCATTTATTTTTCAATGAAACAAAATGAACCGCCACTGTGTATGTGCCAAACTAGATAGGTGAATTATGGAATAGATTAAACAAGTGCAGTTATTTACAGAACTAGTAGATTTCAGTAGAATTTTGTCCTATGGACAAGTAGATTATCAAAATATTTCCACATCCCTGTGTTGGCCTTCGTCACTCATGATTGTTTTCCCAGCTTTGTATTAAACAGGTCTTTCCGGCTTGCTGTATCTGCCAGTGAGTTTCCTTGTTATATCGTAGAGTTTGTTCAAGTTTCCATGGCTTTGTGCTTCCTGGACTTCTGTGGCAAGACATCAATCAACCTTAGCTTGTCTGCTCCTAAGCTTATTTTTGTTTCCTTATTGGGTTTTGGTTAATTCACCTTCAGTTTTTGCTTTTTCTGCTTTTATTCAGCTGGGGCTGACCGCAGCTGTCTTTTCCTTTCTCGCTAGGATTTTGCAGAGAGTGTCGGCTGAGATCCATTCTTAAACTGGTGTTTCTTAGGACTCAGTACCTCCTGGCAGGTTGATGTTACTGTTTCTTTGATCTTCTCCCACTGGCTACCTACTGGATTTCTGTCATCCGCTAGTTATTGCAGGGCTTGAATCTTGTTCCTGTGGGTGACTAAGTATTTACCCCATTTCAGTGCATCTTAGAGGAGGGTGGTGTTATATCGCTAGCGTTGGTTTATCAGTTCTATCCATGCTTTCCTCAGCTTAAGCTTTAGCCTGTCTACGACAAGGTAATGATCTGATGCTATGTCTGCTCCTCTCATCAGGCTCACATCCTGCAGGGACCCCTTGAACCTTTTGGCAGTGCAGGCAAGTTTGATCTGATTCTCTGTTGAATGTTCTGGTGACACCCTTGTTGCCTTGTGTATTCTTTTGTGTGGGAGTAACCACCACCTATCACCAGTCTCTCCAGGATAGACTGGAGTCTGTTGTAAAACTTATCTTTTCCCTCTCCTTTGCTGTCATTTGTAGGTGCATAGCACTGAATAACATTCATGTTGATCCTCTTTTTCTTTGTGTGGAATGTCGCTGTGATGATTCTTGGAATGTGGGCTTCCCATGAAAAGATCTGTTGACTGCTGGCATTAGCAGGAGTGCTACTCCTTCAGTAAATGGGGCGTTCTTTTCCTTAAATCCAGAATACAGCAGCATTCCTCTTAGAGTCAGCCTTTTCTGTCTGGACTGTGTCCATCAGGTCTCGCTGTTGCCAAACAGGGCAAGGTTGTATTTTTACATCTTCTCTTCCCCTTGAGCTGTCCTGGTTGTCTCGTACATGGAGAACTTTTTTACACAGTGAGAGTACTAGTCCCATGCATAACTCTCCTTCTGTTGCAGCTGAGCTTGGGACTGGCCATTGCGGAGTGTGATACTTTCTTAGTACACCCATAACCAGCTGACACAGTATTCATACCAGTGTCACTCTGAATCCTCATCTTCTGTAAGCACGAGTAAGTTCATAATAATATTTTGTAAAAAAAAAAACATTTTAAAACAAGCAGTATCTCCCGAAATCCTCATCCTACTACATGTATCATCATAGAGGACTTTCCTTATAAGCAACACGCAAGGCCCATTAAAACAGATTTGTTTTTTTAATATTTTCATTGTAATTGCCTTGATGGCCAAATCCTACAATGCGTGTCGTCATAGAGCGCTCTTAATATAAGCAGTTTATAACTCCCATTAAAACAGATATTGTTTTAGTATCTTTTTAAGTAATTGTTTAATGGGCAAATATATTCCCTGCATGTCCTATCTTACTCCACAGAAAGCACAGTAAGCAACCTGAATGAAAGAAGATAGACCCCAAAACTTCACTTTCTCAAATGTTTCCTAATGCATCTACCTGTGTTCAGCATGCACGCTTCAAAATATAAAGGGCCATATTTATACTTTTTGACGCAAAACTGCGCCAACGCAGTTTTGTGCCAAAAAAATTAGCGCCGGCTAACGCCATTCTGAAGCGTCATGCGGGCGCCGTATTTATTGAATGACGTTAGCCGGCGTTAGCCGCCGGCGCTGTCTGGTGTGCGTTAAAAAAAACGACGTACACCAGGCAGCGCCGGCGTAGGGGGAAAATGGCGTATGGCCGTCCACAAATGGTGCAAGTCAGGCTGAGGCAAAAAAATTGCGTCAACCCGATTTGCGCCATTTTTTTACGACGCCCAACCCCCATTGAAATGACTTCTGTCTTAGCAAAGACAGGAGTCATGCCCCCTTGCCCAATGGCCATGCCCAGGGGACTTCTGTCCCCTGGGCATGGTCATTGGGCATAGTGGCATCTAGGGGGGCACAAATCAGGCCCCGCTATGCCACAAAAAAAAAATCAAAAAAATACTTACCTGAACTTACCTTAATGTCCCTGGGGTGGGTCCCTCCATCCTTGGGTGTCCTCCTGGGGTGGGCAAGGGTGCCAGGGGGTGTCCCTGGGGGCAGGGGAGGGCACCTCTGGGCTCATTCTGAGCCCACAGGTCCCTTAATGCCTGCCCTGACCCAGGCGCTAAAATCTGGCGCTAATGCGGGTTTTTTAGACCCGCCCACTCCCGGGCGTGAATTTTGCCCGGGAGTATAAATACGACGCATATGCATCAGAGTAATTTTTTAAGATGGGAACGCCTACCTTGCATATCATTAACGCAAGGAAGGTGTTCACGCAAAAAAATGACGCTAACTCCATGAACTTTGGCGCTAGACGCGTCTAACGCCAAAGTATAAATATGGAGTTAGTTTTGCGTCGAATTTGCGTCGAAAAAAACGACGCAAATTCAGCACAAACAGAGTATAAATATGCCCCAAAGAGTTCAACATGACCCCATCCTCTTTATTTAAACAATTATCGACCTATCAGGAGCCTTCATTCCCTCCAGATGCAAATGAAAGCAATGTCTTCATAACAATGGCTGCCATCTTTGAGCTATAAATTTACCACTAGTACACATACCATTAAGGGCACCCTGTTAAAAGCTTTTTTCTTAAACAAATGCAGTACTTCAACGTACATTCATAAGCATAGCTCACTAGAGCCATCGAGCAAATGTCATCTATCTAATCCAAAATAATTCACCACTCCATATCATACTGTATAATGATTACCTCAGTTACACCGATCTCACAGTGTCACAATACATGATTTCAAAGGGTGCTTTTATTTCAAGTATTCTTATAATAACTGTCAAATTTGTGAGGATTTGGGAGTGCCATATGTTGTGGCTGTGGAGCCTTATCGTGCAGTACACTCTCAAATACCATTTTAGGTCCAGTCAGGTACATTTACTTAACCTCAAGCTCAACCCTGGGTAGCTGTGGCTGCGAGCAGTAAGTCTTAGCAAAGGAACAATGTGTAAAGCATTTAACTGCTCCAAACAACAAAATAAGAAAGCAATGACACATGAAAGAAAGACAAAACCCCTTTATAAAAATAGATTATATTTTTATGAATCTTGGGTCCAGTCAGGTACGCTTACTTAATCTTAAGCTCTACCCTGGGTAGCTTCGGCTGCGACCAGTAAGGCTTAGCAAAGGAACAATATGTAAAGCATTTAACATCTCCAAACAATGAAATAAGAAAGCAGCAACGCATGAAAGAAAGAAGACACCAATTTATAAAAATAGTATTTTTAATGAGTTTTTAGAGACTTTGATGAACAAAGTCCACCGGAGGATTCCAGAGATACAAATTTTAGAAGATATTATCACTTGTAAATGCAGCCAAAAACAAGCATTGGTTAACAAAAACTTTGGACACTTTTAAAAACTTTGAAACAGGCTAGTCTGACCCCGCCTCAGTAACCAGTTCCGGCAGGACAGAGGACTAGTGGGCTAAACTGAACACTTTAAACAGTTACCTGGCCACCAGAGCGAAATCCAAGCTTTGCACAACAACTTCCGTAGACAGCAATGGAGTGGTCCTGATGCCGAGGGATGCAGGCAAAAGATGCTCAAAGGATCCTCCAATTGTGGTACAGTCCATGGAATGACTTTGTGGGGCTTCTCGATCCATAGGTAGAGTGGGGCAAACTTGGCCACAGAGATTGGGTTCCTCAAAGTCCTGTATGTTAACATAGCAAGCCAGCTAATGGGGGGTACTGGCCATTCTGCACAAAAGTTGGGGCAAAATCCTTTGGTGGGGGGCTAGTGTCCCTTTGGTGCAACAAATCAGTACTTGAATAGCACTTCTGGGTCAGGCAGGCTTGGGTGGAACTATTGGTAATCTCAGCTCTGTCCTCATTGATGCCTGCAAAATGTCTGTGTGGCTACAACTTGGCAATTTGGGCAACTGCAACTCTTGTGTCCCTGGAGCTCATTCCAGGAGATTAGACAACTGATCCTTGGGATTGCTGCTGTTGTTGGATGTCAGAAATCAAATTTTCCCCGAACCAGGAGCCGTAGGTACAGTCCAAATCCTGCTAGCCCAAAAGTGCAGCAGGTGCCGTCTTTCAGTGCATGCAGCCTCTCTTTGTGTGGATTCAAGGGCAGCTGGGCAGTCTTTCTTCAGTCCTCTCTCCAATTCCAGAGTGATCTGAGGGTCAGAGTGCCAGGGCTGCTGTATTTAGCCCAGGAAACTGTCAGGTCCCTAGCCAAGGGGCTTTTGGGTCCCCTCCTACCTGGGACAAAGTTCCTTTGATGTGTGGCATCTGGCTATCTCAGAGTGCCACATTCTTGCCCCTTTCAAGATGACACAACCCTTCCTACATCGTTAAGAGCTTGGTAGCCCACACTAGAAGTGTGACTGCCAGAGGGCTGCATGCCTACAGTAGAACCTGTTTGGGGCGAGTTTTCCATCCTTGACCCTGTCTCCACTTTGTCTGCAGGAACAAAAGGCATCCTACTCAGAGATGTTGGTGCTACTTCCCTCTCAAAGATGGCTTCATCTTTAAAGCTTGCCTTTTGGGCTGGCTTCTGAGTGGCCTTCCTGGGGGAGGTGTGACGCTCTTGTCTGCTGTAACTGCCTTGGTTCCTGTGCTGGGGAGTCATTCACATGGTCAGGCTGTCAGAAAACTGTCTGTGTTTCAGGCCTTTGTGAGGTCGCTAGGCTAGCTGGAGCACAGAGTGGCAACTTTTTAATGGTTACTTAGCTTTAACAGTGGTAATAAATTTGGGATTCAGGTCAGGTTTAATGCCACGATTAATTTGATGCCTTACATGACCCAATTTAGTAATCCCTTTCTGGAGTTAGCCGGGTTGGAATGCCAACCTGGTACCCTGTGTTAGCCAATGGGGCTACTAACGGTATCCACAGCAAAATAACAATTTGGAAGTTTTGCTGTTAAGACATGTAAAAAATATATGTCTTACTTAACAAAATACAGCTTCCTGTCATATGGCTCTATAGGCCTTCCTTAGGGGAGACTTACATATAGTGTTAAGGGATAGGGTGCAGTTGGAGTGAATGGGAAAGTCAAACTGGCAGTGAAAACATTTTCCTTCTATTCTGCAGTGGCAGGCTGGGGCCCATTTTGTACCTTGTCACACACAGAGGGGCACAGACAGTGTTGCATCCCTCAATGGACACTCTTCCTTACATGCCCTGGGAACCATCAGTCCTTGCCAATTGGGTGTATAAAATTCGACATGCAATTTATATAGTTTCAGAACACTGGCACTGAGGTCTGGTTATCAGGTCTCAATGCACTCTGAGTCAGAAAACCAGCAGCATCAGTTCAAACATCCCAAAAAATTGTCCTTACACTATTCAAACCCAGTTTGCTTGAACAGTAACATCAGTAATGTATCTGCCTATGTACATATCTAGCTATAGCCTTCAAGCAAATGTCAGCAGTCTAATTTTTTTTACTTCAACACTATATATCTTATGGTGTAACAATCACCTCAATTACACTGGCCTCACAGCATCACAGGACATAATTTCAAAATAACACCACTATTAAAAGTATTTTTATAAAAAGCATTATATAAAACCCAATATGCTTGAAACTAAAATCATTAACGATGAAGGGAAAAAATATCCATTCTAATGATTTACTATTCAAGGTGTCATGTTTCGGCCTTATTGTTTGAAAATTACAATCAGTAACAATATGGGGGAAAGTCCCCGTTATGATGATTTCCATACTGCGCTAAAAAAGTTTTAAACTGCTCTACAATAATAACAAATCTCTAAAAGACTAAAATTCACCACATTGTCCATCTGTCTCACCGTGTACCCAGATATCACTTACCCTATCTCTGATACAGAGAGCACATATTCACTTATTAAAAACACATATTCATAGTACCAAGTGTTTAATTCAGAAATAAATGAAATTCCTTATCCAAATTCAAATCCAACTCTACTGATCTTAATTTACATATCCATCTTGCCTCTTCTTGTCTTAGAGGAAGACATCTGTCCCACCTCTTGGATCGCTTTTCAATAAAGGTATGCTATGAAAAGAAAAGCGCTCTCCATCCACCTCCTGCGTATATTTATGTGTAACCAAGGGATAGATGGCATCCCTATTTAGCAATTCCTTGGATGCTCCTCTAGCCAAACTCTTAGCTGTCATGTGGTGCTCCCCACATATATTTTCTCACATATGCAACAAATGACCATCCACAAATGTGTTCTGGCAATTAATGAAATGTCTGATTCCCTAAGTTTCAGAGTTGTTATAGCTGAAGGTCTTTGTTTTATTAATGCCCAAGGGGCACACCAAATATGTGAAAAATCCCAGAGGCTTTGTCAACTAGGCATCATTTGTTACCTCTGTGGTAATGTATAGCTTGGGACTGACCCACCCTCGAATAGTTTGACCACGTCAACGTGTTACAATTGGTTTGTCCATGATCATTGATGCTAGTCCTGTGGTCCCTCTTCAATGAAATCCAGTGTCTTATAAGGATTTTGCATACTTCCTGACTGTTGTTAAAATTGGTAACCTCATCCGTCCTCCTATCCTTTGGCTTTAGTGTACCACTCAAATAAGTGTTTTGAGTCTTTTGTTGGCATCTTCTAGAATCTGACTATCATACCCCCTAGCACTTAATCTAGCCATTGTCTGCTGCAGATTCTGATTAAATGTGTTGTCCTCATTACAGTTATACCTTATCCTAATCAGTTCACCAAAGAGGATAACTTTCTAACTGCTAATGGGATGGACACTGCCATAATGTAAAATGCTGTTTACCACCATGTTGTTACGGAACAAAGTACTGTGCTCTCTTTGGCATAGAACTCAATATCCAATAATTGAATCCTTTCCTTCGCCAGATTTGGGGTAAGTTTGACATTACATACATTTCAATTAAATACTCATGATACTGTCTCAATTGTTCTTTTCTTACTGTCTGCATAACTATAATGTCAATTATAAACCTCCCCTAATAGTGCACATATTGTATCCATTCCTTGGCCCAGGCATGACACCTCTCATACCACCCCATAAAGAGATTTACATAGGAGGGGGCACACTTAGAACCCATGACAGTGGTTTGTAGCTGTTGAAACCAATCCTTGTTGTACATGAACAAATTATAAGACAAAATAAAATCGTCCATCTCTAACAACATAGTATTGTGTTCTGCATAATTAGCCTTACTGATGAAATAATCTACAGCAGCGAGGCCTCGATCTTTCTTAATACACTGTAAAGTGACTCTCCATCTAGGATCTCTAACCACATTGAGTTCTGATCACCAAACATCTTTAACAGGTCATTAGTATCACAAATAAATGATGGCAGATTATTAACAAGGGGCCTTAAAAAAGGATCCCCATACTGTGACATATGTTCTGCCATAGAGCCAATTCCTGAAATAATCAGGCATCCTGGAGAAAGGGAGCATCCTTATGAATCTTAGGAAGTAAGTATATGCAGAGAAACCTAGGAACATCACTCTTCAAAAAGCTGAACGCTGCATCAGGTAGCAAACTCATTTCCCTCAAATGTGCTGACTTTTCATTGATTATCTTTTTAACCTCAGGACAAAGTTTATCCTCCAATTTCATATAGTATAAAGGACCATTCATCTGTCTAAGCACCTCCTATTCATACTCAGTATTATTCATCATAACTTTTCCTCCCTTGCCAGCTTCTCAAATTATAATAGAATTATTTTCACTTAGATTTTTAAGTGCAGTTTTCTCTTCCCAAGTGAAATCGTGTATGGCAAATGTTTGTATACAAGCATTCACTTTGTCTTTAAGGGCATATAAATCCTCTGTAGTGCATGCCACAGAAACATTAATGCAGTTCAAATGGCACCCTTTGGGCATAAATGTAGACTATGGCTTCAAGCCACTATCACGTGTTAAGTCTGATAAAATAACCAAATCATTCAGAATCATTTTACACTACAGCTGTTACCAGGATCAAGCGACATTACAGTGTGAATTTCCCTAATCTGAGCCACAGAGTATTCTGAGATTTCCAGTTTTAGCACTGAAGTTGGAGATTTATAATCATGCACAATTTAGCGACATTTTAACTTTGCATTTCTAACATATTTAAACATATCTATATGAGTATCAGAAAACACAGTTATTTGTTGGACAGAGACTTAGACCATTATTTGATACATTTAATTCATGACAAACTAGTTCATGATTCAGCAAGTTAATTACCAAATCATTGTTCAAAGGTAATGGATCACTTCGTACAACATCATGATCATTCCATTTCTTTTGATTCTTTGTTTGTAACCTAATTATTTATTTATTTTTTTTCTCCTCCAAACCGCCCTACCCCTTCAGTTTCACTATATGTCTTTGTTGTTTATTCCCTATCTGGTATCTCAACACTTCCTCCAAAAAAGTTAATGAACCAAATGGATGTACCGCTTTCATCAAATCTTCAATTGATGAGCGATCAGAGCTACTAGCTTCACTAGAGAGCGTCTCCATGAACGTATAATCTTGTAACTTGAATTTAGGGACTGCTACACTATAATGTTTACATACAAAAGTAAATATTCTATCATTCTTATAATCTCTTTGAATTTATTTTACTGGATTTTTAGGGTTCTGTATCTCAACTTTCAAAATTGCATAATTGTTCTCAGTAGCTTCTGTCAAGTTCATACCCTTGATCTCATCTTCTGAATGTTTTATGTTATCTCTCAGTTGAGCTGCTTTTCTCTGTGCATGCAGAATTTAAATCCTCATTATAGTAAGTGAGGAATTATGCAAATTATCTAAATTATTTTCCCACTCTCATACTAGATGAGGGTCTAGGTCATCAAAGTGAAGGAAGGTGAAAATTCTCAATCCCCAGTGTACTTTCATATTTTCCAAATGCTTTCTAGGGGTCACTCCATCAAACCATTTTGATAGCTCTTGCTTTTTTTAGTTTTTCCAACCAGATAAATGTGTTTCTTAAATTCTCCTTACATGAAACGTTAGTCTGTGCAGCTCTTTTTATAAATGAAACTGGCCCAAACAGGTCCTTTACCACTTCTTCTGTATTATCACCAAATTATACCATAGTATTTATTCTAAGTTTTGGGACCAGCACGTGGGTTGTAGCCTTAATTGGATGGGCAATTTAATGACCGCAAAAAGTGTTTTGATCACTCAAGACAGTTGATTCCGTACATTCAATCCTCCAATTACCCACTTCCTTAGGATAGCTGTCAACAGCCCAAAATACATGAACAATATAAAAAATGTAGAGGCAACACTCAACAATTAGTCCATTAAATTCAGAGAAGCACGACTTCTGACATCTCAAGACAACTTTTTTTTAAACAAATAATTTCCTTTATTGATCATCAAATAATTATTTTCTTTCATAAAATGAATCATTCAGCCAACGTCTTTCGCTCATTCACCATAAGCTTCCTCAGGGCTGCAATTTACAATAACAAAAAACATTTTTTTGTAATCATTCAAATTAGAACCAATTAAAATCAACACTATTTTTACATATAACAATTGCAGTAGATAACATACTATTGCAATCAACATAAAACTCTACCCGCAGGTATGGGACAAATTAGCTAGCAGAACAGAGATAATAAAGCAATCCATTCAAATTTTGTAAGGTAATTCCAAAATTATTTTTACAAAGAAGGAATGTTTTGAACTCATATAATCATCAATAAGTCTTGAAATGGAACCAGCTATCCTCACCACTAACTAGCAAATAACCAAATTAATTCCCAAGTCAATGTAGTACAGCTGCTCACCTCAGTACAGTTAGAGTCTACTCCAACGACTGTCCCAAACCTTCACACTTCCACTTGCAGGTCACCAGTGTTCAGCACATTCATTGAAGGCCCCTTCCATCCCCCTGAAATGTATAGTTCATTCCACCCATGCTGGCCTGGACATTTGCAATAAAAGTTTGATGGCCCCTGATGAGTCCTCACTGGCTTGCCTCTGTTTGCCACCCTCGCCCGATCGTGTCACCATTGTGTACCTGCCAGAAATTGTCATTGTGCTGTATTCAGTGTGCCCTAGGTTCATGTGGCTAAATGTGCGTGGAAGGTCTGCTGACCACTGTGGTCACCAATGATTCCATACCACTATGTTCAGGTAGCGCCACTAAGGTCCAGTGGGGATCTTCCACTTGCTTCTCATCCATGTGGTCTCTGTTACTGTGCTGTCCAGGGCTTCAGTGCACTGCGGCACCCTCCAGACCCATAGCTGCACAATGGTGCAGGTCTGAATTAACATGCCACCTTGTACAGCTGCTGGAGCCACTCCCACCAGCTCTTCTCCTTTCCACCCAGATCGCTAACTCGCATTCGAAACAAGAAGTGCATTTACTGGTGTCTACAATGTTGGATCATGCATGATTGTGTTGGATTCAGGTGGTTGACAAGTGGAGGTGTCTTGGAATACATCTCATTCCATTGCCCGCTGCTGGTGCCCTGCCTGCATTATTTTTTATTAGACAAATAGTTCCTGAAAGTAATAGCCATGTAAACAGCTGAAATAATAATGTACTGCAGTGCCTCTTTCTTTCTTAAAAACCCATAGCGTGTGCCAATAAGTCAGTCTGTGCCATACAAATGCATTGAGTTAGTTTACAACTGCAGCACAAGTAAAGTTATTATACTATTTGTATGTTTTTGTCTATCTTAAAGAAGGACAAGCATGTGGGCTTCTTAGAATATCGCGAGTTGGCTTCTAGGGAATTTCAGGTTTCCTCCTAGGTTCTTGTATGTCGGTGATGGTTGTGGGTGCTATATAGTCATTCTTGTTTTTATTCAACATTGATGGGTGATAGTTGGCTGCAGCCAGGAATTGTTTGAAATAGTTCACGAGTGTCCCTCTACAATTCCCTGCATATACTTTGAGTTTTTATTCAAGTTCTTAGTGAGATTCTTCTGGTAAAAGCACCATATTGGGTAGTTATGAAGAAAAATTATCGGGGTAAAACCCCATGTGTTCAAACTGGGGTTCATTGGACTTGCAAACGCTGGCTCTCACATCATAAATCGGCTATGGAGATATGCCCCACCAATTTCGAATTTCACCTGCCACCCCTGCGCACAGTGGGTTTTTCCTGCATTTTTGTTCAAAAGGTAGGTGGATGTTATAGCGCCCTTCCAGGCAAAATTGTGTCAGCATGCAGTGTTTTAAGGGTTGTCGCTAAGGGGTATATCAATGAGGATTGCAGAGCATATTGTCTTGTGCCTAACCCTTGTCAGCTGTGTAAGTTAGTCTGCCTGCTTGGGGTCTTGTTCAGGTTCGTGCTGTATGTAGTACAAGTGTACTTTGCTAGGTGTGTGGATGTTTGTGTAAGTATGCTTGTGTAGGAGGGGCATTCGTTTGTAGTATTGTAATGTCAAGCTGCTAGTTTGGTGGTCCATGTAATTCTAGAGAGGCTCTGTCCTATACTGGAGTGGTGCCTGACGACTTCTAGCACTTCTACTTCTACTTTTCTTTAGTATAAAATATGCATGGTCTGCTGGCACACAGCTGCCAGCAGGCTCTAGGAAGGGCTGTTTACCCACTGAAGGTCTTTGTCTCCAATGGTACCTACAGCAGTCGGGCACAAACACTGTGCATCAATACACACCTACAAAAGATGCAGATATAGAATGACTCCTTCTATGGTAGGGCATTGATGCTGGGCATGAAAGTCGGCCTCAGCTGACGCAGATTCAGGATAACACCCAACCCTCTTTGGTGCTGGGCAAATAGCCACCTCCACAGCATCAGTGTTGCCTTCCTGTTTGGGAGAGACTCATAAGCGCACCTCCATTACCAAGAAGTTGGCATTACCATGCTGGTGGAAATCCAGAGACTTGGGCCCTGATGTACTAATATTGCACATAAGAAATCATAAATTATGAATCAGAATGATTACATTTTTATTGCGGATAAAATACAAATAATCAATATTGTAAATACACAAAGTTACATTTTGTTCGACAATGGAGTAATACAGTATAGATCTTTAAAACACATCACATTTAGAAGGGAATAAATCAACACAAGATTGAAATATAAATACATTCCTAAAATAGATAAAAAGTGCATACAGTTAAAGTGCAATATAATTCACTAAAATATCGTCATTGGTGGTGAAAGTTCCTTTTGTATGACCAGATCATAAATTATAAAATTGTCTGTGCTTGATCTAACTATTCTCAGAGCTTCTAATTGTTGTGTAACCCCCAAATGATGACAAATTTGTACAACCAATTTTCTTTGTAAGCATTCCAGAAGAAAAGCAGATGGGGCACCATTTCAGGAACGTTCCTATAGGCTGGACGTTCATCGATCTCATTGCTGCCTCCACTCTGTCACAACGGTGATGGATGTCCTGTTCACCAAAATATAAATCACATTATTTTCTCTGGGATGCATATTTCGGCAGACGGGATATCAATCACCATTGTGACATAGTAACATATCTGCCGAAATCTAAATCAGGCCCTTAGTCAGCAAAATGGCATGCCTAAATTTCAAAAACAACTGTTTAGACATAGATGATGTAAGATTATCTAAAAAGGGCTCAAATGAGAGGAAGTACCTAACATCCAAAAATGTATCTGTAAGTGAACCCTCTTTGCAGTCGTGTAGTCCTTCTCTCATAAAAAGTGTAAACATTTATCACTAAGAATAGCCTTTGTGACCCAAGTTGGCTTTGCCAGGTTTCCCAAAGTTCTCCCAGCCCTAGTTAGTACAGATAATTTTTAATGTGTGTAAGCCAAGGATATTTCCTCATAGTTAGATAATGAACATTTTCTAGGACTAATCTATAGGAGATTAGGTCCAGTGTGTGATGTAGTCTATTCCAGTATAAAAGGGCCTTAGTTTAAAAGCATGTGCAACAGGACGATGGCCGAAATAATTGAACAGTGGTAAAAGAAGAGCTCTCTGGGAAAGGCCTTTAGAAGTGTATTTTCTGTTGCAGTCAGTTTACTCTCTCTTTAATTTCCCCACAATTCCACCCCATAAAGTGCTGACCCCATTGCTTTTGACTGACATATTTCCAAAGCAGGGCTTATTGTTTGACTCTTTGACCTCTTAAAAGGTTTTTAATATAGCTGCTGTTTCATGTTGTACCTTCACGGTACTCTTGGTGATTTGGGAGGACCAAGTCATATCACTTGTAAGTATTACACCTAGATAATAAAAGTTGGAAACTGTCTGTATTTGATCCAATTCTGCTTTTAAAGTGGCTCAATATGATTTGTAGGGGTTAAGGGTTATGCATTTGGTTTTTGAAACATTTAACTCCATCCCCGTTATTTAAAAACAAAACCCATGAATCGATCAATCAAGGATTGTAGGCCAGCGGGCATCTTAGAGATCAAGAGTGGGTCAACTGCAAATAACAACGCTGGCACTCACGGAGTGCTAATTCTGGGTGCAACACCCTCAGGGATATTTAAAAATTACACCACATCATTGACATATAAGGAAAATAAAATTGGGGCCATTACACATCCCTCCCTCACCCCTCTAGCAATTGTTATTTTTCTAGTTAACTTACCCATCTGACCCCACCTTATCTGGGTGTAGTTATTATTAGGCAGCATAATTAAAATAGATAAAATATTTTCCGGAAGGGTAATATCCTTCAACACCTTCCACAGTTTTTCACAAGGGATCAGGTAGAAAGCCAACTAAAGGTCGATGAATGCAAGTCATAGATGCCCTCTGTCTTGAATAACTGTTTTTCAATAAATGCTACAAAATCCTAAAAACCTGATCTAAAGTGCTGGTCTTAGTTTGAAACCCTGCTTGCAAATCTGATACGATCCTTTTTTTGTCCATCCGTATCTGCAATTTTTTCAATACCCGTCTACAGAATATTTTTTTGCTGAGTCTACTAAATGGTTGTTTTTATAGTATAGGTTATTTGCTTTTAACATCTTCAAGACATAATAGTAAAAATAAAAAATCAACAGTATGACGTAATGCAAACATAGAAATGAACATTCACAAACTAGAAGGATCCCCACCACACCCAGAAGCTGACATTGTGTTCCTGGTCACACCACAACATAGCGGAAGGTTAGACATTTCAATTTCCTGAACCAAGTACATTCACAGCCTCCGACCTTGACTGCCAGATACCGTTGACCCCTTGCCCCCATTCCGAGTATGGACCCACTTCCACACCCATCACAGTTCATGAGTTCCTGAAGGATGAGCATTCGGGGGTCCAACAACTCAGTGAGCATCACAGCCCAAGTCCATAGCTTATCAGCAAGGTTATCATAGTTTTTTCTGAATATGGCACTCTCCTGCATTTGCCCATTTAACCATGTCACTCTACTACTCTGCAAACGTTGGAACTCCTGAGGACAACCATTGGATAGCTGTCCTACATTTGGGCTATGTCAGCCCCAGCACTACGAACTTCCTACTTCTTCTTTTTAATCGGGACCCGTCCCAAGAGGCATTGCCCAATATCCCTAGGGGTGGCCCACCCAGTGGCCCCACCCAGGGAGGCCAGAACCTTGTCCCAATATCCGATTATGCATGTGCAGCCCTATATTATATGAATAAAGTTCACATCTGACCACTCAGTTGTCTACTTTAATATCACAACCCTGCATGCCCTCCCACTGATGCAACCAAACGTCGTTCGTCGCAGCTGGAACAAGACCTTAAAGAGTGAATGGACTAACACCTTCCCCCTCAACAAGCCCAAACACTGCAACAACGTGAACTAGGACGTCAGAAGCTTCAACACCTGTATCACTGACTGCTTGTGAGATTTTAAAAAACTCTGGCATTGCTCAATGAAGCTAGCCCCAACAACAGTAAGGCGCTCTTCTGCATAGTCAAGGAGTTTGCCAGCCCCACTACAAGCAACATCTCTCCCTTTCAGAACCTATATGACAGCCTCCCAGATTTCTTCCATAACAAAATCACCGAAATCTACAGAAACTTCAACCCCTAACTCAAGCCTGAAGACTTTTTCAACTGCCATACCTCTACACACATGACCATCCCAAAGCTAACTACCTGAAACCACCTCACCACTCACAACACCATCACCATCATTAAAACCATATACTCAGGGGCTTCATTTGAACCATGCCCCCACCAAATCTTCAACGTAGGAGCATCCAGGATCAGCCTCAAGCTTTCCACCCTACTCAACACCTAACTGGATTCTGCCACCTTTCCAGAAGACTGGAAGCACACAGAAATCAAACTCCTGCTGAAGAAACCTTCAGTGGACGCCAGTAAACTCAGCAACTACAGACCCATCCCCCTGCTCCCTTCCCTAGCCAGTGTCATTGAAAAAGCCATCAACCAAGAACTCACCATCTACCTAGAACATTAATCACCTCCTTGGTGACTCCCAATCTGGATTCTGCAGCAACCACAGTACAGAGACAGCCCTGATTGTGGCCACAGACGACGTCCAGGCCCTCCTCAACAAAGGAGAGACAGCCGCCCTTACCTTACTTGATCTCTCAGCAGCCTTGGACACCATCTCCCACCACATGCTCATCATCAGAATTCGTGACTTAGGCATCCAAGGAGCCTCCCTCCTCACTGACAGAACAAGAGTCCACCTTCCACCCTTCATCTCTGAACCCAAACTAATCATCTGCAGAGTATCTCATGGTTCATCACTCTTCAACACCTCCATGCCCCAGCCTTGCCAACATAGTAATGTCCCATAGACTCAACATTATATCCTATGCCGATGACACGCAACGTATCCATTCCCTCTCCGAAAACTCGACTAACCCTCCTAGTGGTCCACAGAATTGGGCCCAGTTCAATCCCAGCTGAGCACACCAGCAATCTTGGTATCCTCCTGAACAGCAAACTCACCATGAGGTCACAAGTCAAAGCAGTGCCAGCCTCCTGCTTCTTCATCCTGCACATGTTACGCAGGATTTTCAAGTGGCTTCCCTAAAAAGTGAGACGCACCATCACCCAAGCCCTCATCACCAGTCGACTGGACTACAGAAACACCCTCTACATGGGAATTGATGCCCACCTAGTTCAGAGACTACCATCCAGAATGCTGTAGCAAGACTCATCCTGGATCTCTCTCACTGCACCCACATCACCCCCACCTCGAAAACTACACTGGCTCCCAGTTCAGTAGTGATGCCAGTTCAAGCTCCTGACCCATGCGTTCATGGCCCTGCACAACTCCAGACCCGCCTACACCAACCACTGCCTTAGATTCCACAAACCCTCCAACACCACTGCTCCACCTCCTTTGCGTTGGCCCATACCCCTCACATACAATGCAGCAGAGCAGAAGGGCGCTCTGTCTTCTCTGTACCTCCCCCACTTGACAGGAGTTCTGTAGGATGCTCAAAACCTGGCTAGAAGACTGAGACCCAGGACCCTGCCATCGCCTAGAGACCCACACAGGTAATAAGTCGCGCCCTACAAGTCGACTGACTGATAGATTGATTGAATGGGCCCATTTCAGATTTTGAATACAGATTTTTGAAATGTTCTTCATAAATTTGAGGCTGAATAAAGAACTCTACTTTTTTTGTTTCATACTTGCTACCGTATGCCAAAATTTTTTATGATTCCCTGATTTGGCTGCTGCCATCTCTTGAGTTCTTTACATTTTTCCCTACCACATCTAATGTCATTCAGATCCTTATTCTTAATCGGCTTGAGTAAGGAACGTTTTGCATCCTTACATGTTTTATTAAACTAACTTTTATTCCTGCCTTGCTTTCTTATTTATCTCCCAGGTTAGTAAGGCTCTTAAAGCATCGTAGAGGTGCTTGTGAACAGTTGCTATTATTTTGCGGGATTTAATACCACTGTCTTTAGCCATGGCTAATGTTTTTAATTCCTGCGTTATCTTTCTATTAATTAATGCAGTGTGGTCCGGGCGGTATCTTGGACCATCTTAACGTAGGCTTATTATTTGATAGGCTTATCTTGCTTGACTGCTTTGATAATAGGAGACCTGAATAAATCTTTCAAAGAATGTTGCAGGGCATTGTGATGATTATCTATATGTTCAAAATCACAATTTCTTTCATAAAGTGCCAAACCCGAACATCAAGCATGATATAATCTATTCTGCGTGTACAATTATTGCTACTATATATGTGTTAGATCTCGGGGGATAGAATACTCCATCACAAACGTGACAGATGTCCCATCTGCCATATTACAATCAGCATAAGATACAATGGGGTTGTAACATGGACGCGATATCCGTCATGATTGTGACGGAGTATTCCCTTCCGCAGAGATCTAAATCAGGCCCTAAGTGAGAGGATGATCGACCCTAATGCCTAAGTTGACATTTAACCCTGTTATTTGGATAGCTTGTTTTGACCACTTTTTTATTGGTGGCAAATCGAGACTCAGGATTCCTCATCTTTCATATTCCTCCTTTGTGATACTGTGATCTGAGTTACCTAAAGGTTCGAATGTTAGATTAACAGCAATTATCAGCGGTGACTTATCTAGGTCATTTTCAAATTAAAGACTTGAGCTGGGATAGGGAAACAGTCCATGTTTTGCTTAGTAGTCCTATTATATATAGATGTTAAAAATATCCACTATATCCCCCCTTTGCACTAATGCATTTTAGAGCCAGAATGTCGGGAGAATCAGTTAATAGCTCCTTAACCTGAGAATTTAACTATAGTTTGACCAATATTGTCAAGCCTTCAGAAGGTCTTCTCCAGCCTCTAGAGATGGCATTGTAGGAGGCTGGCCTGGTTTGTAGTGGGTACCCTAAGTCTTTACACCTTATACCAGGTCCAGTTATCCCTTATTAGTGAAATGTAGTCAATGTTCTAGCAGCTTAGGCTGTTAGAGGTAGTTGTAGCAGAGCAGCTTAGGCTGAACTAGGAGACATGCAAAGCTCTTGCAATACCACTATAGTTACACAGTACTTATACACAGTAAAAGACAATACTCAGTGTTACCAAAAACAAAGGTACTTAGGGCCATATTTATACTTTTTGACGCAAAACGCAGTTTTGCGCCCAAAAAATTAGCGGCGGCTAACGCCATTCTGAAGCGCCATGCGGGCGCCGTATTTATTGAATGACGTTAGCCGGCGTTAGCCGCCGGCGCTGTCTGGTGTGCGTTAAAAAAAACGACGTACACCAGGCAGCGCCGGCGTAGGGGGAAAATTGAGTTTTGGGCGTCCACAAATGGTGCAAGTCAGACTGAGGCCAAAAAATCGCCTCAACCCGATTTGCGCCATTTTTTCCGACTCCCAACCCCCATTGAAATGACTCCTGTCTTAGCAACGACAGGAGTCATGCCCCCTTGCCCAATGGCCATGCCCAGGGGACTTCTGTCCCCTGGGCATGGTCATTGGGCATAGTGGCATGTAGGGGGGCACAAATCAGGCCCCCCATGCCACAAAATAAATTTAAAAAAAATACTTACCTGAACTTACCTTAATGTCCCTGGGGTGGGTCCCTCCATCCTTGGGTGTCCTCCTGGGGTGGGCAAGGGTGGCAGGGGGTGTCCCTGGGGGCAGGGGAGGGCACCTCTGGGCTCATTCTGAGCCCACAGGTCCCTTAACGCCTGCCCTGACCCAGGCGCTAAAATCCGGCGCTAATGCGGGTTTTTTAGACCCGCCCACTCCCGGGCGTCATTTTTGCCCGGGAGTATAAATACGACGCATATGCATCGGAGTCATTTTTTAAGACTGGAACGCCTACCTTGCATATCATTAACGCAAGGAAGGTGTTCACGCAAAAAAATGACGCTAACTCCATGAACTTTGGCGCTAGACGCGTCTAACGCCAAAGTATAAATATGGAGTTAGTTTTGCGTCGAATTTGCGTCGAAAAAAACGACGCAAATTCGGCGCAAACGGAGTATAAATATGCCCCTTAATTTTTGTGACACAAGCAAAAATTATCTTAGAGGCAATAGTACTTCTGGAGGTAAGTATTATACACAATATTAACATTAGAGACCAAAATCAGGTAACTAAATAGTCACAGAATTGTACAAACAATAGAAAATACCATAGAATGCAACAGGAAGAAATAGGCCTAGGGGCAACACAAACCATATACTAAGAAAGTGGAATGCGAATCACAAATTCCCCCCTAGGCAAATGTAGTGTGTAGCGGGGTGCTGGGAGTGTAAGAAAACCACAAAGGTGAGTAAAGTACCTGACTACAGAGCCCAGGAAAGTAGGAGTAAAGTACTGCAAGTTTCCTCAGGACACACTACAAGTCGTGATAAGAGTTATTGCAAGGACCAAGCAAGACTGCAAGCACCAAATGGTTGATTCTTGGACCTGAAGACCTGTGAAGCAAGGAGACCAAGTTCAGAAGTCTCAGAAGATTCCAGGAAGGACAGGAGCCCCTGCTAGCCTAGAAGATGGTGCAAAAGAGGATTCTCCGATTGTAAGAAGTCTGCAGAAGAGCATCAAAGAAGATGGCTGCGGGTTCTTGCGTGATGCAAAGGATGTCCCACGTGGAGATGTTGGATGCAGGCGAGTTCCAGCCCTGTATTCGTCCAACAAGCCTTGGTTCAAGCAGTGTTGCGGTTTACATCAAAATGGCGCTGCCCGGACACAGGAGAAACCTGGGGGCCTCAACTCAGACTGAGGAGGCAGAGGGGGCACCCAACACTGGAGGGAACCCACAGATGACCAGGCAGCACCCATGGAAGTCCCAGGACACAGGGACAAAGAAGGTGCACATTGCGGTTGCTGCAGCACTACAAAAGAAGGTCCCTTGCCACCAGAGAACAACTCAGCGAGATGAGCGTCACAGGATGGAGTGCTGAGGATCTGTGCCACGCTGTGCACGAAGGATTCTTGCAAATAGTGCCCAGAGGCATCAGGAGCTAGAGATGACACGGTACACAGGGGTACTGTTGCAAACCAGGAAGGCAAGCTCTTATCTCCGCCAAATTTGGACAGCTGGACCTTAGGACAGTCTTGGTCGAAGGGGTCCACCACCTTTGTTCCAGGGAGCATGCTTGTCATCAGGAAAGGAGTCCCAGAGAACCGGTTGTTGTATTAGATGGTGCCTGTTGAAGCAGGGAAGTGACTCCGTCACCCAACAGGAGATTTATTCGCTTCTTCTGGTGCAGGGTGAAGACAGGGAGTCCTCAGAGCACGCACACCTAGGAAACTGTTGCAGCTGCTGGCTGGAGCTGAAGTTGCAGAGTCACAGTACCCTTCGTGGATACTTTTTGCAGTTACAGCAGTTCCTGGAGCAGTCTGAGATTGATCTGAGGGTCAGAGGAAGAAGCAGGAGTTGTAGAGGATTCCTGGTGGAAACTTGCAAGCCAAATCTGAAGAGGAACCCACAGGAGAGACCCTAAATAGCCCTGAGAGGGGGATTGGCTACCTAACCAGGTATGCACCTATCAGCAGGGGTCTCTAATGTCACCTGCTGGCACTGGACACTCCGAGATCTCCAGAGTGTTCCCACATCTTGGAAAACAAAATGGCTAACACAGGGGACACACTGGAGGAGCTCTGGGCACCACCCCTGGGGTGGTGATGGACAGGGGAATGGTTACTCCCCTTTCCTTTGTCCAGTTTTGCACCAGAGCAGGGAGTGGGGGTCTCTGAACCGGTGTGGACTAGCTTATGCAAGGAGGGCACCATCTGTGCCCTTCAAAGCATTTCCAGA
Organism: Pleurodeles waltl; assembly: GCF_031143425.1. NCBI lineage: Eukaryota > Metazoa > Chordata > Amphibia > Caudata > Salamandridae > Pleurodeles > Pleurodeles waltl. Next base: position 441,530,177 of record NC_090449.1, read on the forward strand.
GGCTCTTGGTGGCTACCCCTCCCAAGCCTGTAACACATTTCCAAAGGGGGAGGGTGTAACACCCTCCTCCCAAAGGAAATGCTTTGTTCTGCCTTTCGCCTTTCTGGGACTGAGTTCCTCAACCCCAGGAGGGCAGAACCCTGTCTGTGAGGTGGCAGTAGGTGTAGCTGCAGTGCAAGCCTCAGAGAGCTGGTTTGGCAGTATTGGGGGTCCATGGTGGAGCCCCCAGAATGCATTGGATTGGCCCCCAATACCAGATTTGGAACGGGGGACAGTTCCATGATCTTAGACACCTTACATGGCCATATTCGGAGTTACCATTGTAAAGCTACATATAGGTATTGACCTATATGTAGTGCACGCGTGTAATGGTATCCCCACACTCATGAAGTCCTGGGAATTGGCCCTGGACAGTGTGGGGGCATCTTTGCTAGTGGAAGGGTGCCCTCACACATAGTAACTTTGCACCTAGCCTTCAGTAATTGAAGGTTAGACATATAGGTGACTTATACGTTACTTAAGTGCAGTGAAAATGTCTGTGAAATAGTGTGGCAGTCCTGTGAAAGGGTTTGTCGGAGCTCTTTATGGGTGGCAAAATAAATGCTTCAGCCCATAAGGAGCTCCTGGAATCCCAATGCCCTGGGTACCTAGGTACCATATACTAGGGTCTTATAAGGGGGGTCCAGAGTGCCAATTAGAATTGGAATATGACTTCACTAAACTATAGTGACTAATTTGGAAGTAGAGAGAGCATAAGCACTGAAGTTCTGGTTAGCAGAACTTCAGTGACACAGTTAAGCACTACTGACAACACATACATTAGGCCACAAACTATGAGCAATGAGGTCCTGGCTAGCAGGATCCCAGTGCGACAGTAAAAACTCACTGACACACACTCACAAACATGTTAGAAAGAGGCTATTTTCTCACAGGTATTGACTTAATAACTAATAAATCCAGATCTTTAAGCAGGAATGCTACACCATGTATATTAAAGTAAACAGAACTCAAAGGAATCAACAGAAAATCCCTACTACAGGTCCCCTAGGTTTGCTTGTAGCCCCCCTATTAATAAACGCTGAGTGTTAGTAAGTGCCCCACCTTCTTCTCCTGGGTAGTTGTGGGCATTGTAGATCTGCACGCCCCAGTAGCTGCAAACAAGCAGAGGGCGTCCCACGCTACGGATAACGTTGTTTATTAATAAGTGCTGAGTGCCATAAAGTGCCCCGCCTATTTCTCCTGGGTGGTTATAGGCATTGTAGTGCTGCACACCCCAGTAGCTCCAAGCAAGTCATCACAATTTGCAATTTCTCATTTTGGAATGTACTAAAATGTTTTAGGCAGAAGTAGTCACAGTTGTCACACTGACGCCCGCCAAATGTTTGTTCACAAAATACCGAATCTTGGTTGCAATTCACAAATTTCGACCTACTACGATTGACTAGGGTCACAGGGATGGTGGCTTGCTCGTGTCAGCAGACCAGCATGTCTGTGATTGCTTTAAACAAAGGAGTCTTTTTTTTTTTTTTTTTTGAGGTCGAGGGCACAAGTGCTTCCGACCTGTTGTAATCTTTCTGTTGAGATTTAACCACACCCATGTCATGCCCATCACTATCATTCATTTGTGGGCTTACCTTTTCAAATTCCCTTGATGTAATTTGTCAAAGGCATGCATATGTCATGCCTTTTCCGGTGTTTAGCCCTCCTCGGCCAACTACTGTTAACATGCACAGCATCCTTGTTTTACGCATGGTTTCTGGACTACTTTTTTTGTATTTCTAGGTCCAGCTTCTCTCTTGTTTAGTACTTTAGAAGTGCAATCCGAAAGACTAGTGGGACATGGGCATGTATATGTCTGTGTGCCAACATTTTTTAAATGGCAATGGACAGCAGTCTTTTGTGGTCCGAGTGTGCCCTGTAAACTAGTGGGTGAATGAGAGGTATTGAAGATTTTCAACTATGTGTTTTTGAATCGGAGCATGGGGTGGGGGCAGGAAAGCGGTGGAGTTTTGGAGCAGCACAATCTGAGTTCAACCAAATCCATATTTACTTAATTTTCTGTTTTTGGCTTTGATTTTCCCATCGTCTAGATAATGTTTGTAACGTTAGAGTCGCAGCCCTTTCTCCTCCTTACTTGGTATTTGCATCCTGTGACTCCTATCTTTGCTGGTTTACTAGAAACGATTCCACAGATGAGATGCGCCACTCATTGCACTGGCCTTTTCAAGGCCAGGCATCTCTCCCCTGTAGTTGTTGCAGAAACCTGTAACCTCTTCACAAAAGGATCACTGCTGTTCCGATAAACAGGTTATTGCAACTTCGCCCAAACAGGTTCCTAATACTGGGATGACTGGTGGAGACTTTCTATTGCAAAAGGAGGCTAGGTGGAGGCACATTAGAAAATAGCCAAATGCCCTGTTTGAAATAAGACTCAAATAGATTTTTTTTTAAATATGGCTATTCTGATAATCTACGTAGGTCGGTGTGTGTGTAATACCGAATTACATTTCTGTGAGTCTGCACATTGAACACCCACCTGTTTGCCATCAGGAAAATGACAGTTTTGCTGCGCTGGGCTTGCAGCCGTGACAGAATTATGCTTCGACCTCTGCTTTGTATTGTCGTTGTTCATTTAGATTTTTCTTTAAGAAAATATTGCAATTGGACAGTTAAGTCCGAATGTCGGAACCAAGGCAACCATCAGGTGCTGATTGGCCTTAATATGATGCACTTGCTTTTAGGGTCAGAGCTCGCTTCTCATGCCGCACAGCTCCACCAGACTGTGCTCGTGCATTCGCCCTCAGCTCCCGCCTCCCAGCTGCTCCTCCTTCCCACCTCCCCTTCTTAATGGCGGCCGCTGCGCGGTGCTCGAAGTGACCCCTGACCTGCTTTTAGGGTCAGAACTCGCTCCTCACGCCGCACAGCTCCACCAGACTGTGCCTTCCACCCCGCCCTCGCTGCTGCCGCGAGTTCGAGGCCCTCCACCGCCCGCATGCACCCGTCTGCGCCTTATCCCTGGTGTCCTTTGTGGTCCGTAAGTTCTGTGAGTGTGTTTTTGTATCTTTTTTTGAATTGTGCCATTTCTGTGTTTTTTTGCCCTTTTTTCTGCTTTGCTGCCTTTGCGCTCGCTTTCTGCCTGTTTTGGGCTCTTATGAGCCGTTCTTTCTCACCGCTGCATCACTGCGGCCCCGCCCCCTCCTCACACCCCCATTCGCCCTCAGCTCCCGACTCCTAGCTGCTCCTCCCTCCCACCTCCCCTTCTTAATGGCAGCCGCTGTGCGGTGCTCTGAGTGACCCCTGACCTGCTTTTAGGGTCAGAGCTCACTCCTCAAGCTGCGCAGCTCCACCAGACTGTGCCCGTGCCTTCCACCCCGCCCTTGCTGCAGCTGCGAGTTCAAGGCCCTCCACAACCCGCAGGCACCCGCCTGCACCTTATCCCTGGTGTCTAGTGGGGTCCGTAAGTTCTGTGAGTGTGTTTTTGTATCTGCTTGTATCTTTTTTCTCAATTGTGCCATTTCTGTGCTTTTTAGCCCTTTTTTCTGCTTTGCTGCTTTTGCGCTCACTTTTCGCCCGTTTTCGGCTCTTCTGACCCGTTCTCTCCCGCCGCTGCATCCCTGCAGCCCCGCCCCCCTCGCGCCACCATTCGCCCTCAGCTCCCACCTCCCAGCTGATCCTCCCTCCACCTCCCCTTCTTAATGGTGGCCACTGTGCAGCCGCGTCAGAGACGCACCAGGGGAAAGCCCGTCTGCGCCGTCCGTGCCCAGCGCCAGCCCCCCTGGCCCTCGCACCCCCACACCGCTAGATGCTGCTACAGGGCCAACGAACTCCATGCCCTCAACCCAGGCCGTTCCACCGCCTGCGTCCAAGCCACCCCGAGGCACACCCATGGACCCTTCTCCTGTCGGATGTGCAGCTTCACCTGCCCCCAAGCCGCCAAGCACCACAACAGTAGCACACACAACCACCTCAGCTGCATCCTCCTCAACACCCGCTCTGTCCACAAGCACGCTGTCGAACTCTGGGACCTACTCACGGCACCCTTCACAGACGTCACCTTCCTCTTCGAAACCTGGATGAACCCCTCCTCTGAACCCAACATCGCCATAGCCATCCCTGAAGATTATAAGATTACCCACAGGGACCGCACCAACAAACCGGGAGGAGGAATCGCCATAGTCCACAGGAAGACCATCCGGATCTCAACCAACACCAATTACACCATTGATGCCGCCGAACACTTACACTTCCAGATTCACAGCAACACCAACACCACTCTCAGAGGAGCCCTTGTCTACAGATCCCCAGGCCCCCGACCACAGTTCTGCAATGCCATCACCGACACAATCAGCACCCAGGCCCTTGCCTCTACGGACTACATTCTCCTCAGCGACTTGAATTTTCACCTAGAGAACACCAACGACAGCAACTCCGCCGCCCTGATCGACAACCTTGCCAACCTCGGTCTCAAACAACTTGTCACGACGCCCACCCACTTAGCCGGCCACGCGCTCGACCCCTTCTTTTCCGCCAGCAGCCAAGACACCTTCAGCCATATCACCGAACTCCACTGGACCGACCACTGCTGTGTCCACTTCACCTTTCAGAAACCAACCTCTCACCACCACCCACAACAGACCCCCGCCGCAGCTGGAACAAGATCTCGGAAGACCAGCTGATCTCCACCCTCGCCCAAGCCCTGCCACCCAGCACCATCGACCCTCCAACAACCGCACCAGCACTAAAGCACTCTGGTTCACCGCCGACCTTCAGACCTCCAAGCGGGAGTGCCAGAAAATCGAGAAGATGTGGCGCCACGAACAAACAGAGAGCAACCATGCCGCGCTCAAGACAGCCATCCGCAAGCACCACCAGCTCATCCGGACTACCAAGAGATCCTTCTACAAAGACTGCATCATCAACAACGCGCACAACAGCAAAGAGCTCTTCAGCATCGTCAAAGAACTCGCCAACCCAAAGTCCTGCTCCATTGACTCTCCCTCTTTCACAAGACCTCTGCGACTCCCTCGCCACCTTTTTTCACCGCAAGATCATGGACATCTACAGCAGCTTCAACTCCTCGACCACCGTGGTCACCACTAACCCCAACGCACCCACTGACACCAACCTCTTGATCACCTGGACCCAAACCAACGACGAGGACACCACCAAGACCATGAGCACCATCCACTCCGGATCACCCTCCGACCCCCGCTCCCATCATGTCTTCAACAAAGCAAGCCACATCATCGCCCCCCAACTCCGTACGATCATCAACAGCTCCTTCGAGACCGCCACCTTCCCGGAGAGTTGGAAACACGCTGAAGTCAACACCCTACTTAAAAAACCCAAGGCGGACCCCGCAGACCTCAAGAACTACCGGCCCATTTCCCTCCTTCCCTTCCCAGCGAAGGTCATCGAGAAGATCGTCAACTGCCAACTGACCCGCTTCCTGGAGGACAACAGATCGCTAGACATCTCCCAGTCCCGATTAAGTAAGAACCATAGCACCAAGACCGCACTCAACACCGCAACCGATGACATCAGGACCATGCTCGACAAAGGTGAAACCACTGTCCTCATCCTCCTAGACCTCCCGGCAGCCTTCAATACCGTCTGTCACCACACCCTCCTCGCACAACTCTACGAAGCTGGGATCTGCCACAAGGCCCTGGACTCGATCATATCCTTCCTCTCTGGTAGAACTCAGAGAGACCGCCTCCCTCCTTTCCTGTCTGAAGACACCAAGACCAACTGCGGCGTTCCCCAAGGATCCTCTCTCAGCCCAACTCTTTTTAACATCTACATGGCTCTGATCGCCAACATCGTCCGATATCACGGCCTCAACATCGTCTCCTACGCAGACGACACCCAGCTGATCCTCTCACTCACCAAGGACCCTGCCACTGCAAAGACCAATCTCCACGATGGACTGCAGGCCATCGCCAACTGGATGGAGATGAGCCGCCTCAAACTGAACTCAGACAAGACTGAGATCCTCATCCTCGGCTCCAACCGCTCCGCATGGGACGACTCCTGGTGGCCAGCCACCATAGGAACTGCACCAACTCTCACCACCCACGCACGCACCCTAGGTTAAATCCTAGCCTCATCGCTCACCATGACCCTGCAAATCAATGCTGTCTCATCTTCTTGCTTCAACACCCTCTGCATGCTTCGCAAGAACTTCAGATGGATCTCCATCGAAACCAGAAGGACGGTCACTCATGCCCTCGTCAGCAGCAGACTGGACTACAGCAACGCGCTCCATGCTGTAACAATGGCCAAGCTCCCGAAGAAACTGCAACGTATACAGAATGCCTCCGCACGCCTCATCCTCAACATCCCATGCCACGAGCATATCTCAGCCCACCTCAGAGACCTACACTGGCTCCCCGTGAACAAGAGGATCACCTTCAAACTCCTCATCCACGCCCACAAAGCTCTCTGCAACACAGGCCCTGCCTACCTCAACGAGCAACTCACCTTCCACGTGTCCATCCGCCACCTCCGCTCCACCAACCTCTTTCTCACCACCGTGCCCCCCCATCCATCGAAACACAGCCGGCAGCAGATCCCTTTCACAACTCCCTGACAAAACCTGGAACTCCCTCTCCGTCCACCTACGACAGACCCAGGACCTCCTGACCTCCAGGAAACGCCTCAAGACCTGGTTATTCGAGCAGTAGCAACCCACCCCCCCCCAGCGCCTTGAGACCCTAACGGGTGAGTAGCGCGCTTTACAAGTGATTGATTGATTGATATACCGAGCCTCTTGGTAAGAATTCCTTGATTGACAGGCAGTGCAGCTTGTTCCTTTCTCTACTTTGTGCCTTGATTTTAAAGTTTTTTTTTTTTTTTTAAGGAAGTTCTTCTATTAATTCTTTAGACAAATTGTATATTACAAAGACCTGTTTCCCCTTAGACAATTTATAAACAAACCATTGCATGAGCTCTATAAATGTGTGCTCTGAGACAAAACAAGACTCTTCCACGATTCTGTATACCATCTCAGTCCTCGCCCAGCCACTAGCATTGCTGATTATTTAAATCAGGAGCAACCCAGATAAGGGTGCCCATGCGCTATTTACTGAAAAAGGGACACTATGTTTGTGCGCCTATGTCGACCTTTGGATCCCGGGCTCCATCTAGTGGTACAAAGACTCCACTATCCAAGAAAAATAAGAAAACCCCAGATTCATGCTAATGTCCTGGTTACAAGTGACAATAAATACAGATATGTGTAGGAACTGCATGTTTTCCATTTATCCAGTGCCTGCTGAGAGCCAGAGAGGTTTATAACTTCTGGAATACTTTGCCCAGCACTATTGGTATTTATTAGGTGCCATAAATATCTCGGCGGAAAGGGCACCCCCAAGGCCCTAGGAGAATCAACTGATAAAAGAAGCTAAATACAGATGTACAGTCTATATGTAAATAAAGCCATAAACAAGCAAAAACAAACATTTGCAATGCAGTGGGTCTCGCATTTGCTCGAGTTTGAGCTATTAGCGTTGTAAACTCCTAACCAGACTTTTCTTGAACATAAACTGAAAATTAAAAGTAAAACAGTTTCACGTAAGCAAGCCGATTCACAGCGCCACGGTTGCCATGGGCATCATCGTGAAAAAACACACAAAAGGAAAAAGAAGTTGTAGTGTTGCGCCAGTGAAGGAACTGGTCGTCGGGCACTACCATTACAGGAAAGTATGGAGGGGCGATGGTGGGTTCTGTATCGACAGTTCCCCCTCAGTTTATAGCCTCAGGTCATGTGACCAAGGCAATATAATAAAGTGAGCCCGGGGGGGGGGGATTCGTGTATGACGACGGGAGGGCCGGATCAGGAGATGGTGCAGAGCACATCGAACACCGCTCACTGGGGCTCAATGAAGAAACCCCAGTACTGTGTTCGTGTGTCATTATTTTGCTGAGTGCCACCACTGTGGTGGTCCGTCACACAAGCTAACCGAATGTCCGGTGAAAGGAAAGACATGTGTTTGTTGTGGGAAACGGAATCACTTCGTCAAAGTAGAACACGAACAGAGAAGGCATCCATCAACGCGACGACAAGCAAATCAGAACACTGAAGCGATATGGATGATGACGAGCCAGAGGAACACGTCATTCACTCCCTGTTCACAATAGGGAACACCATGCAGTCGTCAAAGGAATTACCCAAATGTCAGGTCAAAGTGGGAAGTGGGTAATCACAACATCTTAACAGTTGTGGACACAGGAGCATCAATAAACATCCTTGCAGCCAATGAGTACGTTAAAATGAGCCCACTCCCGACTCTAAGCAAAGCAGAAATCAGAGTATATGTATACGGACAAAACACAGCATTAGCCTTGAGAGGAGTGTTTCACACGACCGTCACATATGAAGCTAAAACTGTCAGTACTAAAGTATATGTGGCTGAAAAAGGACATGGAATGTTGTTGGGTTGTAAAACAGCAGAGGAGCTAGAGGTGGTCGTTTTCGCTTTTGGCATACATCAAGAGTCAGTGGAAGAGCTCCTTACACAATACCACAGAGTATTTGAAGGGATTGGGTGCTTGAAGAACAAAGAGATAAAACTACACATTGACCACACAGTCCAACTAGTTGCCCTACGTCATCAACGTATAGCCTTCCATTCAGACCACAAGTAGAGAAAGAGCTAGACCTGCTTGAAAGGGCTGACATCATTGAGAAGGTGACTGGACCAACGCCGTGGGTATCACCAAGTCGTAGTAGCACGGAAGCCAAAGCAACCCGGTGAAGTCTGCATCTGTGTCGACATGCGCCTTCCCAAAATAGCCATCCGACGAGAGAGATACCTAACACCCACGATAGATGACATAATTGAAGAATTAAGTGGTTCGTGTTGGTTCTCAAAGCTAGACCTTCGGTCAGGTTACCACCAGCTAGTGCTGTCTAAAGAGTCACACTACATCACAACCTTCTCCACACATGTGGGCCAGAGGCGCTATAAGCGTTTAAGTTTTGGAATATCCAGCGCAGCCGAAGTATTTCAAAATACCATACAGCAGCTACTAGTAGGTTTGCCAGGCACCAGCAATGTCAGTGACGACATACTAATTCATGCGCCAACCTTAGCAGAACACCACTCCAGACCCAAGGATGTCCTACAGAGGATAAAAGAATCAAGTTTGACGCTTCACTGTTAAAAGTGCGAATTCCTAAAGAATCAGATACAGTTCTTTGGGTACGTGTTCTCTGCAACAGGGTAGCACCTGACCCAGCGAAGGTGCAAGATGTCAAGAACGCTCCCCCTCACTTCCTGGGTAACGGAAGTCCGAAGTTTCCTCAGGATGGTGAATTATTGTGGTTATTTTATTAAAGATCTAGTGTCACTCACGCAACCCCTCAGAATGCTGACCAAGTCGTCAGAACCCTGGGGTCCAAGTCAGCAACAGGCATTTGAGACAGTTCAAGACGCCCTGTCTATCAACACCATCCTACGGTTTTTCACCCAAAGGGAGACACCAAAATCGCTGTTGATGCTGGCCCAAAAGTTCTGGGTGCTGTGCTATTCCAAAAGCAAGATGACGGTGACTGGGCTCCGGTAGCTTTCGCCAGCAGATCCCTCACGGAGACAGAACAGAGATATTCCCAAATCGAAAAAGAAGCTATTGCGGTCCACTGGGGATGCAAGTACTTCCACATCTACGTTTATGGACGCCCCTTCTTGGTAACCTCTGACCACAATCCCCTCATACCTCTGTTCAACAGCACTGCCTCCAAGCCCCCTCCAAGAATCGAAAAATGGATGCTCCTACTGCAGGACTATGGGTGCCAACTGGAATATCGTCCAGGATCCAACAACCCCGCTGATTACCTCTCCCGACATCCCCGAGCAGCCTCACACCATGAAGTATGTGACGTGGAAGAAACTGAAGAATACGTCAAACTCATTTCCGACAGGTCCAGACCACTGCCTCTTTCAGTGGAAGAAGTAGTCCGGGCAACAGCCGAAGATGATTGCCTCGAGAAGGCTCTGCAAGCCATAAGGGGCAATCGATGGTTCCAAGTCAAGAGACAACTCTCGACCATGACATTATCTGCTCAGAGCATACTAGGGAGCCTATGTCATGTACAAGATGAGCCAACGGTAAATGTGGAAGGGTGTCTCGTTAGAGGGTGCCGGCTGGTAATCCCCACATCTCTCACGTCCAGGGTAGTACAGCTCGCCCATAATGGACATCAAGGAATTGTTAAGACAAAAAATCGGCTAAGGTCCAAAGTATGATTTCCACTTATGGATGAGTTGGTGGAAAGTGCAGTGAAAACATGTGAATGGTGTCAAGCATCAAGGGAACCTAGCCGACCAACTCCAGTAGAAACGGAGCCGGGTCCTACATCACCATGGAAGTCAGCCAGCCAGCCTAGACTTTGGGAGCCTACCGGATGGTTGGCATACTATGGTCATGATTTATGACTTTTCGAAATATCCAGAAGTTTAAGTCCTCCCCTCTATCTCGTCCGAGATAGTCATTCTCCGCATCAAGAAAATCATGGCCACCCATGGACTCATCGTAGAAATCAAAACAGACATTGGTCCACCCTTTCAGAGCCAAGAGTTAGCTGGGTATCTAGAGAGCGCTGGTGTCCGGCATAAGCGGATCACCCCACGGTGGCCACAAGCTAATGGTGAAGTTGAATGTTTTATGAGGTCATGGAACAAGGTAATACGTATTGCACATGCTGGTGGGCAGCCAGTTGAGCACGCAATATATTTGTTCCTGAGGAACTACCGTCAGACCCTTCACTCTACAACCAACAGAGCACTGGGCATGTGATTTTTGGAAGAGCAATTGTTGACTCGATACCACACCACCAGTCCTGGGTTCCTAGTTCTGTGGATCCAGACAAAGCGCATGAACGGCATTTGGCCAACAATAAATATGCCAGCATTCGCAGAAGAGCGCAACACTTAGATCTCAAAGTGGGTCATCTAGTACTGCCCAAAGAGCTATTCCTGGGTACTAAATTCCGCATGCCTTTTGACCCTGCCCCGTGGCGAGTCGTGAAGCGGCATGGATCTTCAATAGTAGCGCGACGTGGTACGGATTTAGTGACTCGTAATGTGTCGCTGTTTAAAAGGTTTTGCTCCCCTAATGCATCTCGTCCAGTGGAAGTATCCTCGGAGCCAGTGGGTGGTCAGCCATCCGTGGACGAGGATTATGATGACAATGACATGTCCTGTCACAAGACAGTTGATGACAACCTGCCCGACGCTGTGCCAGAATGTACACCCGCTTACGAGACACTCAGTGCCAGCAGGGGAAGAGCTGAAAGCACCAGGTACTATCTGCGCAGTAATCCTGCTCCTTCAGTGAAGCTGTGTGACCATGTGACTGATGAGTAGCTGTTCAAGAGATCTGTAATTTGTGTCGTTCTGTGTTTGATTTTTGGGAGGAATGTAGTGTCGCGCCAGTGAAGAAACTGGTCGCTGGGCACTACCATTACAGGAAAGTATGGAGGGGGCGATGGTGGGTTCTGCATTGACAGTTCCCCCTCAGTTTATAGCCTCATTGGACCTTGCCTCAGGTCATGTGACTGAGGCAATATAATAAAGCGAGCCCAGGGCACGGGGTTCGTGTGTGACAACGGGATGACCGGATCAGGAGACGGCGTGGAGCACATCGAACACCGCTCACTGGGGCTCAATGAAAAAACCCCAGTACAGTGTTCGTGTGTCATTATTTTGCTGAGTTCCGGTTATCACCGACACTACAGAAGTGGCTACAAACATTTAGCTTTGAACCAAAATTGAGGACGAATATATCCCATCATTGTAAAGCTCCCCGAAAATAGGCAACCTCACGCCCATCACTTTCACTTGTTCGAGGACTTGTTAATGAATTATATGGCAGGAAAAGACGAAATTATGAGGCAGGGTTGACCACTTTATGTGGCAAGGAAAGTCCAGTTATGAAGTTACAATGTCAAGAGCTCTAACGCAAGAAAATGCAAGACCTATTGCATTCCAAATACAAGTTCAAATCGTTTTCTTAAAAGGAAAATGGGATGCATTAAAAAAATAAAATAAAAAAATGTACAACCATTTTTTAGAAGCACACAGTGACCCTAGAGACCACTGCATGCTCTTAAAAAATGTTTTGTCCACATTCACAAAGCAGAAGGGGCCCTTTGTGGACTGCTTCATGTTTGTGAATTGTTGCCACCTTCTTTGACTTGGTGGTAATGCATTAATGCAGTAGTTCCCAACCTGTGGTCCGGGGACCTCTTGGGGTCCGCGAAGCCTCCTCACGAGGTCTGCGCCTGCTTAGAAAATTAAATAATATTAACAGGTTAGGTCCCAGCTTTCAGTAATGACTCAGTGGGGGGTCCCCGGATTCCAATAATGATTCACTGGGGATCCCCAGATTCCAATAATGATTCAGTGTGGGTCCCTGGGTTCCAGTAATGATAAAGTGGGGGTCCACAGAAGTCAAAAGGTTGGGAACCACTGTATTAATGTTCTGCAGCACGATTTCCTTTGCAAACCATTAACACATGACATAAGGAATCTGTATTTGGAATGGACACCCTTTCTGTATTCTGTATTTACTCAGAAATTTGGGTTTTACAGATTTAAAAGTGCCATTTTATAGTTGTGAATGGTCCGATTTGACCCATGCGACCATAAAATTGCTATGTACATCAGTCCTTTGATTCTTAGCTGCTGTACACTATGAAATATTACAGTGAGGCAACTCAAAGGCGTTTGGTCTAGGGAGAGGGTGACCCTTACCAGAAAAAAAATTAAATAACAGAGAGGGTTCTGTGTGCAAAGGTTGCATTTACTTACTTACAGATATTGTTTGGGGGCTACCGGGCAGATAGACGTTATTGGGTGCTAGCCACGGTGGTGGGAGTCATTTGCTGTTAAGCCCCCCTTCTCTACTTGACCCTCAGTATTGCCTGGGCATTGTCTGGGTGAAAGATGGTTTAGAGAGTTAGTGTGGCGGCAAGAACTCAGAACTTAACAATCAACCCATAGACACAATAAAATACTGTCCATAACAGTGTTTTGTTTTTGTAAAAACAGACATTCTCTAATAGCATGATAAAAAGTAGTACTACACACAGTAAAAGGGTTCAGTTGCAGGGTTCTTCTACTCACTGTAAGCTGTAACTTTTATGGGCTATAACTATTTGGTGCCTGAAGTTCTGATTAGGGATTGTGATCCTGGCCCTACTACGGTGATATCCTGAAAAGGCTGCAGCACCCACCAATCTCTATAGGAGCATTATTCTTCTGTGGCTGTAAAATCACTAGTGAGGGATGTGGAGGTCACTTGAGTCTCGTACCTTGCTTAGAGTTCAGTGGCCCACTTGCCAGGTTGAAATGTTGGATTCTTGGGCAAGATACAGTCTCTAAGTCTTTCAGGCAATGTCCTCAATTACCTGTCTGGATGGAGCGCTGTTCAGGGTTTGGCGGTCACCAAAACTCTTCGTTGTCACACGCCAAAGTCCTCTAGCAGTGGGAGTAGGGTCACTACGGCAGGCCCATCCTTAGATCAAGTTGGAGTTCCAGCGCAACAAGCCGGTGTCAGAAGTCTGCCTGTACTCTTCACAGTAACATGGCAAAGTATGGTGGCATCAGGAGCCTGGTCGGGAATGTAGGCCCACCTCTCGAGTCGCATCAGAGTTGCATGCTGGGTTTAGCAGTCAACCTATGCTCTTCACAGTCACACGGCAAAGATATCCAGCAGCGGAAGAAGGGTTGAGGAGGTGGTCTGCCTCTGTGGTCAGGTTGGGATTGCTGCACAGAAGGTCAGGATCAGCAGTTGTCTTTGACGGGCTGGTGCAGCCTCTCAGCCATCACTGTACAATTTGGCTGAAGCAGTATGGGGTTACTGCGTTCATTGGCAGCTGGCCTATCAGGTCATGGCGGAGATGCCAGACAACTCACTGATGTCGTCGATGCTCTCACTTTACATAGTTCACCAAATAAACCACACAAGGAAGCTGGGGGACCCGCTCTCAATTCAGGTTGGCACCAGGCTAATTCTTACACTCAGATCTGCTCCTTCTGGGTGTTTCTCGCCCTGGGAAAATGACTGAGCTTCTTCTGGACAGGCTGTTCTCCGGAAGGGTCAAGAGCGCTCCTTCTCTCTGAGTAGGCAGGCTTGTAGACACTAGACAGACCCACAACCTCTGCAGGACGTTGCACAGTCGTCAGATTATATCCTCTCACCTCTGGTATACTGGCTGCCAGACACCATTCCTGGTTTCACAGCAGTTCAAGTATTTTATGGAGTGCAGACTTCTTGGTGAACTTGGGACTGGAACAAAGTGGGAAGGTTCACGTCCCACTTTTATACTTTTATACTTATTTTCCAGATATGAATTGCAACTGCAGTGCGAAGATTCTGCAGTGGTTTGGAGTGGTTCTTTGTCAAATATTTTCTGGCTGTACTACAGGCAAAACCTTGATGTGATTTAACTTGATTAAACCATGTCTAGAAGCACAAACATCCACTTCCTAGGAAGTATCCTGGCTCTAGATAAAATGAAAAGTCACAGACCTTACCACACACCCAATGTCCACAAGAGAGAATACAAGCCATAGATTACAGTTTATGCAAAAATAAAAGCCTTTCTGCAAGATGATAGCTCTCACAGCTGTTAAAGGTGATGCTGACTCCAAGCAAGAGTATCCAAAACAAGGGCCAATGAAGTGTGACATTTCTGCTGCTAGCTATTATCAGCCATTCTGAAATGGTAATCGGTGGTAGGCCGGCCTAGAAATATCCTCAATTTAATGACAGAATATGCTAATTGACCCCCTCTCCCTCATATCACCCTCCAAATATCAGTGCTCACGGAGGACTACTCAGCAATCTCCTGGAAAAAAAGATCTAAGGGAATTTCTAAAGTCACCTTATTCTTTATCCTTTCTGAGTCTCTGCCTCCGGTCGCAGGATGTCCGTCAGTGCACTCCTATTGTATGAGGAATCTGCATGCACCCTCAGTCTTGTGTTATGATGAACCCGGGGCACATCCGAAATGCATCCCACTCGTCACAGCAGTCACACTGACGCTACACATATGAACATATGAACACAAGAACCGGATTGTCACATCCTAGCAGAACTTTACCCGAGTAAAGATGGCAGACTGCATTTCTCTGAGTCAGGCAGAAAGGCTCCCTAGTACTAAAGATCTGTAAAATCAGTAATGCTGCTTTCACCGCTGAATGTCATCAGCCCAAGACATGGATAATAGTGCTGTGTTGCTAAAGAGAGTATGCTTGTTGCCCCCTCATAGGTTACCAAACACATTCTGACTGCCTTTATCATCGGCTGGCATAGCTCTCCGCATACATTCTAGATTAAAATGCTGGCTGGACCAAAGAAAAAAACACGGTACCAGACTCACACACATTTGGGTGTTCCAAACAGCTACCTGTATACTGCACAAGAAAGATTCCTGTCCCAACAATTAGCCATAGTGCCTCATCATATGTGCTTTCTGTGTTGGCAAGTGCTGTCATTTAAGTCATTCTGTGCCCTATAGTTGCTGCACAATTTTATCCCTTCTGTTTTTTGCTTGTGCAAGGTCATGCTTTTGCTTTTCAAAAATCTGGTCACTCTTATGTTCTCCTATTTCACAGGTCAGTAGTTGACCCCAAAATATAGAAAAGGCAGAAGTGTGGTATGGATGACTGAATAAAACAAGTTACTGTTATAATTATTGATGTGTAGTGAGTTGCCTTTTTCTCGATACAGGAGATGCAGGAAAGATTCATCTTTACGATTTATTTTTCTTGTTAGAGTTTGGCGTATGTGTGCAATTTCAGCTGAAAGATCGGTGGCTGCCCTTTGATGTGCCACCCTCTCTGGTTTGTTAATTCTTCTGATCAAATAATCATAAAGAGAATTGTGTTATTATTTACGTGAATAATATAAATGTTCTTGTTAATATATTCTGTACCTTAAAGGTTTATATCTCGCAATACTGTAATATCATAACTGCTAAAACTGTGCTGCAACATCTGCTAAATCAGTGCCCTCACACTAATTAATCTTCCACGCCTTCCTTTGAGCAGCCTCCACAATTTAAGTTGGATCCCCGCCTAGCTCGCCTTCTTGGAATCCACACACAGACCCGGTCAGCTATCATCCAAGCACTTTGGCAGTACATCAAAACCAATAAACTTCAGGATTCACATGATAAGGAGTATATCAACTGCGACAAGTATTTCCAACAGGTAACTTCTCGATACCTGTACTCAAGCACTTGAGACAAGTACACTGTATTGTATTGTATAATGATATTTGTATAGTGCTTACTAATTTCGTGTGGGGCACTGACGTGCGTTTCCTCATGGGTAGTATGCTACACCATGTTGGTGGATGGTTGGAAGGTGTTTGTGTGCTCTGACCCTATGTGGGAGGTGTTTCTGTGTCGTACATGGTGGCCACTGATTTGCAGTTATAATGTTATTGGGACACAGCACTAAGCTCCTTACTGTTCCTCCCACGTTGCAACACTGCCATTCTGTTTGTGCGTTGCTGCTCACTCTACTCATCACTCCATGCATTGAGCAATGGAAGCAGCTACCACACCTGTGCCCTCTGATCCCGACATGGAATGGTTCAGTGCGTGGTCCTCTGCAGGTATTCGAATCAACTGATCGTCTTTGGAATTTGGTCTGGTTGGATTGGTTTGGTCTGGTCTTTGACCAGTCAGTGTTGGAGTATACATCGACGAGTCAGAGTTTCATGAAACCCATGCTGCGGGTGTTGGCCTGAATCGGGTGGTGTCCCAAGAATGCTGAGGGCGCTTATGCAAACAACAGACATGATACAGCCCCAAGTCGACCTCCTCTCCTGGGAAGCTGGGTGTTTGGGTGGTCACTCATACCTTTTATTGCAAAACACAAATTTGGAGAAACACCATTTTAAGGACCTCGAGAATGGCAGGTGATCTGTGGCCCTGTGTGCGGGGAAAGGGAAGGCCACAACTGTGGTGCGTCTTGCTGCTCCAAAGTTGGTGAGTTGAATTGAGCCCTTGTTGAGTTTTATTATTTACTTTTAACTTATTTAATTCAAACCTTCGTTTTTTTTAATCTGCCCTTAATTAAACTCAACTTGATTAGCACTCATTAATCACTGGTGCAGCCTTCTATTCTGAGATTGTACGAAAGCACAAGTTGCTTGGAGTTTATTTATCGTGGACTAGATTTGCCTGGACTCCTATTGCTTGACATGGGCATAAAACCAGTAGACTGCAGGGAAGCATTCCTTGTCTATTAATCCGTGTATGTATTCAGTATTTCTAGTTAGGAATTCGTGAACTGAAATTATCACTAAGAGAAGTTGATCTCATCCACTAAATAATATGCTGAAGTGCATAAATCCGATTAATACTGCATCTTTGATTAATCTGACAATTCACACATTTTTCCAAATTTACAACTACTGGATGAACAGTTGTCACAAAAAGGTAATAATACCAATAATGGAAAATGGAAATGCTGAAAATTATAATGTAATTGAAAAATGTAATCAGTACGAAAGCCCCAGATCAATTCCGGGACGTATAATCAAAGCAAGTATGGACATTTACATTATCGGGGTAAGGGGAAAAGAGTCAAATCAGATTATTATTGGTCAAATGGAGTACACACTTCTGAATATTTATCTAGCCCAAATCAAGCCACCAAAATTCAACAAATAATCCCCTTTATCCAATCTTCCTTTGAAAATAAAGTGTGTTTATTAAAACCAGGACAAATGAAGGCTCATGAATACGGTACACATGGTCTATTCCACATCAGACTCAATGACACATTATTAAAGTTGTCCAGGTACATGGCATTTTTAGGAAAAGACCCTCTTTTTGGCATGGTTACCCCCACTTTGTGACTGCTCAGTGTGTTTTGACTGTGTTCACTGGGACCCCAGTGACAATGCTCTCTCCTCTCCCTCTAAATTTGGTTGCTTAGGACTTAGCATACCCCACAATTGGCATATTGGTGCTCCCATATAAGTTCCTAGTAAATGGTATTTAGGTAACCAGGGCCTTGAGGCACCAGGGGTACCCATGGGCTGCAGCATGTATTATGCCATCTATGGGAGCCCATGCAAAATGTGTTGCAGGCCTGCAATTGCAGCCTCCGTGAAAAGGTGGATGCACCCTTTCATTACAGGACACTGAAGCAGGTCACTGTAAGTCACCCCTATGGCAGGCCCTCCTAGCCTAGAGGGCAGGGTGCAAGTACCTGTGTGTGAGGGCACCCCTGCATGACAACAGGTGCCCCTACGAACTCCAGCTCTGTTTTTCTTGACTTCGTAAGTGTGGGGAAGCCATTTTTACCTGTGTACAGAGCACAGGTCACTACCTATGTCCAGCTACATAATGGTAACTCCAACCCTGGGCATGTTTGATATCAAACATGTCATACTCATATGCCAATACTGTTGCCAGTATTGGTTGTATGATCCCATGCACTCTAGGGGCTCCTTAGAGGCCCCTGGGATCATCTGCATGGCCAGGTCAGGCAGGTGGCATCACAGTCCCACCTGATAGGTAGTCATCCTGCTAGGTAACCAATCCTCCTTCCTGGGCTATTTAGGGTCTCCCTCCAGGGTGGGTCTTCAGATTCGATGTGAAAGATTCCAGCAGGACTCCTCTGCATTCAATACATCATCTTCTGGCCACCAGGACTGCAACTGGACCCTCTAGGAACTGACAATCTGCAACTCCAGCGACAACTCTGGTCTCCAACCTTGTTTCTCCGGCTCCTTCCAGCACTGCAGCATTTCCCTGGCTGCCCATTCTCTGAGGGGGACGAGTCTTCAGCCTGCACAAGAAGCAAGAAGGACTCTCCCTTGGAGTGAAGGAGTCACTTCCCTGCATCCGCAGGCATCAACTGCAACAATGACCGGCTGCATGGAACTGCTCTCCTCCGGAACTGCGTGGATCCTGCATACCCCATAATTGGCATACTGGTGCCCCCATATAAGTTCCTAGTAAATGGTACTTAGGCAACCAGGGCCTTGAGGCACCAGGGGTACCCATGGGCTGCAGCATGTATTATGCCATCTGTGGGAGCCCATGCAAAATGTGTCTGCAGGCCTGCAATTGTAGCCTGCGTGAAAAGGTGCATGCACCCTTTCATTACAGGATACTGAACCAGGTCACTGTAAGTCACCCCTATGGCAGGCCCTCCTAGCCTAGAGGGCAGGGTGCAAGTACCTGTGTGTGAGGGCACCCCTGCATGAGCACAGGTGCCCCTACGAACTCCAGCTCTGTTTTTCTGGACTTCGTAAGTGTGGGGAAGCCATTTTTACCTGTGTACAGAGCACAGGTCACTACCTATGTCCAGCTACATAATGGTAACTCCAACCCTGGTCATGTTTGATATCAAACATGTCAGACTCATTTGCCAATACTGTTGCCAGTATTGGTTGTATGATCCCATGCACTCTAGGGGCTCCTTAGAGGCCCCTGGGATCATCTGCATGGCCAGGTCAAGCAGGTGGCATCACAGTCCCCTCCTGATAGGTAGTCATCCTGCTTGGTGACCAATCCTCCTTCCTGGGCTATTTAGGGTCTCCCTCCAGGGTGGGTCTTCAGATTCGATGTGAAAGATTCCAGCAGGACTCCTCTGCATTCAATACATCATCTCCTGGCCACCAGAACTGCAACTGGACCCTCTAGGAACTGACAATCTGCAACTCCAGCGACAACTCTGGTCTCCAACCTTGGTTCTCCGGCTCCTTCCAGCACTGCAGCATTTCCCTGGCTGCCCATCCTCTGAGGGTGACGAGTCTTCAGCCTGCACAAGAAGCAAGAAGGAATCTCCCTTGGAGTGAAGGAGTCACTTCCCTGCATCCGCAGGCATCAACTGCAACAACAACCGGCTGCATAGAACTGCTCTCCTCCGGAACTGCGTGGATCCTGCATGGATCCTGCATCACAGGTGGTGGTCTGGAGTGGTCCCCTTGGTCTTCTATACCAGCTTTCCAACTTAGGAGACGGTATGCCCTTGCTGCTCCCTGCAGGACAGTACCCATGTACACCATGACTCTTGCAGCTATCAAGGCTTGTTTGTTCCTCCTCCAAGGGATCTTCAGGCTCTGTGTTGCCAGGGCCTCCAGCACTCTTTCCTGCAGAGCACAGTCTCCTGCCTACTGCTCCAGCGACGTGGGACTCCTCTCCAGGTGTACTGAGTGGGCCTCACTGCGAATCCTGTGCCTGTGAGTTGCCTGTGGGAGCTGCATCCTCGTATTCTAACTCTCCTCACTGCTGAGGGTCACCTGGGACTCCCTTCCGTGGGTGGAGTATCCTCTGGACCTTGCTGGTCCCGGCCAGCTCTGCAACTCTTCATCTGCAACTTTTTGCCTTTGCCAAGGCTTGTTGATGGTTTTCCAACACCACTGACTGACTGCAACTCTTCTTCCGCTGACTCCTTGCCTCCACCATCGAACTGGTCCTGCATCTCCGGAAGGGTGGGTAGTGGCTCCTGCCCCAACCGGACACTCCAACTTGAACTGAACTTGCTCCCCTTCTTTTGCAGGTCCTCTTCTGTCAGGATCCACCTTTGTTTTTTTCCCAGTCTTGCTTGGGTCTTGCAAAGTCCCTTTCTAAAGTTCACCTGTGGGTTTGGGGAAGAACCAGGTACTTAGTGCTTCTCTCCTGGTTGCTGGGGGTCACCCTAGCACTTACCTTTTGGGGTTCCTAGTTCTTCCAGCTCCTCTCTACAGATTCCACTTCCTTGGGCGGGGGACTGCCTTTCACATTCCACTTACTTAGTATCTGGTTTGGTCTTCCCCTAGGGCCTGCACTATTTTCTATTGTTTTACTGTTTGCTATTGCTTTCTGTGCTAATCACTGACTTCTCTAATGTGTATATATTAGTGTGTTTACTCACCTCCTAGTGGAGTATTGCCTGTACAGTATTTTAGTATTTGTGTTACCATAATAAAATACCTTTATTTTTGTAATACTGGGTGGTTCTTTCATGTGTGTAAGTGCTGGGTGACTATAGTGGTATTGCATAAGGTTGCATGTCTCCTAGATAAGTCTTGGCTGCTCATCCACAGCTATCTCTAGAGAGCCCTGGCATCCAAGACACTGTCTACATCTCACTAATAGGGGATACCTAGACCTGGTATAAGGTGATAACACCATAGGTGCTCACCACACACCAGGCCAGCTTCCTACAGCAAAATCGTAGCAAAACAATACAGTGAAGGAGCAAAACAAATCCAAGCAGCTGGCGGAGACAGTTACAACCACACTTTTTAGATGATAGAGTATTTCTCATCTACATCGATCAAAGGTGGGGTAAAAGGGAAGTTTTGTATAGTAGGGCTAGTGAAGGACTATGGTGATTGAGAAAGGGAGGTACGGGGCAGACAGAGGTCACAGCAACCCGCAACACGTGGGCCCCAACACACAGAGACCTTTCCAGGCACACTCAGCCCCTACAATCCCAGACTACACAGTAGTGTCTCAGTCCTCCACTGGGGATGACACCTGTTCCTGGGAGGCAGGTATGGTATGACTTGTTATTGTTAGTAAATCTATCTGTGTCAAACTATCCAACATACCTGCCCAAATTTCTAAATCTCAGTCAGGGTGGTCATAGGTGCAGACCATCTGGAGTCGTCTCTCCTCCACCATGCCCCACTCATGCAAGTCTCCCATCCATTCACAAATTGTCAGTTCTGTAGTTTGCAACCAGTGGATCGCCACCCGTTTGTTGGCAAGTGCTGGTCCCAGGAGAGCGAATTGGTGGTGCCTCTTAGCCCCATTTCTAAATGTCTCTGATGGAAGGTTCCATCGCTACTCGTAATAGCTGTATGACCTCAATCCAGAACTCCTGTAGCTTGTTACAGTCCCATGTCATATGGAGGAAGGACGCCAGAGCAGACCCACATCTGTGGCAGGCATCTGACTAAGCTCTTATCAGTTCTTTGTAGGTGCTGTAGCCATTGGCCAGTGCTCATAGTGAAAACCCTATGTTGTCAGTGTGTTTGATATGTGTCACTGGGATCCTGCTAGTCAGGACCCCAGTGCTCATAAGTTTGTGGCCTATATGTGTTCCCTGTGTGGTGCCTAACTGTATCACTGAGGCTCTGCTAACCAGAACCTCAGTGTTTATGCTCTCTCTGCTTTTAAAATTGTCACTGCAGGCTAGTGACTAATTTTACCAATTCTCATTGGCACACTAGAACACCCTTATAATTCCCTTGTATATGGTACCTAGGTACCCAAAGTATTGGGGTTCCAGGAGATCCCTCTGAACAGCAGCATTTCTTTTGCCACCCATAGGGAGCTCAGACAATTCTTACACAGGACTGCCACTGCAGCCTGAGTGAAATAACGTCCACGTTATTTCACAGCCATTTTTCACTGCACATAAGTAATTTATAAGTCACCTATATGTCTAAACCTCACTTGGTGAAGGCTAGGTGCCAAGTTACTTAGTGTGTGGACACCCTGGCACTAGCCAAGGTGCCCCCACATTGTTCAGGGCAAATTCCCCAGACTTTGTGAGTGCGGTGTAGGAAAGTACCATCTTGCCTGGCATGTTACCCCCATATTTCACTATATGTATGTTGTTTTAGTCCTTGTTTCACTGGGACCCTGCCAGGCAGGGCCCCAGTGCTCATAGTATGTGCCCTGTATGTGTTCCCTGTGTGGTGCCTAACTGTATCACTGAGGCTCTGCTAACCAGAACCTCAGTGTTTATGCTCTCTCTGCTTTCCAAATTTGTCACTACAGGCTAGTGGCTAAATTTACCAATTCACATTGGCATACTGGTACACCCATATAATTCCCTTGTATATGGTACTGAGGTACCCAGGGTATTGGGGTTCCAGGAGATCCCTATGGGCTGCAGCATTTCTTTTGCCACCCATAGGGAGCTCTGACAATTCTTACACAGGCCTGCCACTGCAGCCTGCGTGAAATAACGTCCACGTTATTTCACAGCCATTTACCACTGCACATAAGTAACTTATAAGTCACAGCCTGATGAAGGTTGGGTGCCAACTTACTTAGTGTGTGGGCACCCTGGCACTAACCAAGGTGCCCACACATCGTTCAGGGCAAATTCCCCGGACTTTGTGAGTGCAGGGACACCATTACATGCGTACACTATACATAGATCACTACCTATGTATAGCGTCACAATGGTAACTCCGAACATGTCATGTAACATGTCTAAGATCATGGAATTGTCACCCCAATACCATTCTGGTATTGGGGAGACAATTCCATGATCCCCCGGGTCTGTAGCACAGAACCCGGGTACTGCCAAACTGCCTTTCCGGGGTCTCCACTGCTGCTGCTGCCAACCCCTCAGACAGGATTCTGCCCTCCTCGGGTCCCGGCAGCCCTGGCCCAGGAAGGCAGAACAAAGGATTTCCTCTGAGAGAGGGTGTAACAACCTCTCCCTTTGGAAATAGGTGTGAAGGGCTGGGGAGGACTAGCCTCCCCAGCCTCTGGAAATGCTTTGATGGACACAGATGGTGCCCATCTCTGCATAAGCCAGTCTACACCGGTTCAGGGATCCCCCAGCCCTGCTCTGGCACGAAACTGGACAAAGGAAAGGGTAGTGACCACTCCCCTGACCAGTACCTCCCAGGGGAGGTGCCCAGAGCTCCTCCAGTGTATCCCAGACCTCTGCCATCTTGGAAACAGAGGTGTTGGGGGCACACTGGACTGCTCTGAGTGGCCAGTGCCAGCAGGTGACGTCAGAGGCTCCTTCTGATAGGCTCTTACCTCACTTGGTAGCCAATCCTCCTATCTCTGTAGCCAAACCTCCTTTTCTGGCTATTTAGGATCTCTGCTTTGGGGAATTCTTCAGATAACGAATGCAAGAGCTCACCAGAGTTCCTCTGCATCTCCCTCTTCGGCTTCTACCAAGTTTCGACCGCTGACTGCTCCAGGACGCCTGCAAAACTGCAACAAAGTAGCAAGACGACTACCAGCAACATTGTAGCGCCTAATCCTGCCGGCTTTCTCGACTGTTTCCAGGTGGTGCATGCTCTGGGGGTAGCCTGCCTTCACCCTGCACCAGAAGCTCAGAAGAAATCTCCTGTGGGTCGACGGAATCTTCCCCCTGCTAACGCAGGCACCAAAAGACTGCATCACTGGTCCTCTGGGTCCCCTCTCATCCTGACGAGCGTGGTCCCTGGAACACAGCAACTCTGTCCAAGTGACTCTCACAGTCCAGTGACTCTTCAGTCCAAGTTTGGTGGAGGTAAGTCCTTGCCTCCCCACGCTAGACTGCAAAGCTCTGTACTGCGTGATTTGCAGCTGCTCCGGCTCCTGTGCACTCTTCTAGGATTTCCTTTGTGCACAGCCTAGCCTGGGACCCCAGCACTCCGTCCTGCAGTGCACAACCCTCTGAGTTGGCCCCCGACGTCGTGGGACCCTCTTTTGTAACTTTGTGTGGACTCCGGTTCACTAATCTTCTAGGTGCCTGTTGGGGTACTTCTGTGAGTGCTGCCTGCTTCTGTGAGGGCTCTCTGAGTTGCTGAGCGCCCCCTCTGTCTCCTCCTCCCAAAGGCGACATCCTAGTCCTTCCTGGTCCTCAGCAGCACCCATAAACCTCTACCGCAACCCTTGCAGCTAGCAAGGCTTGTTTGCGGTATTTCTGCGTGGGAACACCTCTGCAAGCTTCATCGCGACGTGGGACATCTGTCTTCCAAAGTAGAAGTTCCTAGTCCTCTTCTTTCTTGCAGAACTCCAAGCTTCTTCCATCCGGAGGCAGCTTCCTTGCACCTTCATCCGGGGTTTCCTGAGCTCCTGCCCCCCCCTGGACACTGTCGTGACTATTGGACTTGGTCCCCTTGCCTTACAGGTCCTCAGGTCCGGAAATCCATTGTCAGTGCACTGCTGGTGTTTGTTCTTCTTGCAGAATTCCCCTATCACGACTATTGTGCTCTCTTGGGGTAGTGGGTGCACTTTACTCCTACTTTGCAGGGTCTTGGGTGGGGTATCTTGGACACCCTGACCGTTTTCTTACAGTCCCAGCGACCCTGTACAAGCTCACATAGGTCTGGGGTCCATTCGTGATTCGCATTCCACTTTTGGAGTATATGGTTTGTGTTGCCCCTATACCTATGTTCTCCTATTGCAACCTATTGTAATTCTACACTTTTTGCATTACTTTTCTTGCTATTACTTACCTAATTGTGGTTTGTGTACATATAACTTGTGTATATTACTTACCTTCTTACTGAGGGTACTCACTGAGATACTTGGGGCATATTGTCATAAAAATAAAATACCTTTATTTTTAGTAACTCTGTGTATTGTGTTTTCTTATGATATTGTGCATATGATATAAGTGGTATAGTAGGAGCTTTACATGTCTCCTAGTTCAGCCTAAGCTGCTTTGCCATAGCTACCTTCTATTAGCCTAAGCTGCTAGAAACACCTCTCTTCTACTAATAAGGGATAACTGGACATGGCACAAGCTGTAAGTACCTTTGGTACCCACTACAAGCCAGGCCAGCCTCCTACATTGGTGGTGCAGCGGTGGGATAAGTATTTGTAACTGCTTTACCACTTTGTCATTTTTTACTTTTCATAAGAGAATCATATACTAAACAGTTCAGTGTATGTACACATAACGAAAAAGTTTGCTTTTCTATTCTTAAACTTTTTACAAAGTTCTAAAAAGTTTCTTAAAACTTCTAAAAGTTTTCTAAAAGTTAGAAGAAGTTTTTTTTCTCTGCGCTTTAAAAAGTTCTGAAACTTTTTCTCTCTTCTCCCTATCTCTAAACCTTTTGCTGTCATATCTGTGGTAGATTCTACTCTCAAAACTGTCAATGCTACTTATGACATTTTGAACTAAAAGAGCTTAAGGAGTCTCTGCGTAGATAGAGGTTTAGTTATAGGAAAGAACCCTACAAAAGAGTTTCTGTTTAACATGCTTCTGGTGGATGACCAGAACCAGTATGGCCCATCCAATGAGAGGTTAGTAGAAGCTTCCCAGTCTGATTCAGAGGAACCCCCTGAGGAAGCTGAGGAGGGTTCTGACAAGGGTCTGCCCCCTAGCAGGGCACCTAGTAATGCTGGTAGTAATAGAGGTTCGTTCCCATCACAGTAGGGAATCCTTTATTCCTAGAGGCCAGTTTACCAGGGTCCAGACAGTTAGGGACAAGTCCCCCTCTGAAGTTTCCCATTTGTCATCTGTGTCAAAGCATTCCCAACCCACCCACCCTGAGGATAACTTGTTAAAAAGGGAACTCAAAAAGTTGAGGGTTGAAGAGACCAGACTGAAGCTTAAACAGCAACAGCTGGCGTTAGATAGGGAATCCCTAGACATTGAGAAGGTAAGACAGAGGTTGGGGTTAGTACCCCATGGTGGCAGCAGCAGTATTCCTGATAGTAATCCTGTTAGCGAGCATGATTCCAAGAATCTGCACGAGATAGTCCCCCCTTACAAGGAGGGAGATGACATCAACAAGTGGTTTGCTGCACTTGAGAGGGCCTGTATGGTACAGATGGTCCCTCAAAGGCAGTGGGCTACTATTTTGTGGCTATCTTTCACTGGAAAGGGTAGAGATAGGCTCCTTACTGTTAGAGAAAGTGAAGCTAACAACTACAAAGTATTGAAGGATGCACTCTTGGATGGATTTGGCTTAACCACTGAACAATACAGGATAACGTTCAGAGACACCAGAATAGAGTCCTCTCAAGACTGGACAGATTTTGTGGACTGTTCAGTGAAGACCTTGGAGGGGTGGTTACATGGCAGTAAGGTATCTGACTATGAAACCCTGTATAATCTTATTCTGAGAGAGCATATTCTGAACAACTGTGTGTCTGACTTGTTGCACCAATACCTAGTGGACTTGGATCTGACCTCTCCCTAAGAATTGAGAAAGAAGGCAGACAAGTGGGTCAGAACTAGGGTGAACAGAAAGGTTCAAACAGGGGGTGACAAGGATGGCAAGAAGAAGGATGGTAAGTCTTCTGACAAGGGTGGGGACAAAAGTAAACATTCTGAGTCTTCATCAGTCCCACAAAAATCCTCTGGGGGTGGTGGGTCCAAATCCTCTTCCAATAATCAACCTAAAAAGCCTTGGTGTTATTTGTGTAAAGTCAAAGGCCATTGGGCAACTGATTCCGGTTGTCCAAAGGAAACCACCAAACCTCCCACCACCACAACCCCTGCTGCAAATTCTAGTGCCCCTCTTAACAGCAGTGGTGGTGGGAAACCTACTAATAGCCAATCCAAGGGTGTAGCTGGGCTCACTATTGGCAATGTAGTTGGGGTTGGTCTTGTTAGGGAGACCACAGAGGCTGTTTTAGTCTCTGAAGGTGCCATTGATTTGGCCACCTTGGTTGCTTGTCCCCTTAATATGGATAAGTACAAGCAACTTCCCCTAATGAATGGTGTTGAAGTTCAGGCCTACAGGGACACAGGAGCCAGTGTAACTATGGTGATAGAAAAACTGGTCCACCCTGAACAACACCTACTTGGTCAGCAGTACCAAGTGACAGACGCTCATAACAACACTCTTAGCCACCCCATGGCTGTTGTGAATCTCATGTGGGGTGGGGTTACTGGTCCAAAGAAAGTTGTGGTTGCTTCAGATTTACCTGTAGACTGTCTACTAGGGAATGATTTAGAGACATCAGCTTGGGCAGAAGTGGAGTTGGAGGCTCATGGAGCAATGCTGGGCATTCCTGGGCATATTTTTGCTTTAACCAGGGCTCAGGCCTAAAAGCAAAAAGCACAGGGTAACTTGGATCCTGGAACAATGGAACAAGTGCTCCCTAAAACTAGGGGTAGGAAGGGTAAATCCCTACCCACAATCCCTCCCTCTACAGATGATTCCCCTTCTGAGAAAGAGGAATTTCCTCCCTGTGCAGAACCTTCACCAGATGAGCTGGCAGCAGACACTGCTGAGCTTTTGGGTGGAGGGGGGCCTGCCAGGGAAGAGCTGAGTGTGGCACAGCAATCCTGTCCCACATTAGAGGGTCTCAGACAGAAAGCTGTCAAGCAGCAAAATGGGGATGTCAGTGACACTCATAGAGTTTACTGGGAGGATAACCTCTTGTACACAGAGGCAAGGGACCCAAAACCTAGAGCAGCCAGGAGATTGGTCATTCCCCTGCAGTACAGAGAGTTTATCCTAACTCTTGCACGACATTCCTTTGGCTGGGCATTTGGGCCAGATCAAAACATGGGAAAGACTTGTCCCCTTGTTTCACTGGCCTAGGATGTCAGAGGACACTAAAGATTTTTGCAAGTCTTGTGTGACCTGCCAAGCCAGTGGTAAGACTGGTGGCACTCCAAAGGCCCGTCTAATTCCACTTCCAGTGGTTGGGGTGCCCTTCGAAAGGGTAGGGGTTGACATAGTTGGCCCCCTTGACCCTCCTACTGCTTCAGGCAGTAGGTTCATCTTGGTGGTTGTGGACCATGCCACAAGATATCCTGAAGCAATTCCTGTAAGGACCACTACAGCCCCTGCAGTGCAAAGGCCATCCTGGGAATCTTTTCCAGGGTGGGTTTTCCTAAAGAGGTAATATCAGACAGAGGTAGCAACTTCATGTCTGCATACTTGAAAGCAATGTGGAAGGAGTGTGGTGTTCACCACTCCTTACCATCCACAGACTGACGGACTGGTAGAAAGGTTTAATAAAACTCTCAAAGGTATGATAATGGGACTCCCTGAAAAACTCAGGAGGAGATGGGATGTCCTGTTACCTTGCCTCCTTTTTGCTTACAGGGAGGTACCCCAGAAAGGAGTGGGCTTCAGCCCCTTTGAACTCCACTTTGGGCACCCTGTAAGAGGTCCACTTACTCTTGTGAAGGAGGGTTGGGAACAACCTTTAAAAGCTCCTAAACAGGACATAGTGGATTATGTACTTGGCCTAAGATCCAGAATGGCTGAGTACATGAAAAAGGCCAGCAAAAACATTCCGGCCAGCCAGGAGCTGCAAAAGCAATGGCATGACCAGAAAGCTGTTCTGATCCAGTACCAACCAGGACAGAAGGTGTGGGTATTGGAGCCTGTGGCCACAAGAGCACTCCAAGGCAAATGGAGTGGACCCCATCAAATTGTTGAGAAGAAGGGTGAGGTTACCTATTTGGTAGACCTGGGCACTGCCAGGAGTCCCCTTAGGGTGTTTCATGTCAACCGCCTAAAACCCTACTATGACAGGGCTGATCTCACCCTGCTCATGGCAACAGATGAGGGACAGGAAGTAGAGAGTGACCCTCTCCCTGATCTCTTTTCCACCACTGAAGCAGATGCCTTAGTGGAGGGAGTAGTTTTGGCAGATTGACTGCAGAACAGAAAGATAACTGCATCAATCTCCTAGGACAATTTTCTGACCTCTTTTCAATTGTGCCAGGTACAACATCCTGGTGTGAACACACAACTGATACTGGAGACAGCCTGCTTGTGAAAAGTAAGATGTATAGGCAGCCTGACCATGTCAGTGACTGCATTAAAGAAGAGGTGTAGAAGATGTTGGATCTGGGAGTGATTGAACCTTCTGAAAGCCCATGGGCTAGCCCAGTGGTGCTTGTACCAAAGCCTCACACCAAAGATGGAAAGAGGGAGATGAGGTTTTGTGTAGACTACAGAGGTCTCAATCAGGTAACAAAAGCTGATGCTCACCCTATACCCAGGGCAGATGAGCTCATTGCTACACTGGCATCTGCCAAGTATCTTAGCACTTTTGATTTGACTGCAGGGTATTGGCAGATCAAATTGGCAGAAGATGCTAAACCAAAGACTGCATTTTCAGGCACTACCAATTTACAGTGATGCCCTTTGGTTTGAAAAATGCACCTGCCACTTTTCAGAGGTTGGTGAACACAGTCCTGCAAGGGTTGGAGGCTTTCAGTGCAGCATATCTTGATGATATTGCTGTCTTTAGCTCTACCTGGTATGAGCACCTGGTCCACCTTTGGAAAGTTTTGGAGGCCCTGCAAAAGGCAGGCCTCACTATCAAGGCCTCAAAGTGCCAGATAGGGCAGGGGAAAGTGGTTTATCTGGGCCACCTGGTAGGCGGAGAACAGATTACACCACTACAGGGGAAAATCCAGACAATCATGGATTGGGTTCCCCCTACAACTCAGACCCAGGTGAGAGCCTTTTTGGGCCTCACAGGGTATTACAGGAGATTCATTAAATATTATGGCTCCATAGCAGCCCCGCTTAATGATCTCACAAGTAAGAAAATGCCTAAGAAGGTGTTATGGACAGCTAGCTGTCAGAAAGCTTTTGAGGAGCTCAAACAGGCCACGTGCTCTGCACCTGTCCTAAAGAGCCCATGTTACTCCAAGAAATTCATTGTTCAAACTGATGCATCTGAATTCTGAGGGCCAGGATCAACCAGTTGCTTTTATCAGCAGAAGGTTGACCCCTAGAGAAAAGCATTGGTCTGCCATAGAGAGGGAGGCCTTTGTTGTGGTCTGGGCACTGAAGAAGTTGAGGCCATACCTGTTTGGCACTCACTTCATTGTTCAGACAGACCAAAAACCTCTACTTTAACTAAAACAAATGAAAGGTGAAAACCCTAAATTGTTGAGGTGGTCCATATCTCTACAGGGAATGGACTACACAGTGTAACATAGACCTGGGAGTACCCACTCCAATGCAGATGGACTCTCCAGATATTTCCACTTATACAATGAAGACTCATCAGGTCATGGCTAGTCTTATTGTCCTTCGTTTGGGTGAGGGTTTGTGTAGGAAAGTACGATCTTGCCTGGCATGTTACCCCCATATTTCACTGTATGTATGTTGTTTTAGTCCTTGTGTCACTGGGACCCTGCCAGGCAGGGCCCCAGTGCTCATAGTATGTGTAGCCGGGCGACCGCCGGTTCCTTTCAGGTACAGCCATTTATTTTTGGAAGCTCTAAATTGTTGGATTGTTCTTTTAACTTTTTAACATTTACGGTGTGTGTTTTTTAAAAATGAGGAGTTACGGGGGGCTATTTGGAAATACATTTTTAAATATTTGGACCTCTAATCTTTCGAGGTATTGTTTACACCGATGCCTACCTTTTTAAAGGCATCCGGACCCTTTTTCTATTTTGTACTGTTCAGCCATTACCTGGCCATTTTCGGCAGCCATGTTGGTTGCTGCACTAGTTGTTTAGTTCTTGGAGCTAGGTCGGCCCTCCCGCATGAAGGATTTAAATGCGGGCGGCCGCTGGCACGCCAAAGGCAAACCTATCTGCGCCCGTCCACGCCCTGACGTGCCCAGAGCCCAGGGATGCTGCCCATTTCTCCACTTATAGGCTTACTTACTCCTCTTTTCAAATGTATGCTTTTAGAGGCAACCATATATGTCCTACCGTGGTTGGTATTCATCAGCCTTTAATTTACTCCTCCTGTCCTAGTTGTTCCTGGACACCCACTACTGTCCTTTCAACTAATTCTCCTTCTCATCAACTGGGCAAAATGCTGCTGCTCAACTGCCTCTCTCTATCAGCACATTCTCTACATATTTACACGCTGCTGGAAGAATCAGCACCTGATGTCCTGTTCCTGACGGAAACTTGGCTTAATGAAGATTAATCAGTTGATATCTGTAAATCCTTACCCTCCACCTATTCTATAACTCTTATAGACAGACCCCAGATGAGAGGCGGTGGCATAGCCATCATCTATAAAAACACCACTAAGTGTGTGACACTGCCACTTGAGATCCCAGAGTATGAAGGGATGACCTTTTCTTTATACTTGTCAGCTACCTTCACCTTCTCTGGAATCCTTCTCTACCGTCCTCTCGGCCCCTGTGCCTGCTTTTTAGAAGCTTTACCCAATGTTGTGGCTAGTCTTATAGGTAAGACTCCTAATCTAACCATCCTCTGGGATTTTTATGTTAATTTTGACAATCCAGTCTGTCCTTCGGCAAAATCTCTATTAGCCTCCTTTACTGCGTTCGATATGGCCCAATCTGTCACTGGCCCTACTCATTTGAAGGGCCACAACCTAGATCTTGTTTTTAGCAACATCCCTGATCTTACCATCTCATCCTCGCTGCCTTTACTATGGACAGATCATTTCCTCCTCTCATTTAATTTTCCTTATGATGTCCCCGGGGGCTCTCAACCCAGGCTAACCACCTTTGGGCGTACTTGGTCAAAGCTGGTGCCAAGTTTATGGCATACTGCACTTCGTGCCTCCACCACAATTAACGACTGTTCCTCCCCTAATATCTCTGATCTATTCGACAGTTGGATGTCCACCCCTTTGGATCTAGTACTGCCCATCAAACTGAGAATAAAAAAACCTCTTCATAAATCTAATCCATGGTACTCGTCTTCGCTATTAGAACTCAGAAAGAATTGCAAAAAATTAGAGAGGACTTGGAGGAAAGATTACAGTCCCTCTGCTAAAGAAGCTTATAGGCAAGCTATTAGATCCTATCATCATAATATTAAGGCAGCTCATACTGCTTATTACAGCAATAGAATAGAGAACCCCTCTAATTCCCAGAAGGAAATCTTTCAGATTTTCAAAGAGCTCACTATTACTCCTATGCTGGCGTCTCTGCTAGAAGCTTCTACTATGCATAGTAATTTACTAGCAGCTCATTTCCAGGACAAGATTACCAAGATATATTCTGGCTTTCCTTTGGCCCCCCTTCAGAAGACTTCGGATAAGCAGGCTGTGAACTCCCTTTCTGTTGGGTCTTCGCTAACTATGTTTCTACCTCTTACAGATGCTCAAACTCTTTAACTACTTTCTAATATCAAATATGTTTCCCCCTTGGATCCTGCCCCTCCGGCTATCCTTTTAAGGGCGGCAGACATTATTGTCCCTCCACTAACAAAAATACTTAATAACTCTCTTTCTTCAGGTATTCTTCCCCAGTCTCTTAAACATGCTATTATAAAACCTCTTCTTAA
Source organism: Pleurodeles waltl (assembly GCF_031143425.1). Classification (NCBI taxonomy): domain Eukaryota; kingdom Metazoa; phylum Chordata; class Amphibia; order Caudata; family Salamandridae; genus Pleurodeles; species Pleurodeles waltl. The sequence continues at coordinate 441,563,047 of NC_090449.1, forward strand.
GAAGCCAAAGCTTGACCCATCTGTCTTGGATAATTACAGACCTATTGCTTTTCTTCCCATTTTAGCCAAGTTCTTGGAGAAACATGTAAACTTGCTATTGCTGAGTTTTTTTAGAGTAATGAGCTCCTTCACCCCACTCAAATGGGCTTTAGAGCCCAACATAGTACTGAGTCTGCGCTTCTAACGGTGACTGAGTCTGCCCATGCAATTATTAGATCAGGGAGGACACGCTGCTATCATCCTCCTCAAACTTAGTGCTGCCTTCGATACGGTTGATCACACTCTCTGTGACAGACTTTCTAAGGCAGGCGTGGGAGGCCTGGCTCTCTCCTGGCTCTCCTCCTTCCTCATAGGAAGAACTTTCCAAGTCTTGGTTAGTTCTTTTTTGTCTGATACTGTTCTTCTGACTTGTGGGGTCCCTCAAGGTTTCTCCCGGAGTCCAACTATTTTTAAATATTTATCATCTTTGGCTAAAGTATTCACTCCCTACAATCTTTCAATGGTCACCTACGCTGATGATACTCAATTAGTGGTTTCCCTCTCTAGTACTGGGGATTCTTCCTCCGCTAATTTGGCCTGCTGTATGAAGGATATCGGCGATTGGATGATCCAATCCAAACTTAAATTTAATGATGGCAAATCTTAAGTATTGATTGTAGGCAATGGCTTTCCAGCCTCTCCTCTAGCATTGCATTTGGAGGCCTTTATCAGTTTGCCCCCGCCTAAGGCACAGGTAAAAAGCCTAGGTTTTGTGCTCGATCCCCGCCTGACGATGGAACTACAAGTGAAAAGAATCTCTTCTGTCTGTTTTGGTTTTATTAGATCTCTTAGGAAGATTCTTAATCTTCTTCCTGTTTCACCCAGAAGAATTCTTGTCCAGGCATTGGTTCTTTACCGCCTGGATTATGGTAACTCTTTCTATCTTAGCTCCCCAGAGTATGCAAAAAGGAGGCTGCAGATTGTGCAGAACGCGGCAGCTAGACTCCTTACTAACTCTCCTAGGCACCTATCTGCCAAGCCGGCTCTTGCAGCACTTCATTGGCTTCCGATTAAACAGCACATCTATTTTAAATCCATGTGTATCACCCATAGAGCTCCACACAGTAGGGGTCCACTCTTTTTCAGAAGGCGGATCTTCATCTATGCTCCCTCGAGATACCGGAGATCATCATCTACTCGGCAGATCTATATACCCCGTGTCAAGAGATCATGGGAAGGTAATTCGTTCATCATTAAGGCTGCCCGTCTCTGGAATGCCTTGCCTTCTGCACTCCGCCATGAACCATCAGAATCTCTTTTTAGGAAGAAGCTGAAAACTATTCCTTTTAGTCGCTAATCTGTCTTTTTCTGCTCCTTCCAATAATTTTTGTGTACCTTTAGCGGTGGGAAGCCCTAGGGTAGCTATGCGCTCCATAAATCCATAAAACTAAACTATGTGCCCTACATGGGTTCCCTGTGTGGTGCAAACTGTAGCACTGAGGCTTTGCTAACCAGAACCTCAGTGTTTATGCTCTCTCTGCTTTCCAAATTTGTCACTACAGGCTAGTGACTAAATTTACCAATTCACATTGGCATACTGGTACAACCATATAATTCCCTTGTATATGGTAGTGAGGTACCCAGGGTATTGGGGTTCCAGGAGATACCTATGGGTGTCAGCATTTCTTTTGCCACCCATAGGGAGCTCTGACAATTCTTACACAGGCCTGCCACTGCAGCCTGCGTGAAATAATGTCCACGTTATTTCACAGCCATTTACCACTGCACATAAGTATCTTATAAGTCACCTATATGTCTAACCGTCACCTGGTGAAGGTTGGGTGCCAAGTTACTTAGTGTGTGGACACCCTGGCACTAGCCAATGTGCCCCCACATTGTTCGGGCAAATTGCCCTGACTTTGTGAGTGCAGGGACACCATTACACGCGTGCACTACACATAGGTCACTACCTATGTGTAGCGTCACAATGGTAACTCCGAACATGGCCATATAACATGTCTAAGTTCATGGATTTGTCACCCCAGTACCATTCTGGTATTGGGTGGACAATTCCATGATCCCCCGGGTCTCTCGCACAGAACCCAGGTACTGCCAAACTGCCTTTCCAGGGTTCCCACTGCAGCCTCTGCTGCTGGCAACCCCCCAGACAGATTTCTGCCCCCCTGGGGTCTGGGCAGCCCAGTCCCAGGAAGGCAGAACAAAAGATTTCCTCTGAGAGAGGGTGTTACACCCTCTCCCTTTGGAAATAGGTGTGAAGGGCTGGGGAGGAGTAGCCTCCCCCAGCCTCTGGAAATGCTTTGATGGGCACAGATGGTGCCCATCTCTGCATAAGCCAGTCTACACCGGTTCAGGGATCCCCCAGCCCTGCTCTGGCGCAAAACTGGACAAAGGAAATGGGAGTGACCACTCCCCTGACCGGTACCTCCCAGGGGAGGTGCCCAGAGCTCCTCCAGTGTGTCCCAGACCTCTGCCATCTTGGATTCAGAGGTGTTGGGGCACAATGGACTGCTATGAGTGGCCAGTGCCAGCAGGGGACATCAAAGACCCCTCCTGATAGGTGCTTACCTCTTTCAGTAGCCAAGCCTTCTTTCTTAGTAGCCAAACCTCCTTTTCTGGCTATTTAGGGTCTCTCCTCTGGGCTATTCCTCAGATAACGAATGCAGGAACTCACCAGAGTTTCTCTGCACTTCCTTCTTCGACTTTTGCAAAGGATCGACCGCTGACTGCTCCAGGACGCCTGCAAAACCGCAACAAAGTAGCAAGACGACTACCAGCAACATTGTAGTGCCTTATCCTGCCGGCTTTCTCAACTGTTTCCTGGTGGTGCATGCTCTGAGGGCTGTCTGCCTTCACCCTGCACTAGAAGCCAAGAATAAATCTCCCGTGGGTCGACGGAATCTTCCCCCTGCTAACGCAGGCACCAAACTTCTGCATCACCGGTCCTCTGGGTCCCCTCTCGTCCTGATGAGCGTGGTTCCTGGGACACAGGAGCTGCATCCAAGTGTCTCCCACAGTCCAGTGGCCCTTCTGTCTGAAGTTGGTGGAGGTAAGTCCTTGCCTCCCCACGCCAGACAGCAAACCTGTGTATTGCGTGATTTGCAGCTGCTCTGGCTTCTGTGCACTTTTCCAAGGATTCCTTTGTGCACAGCCTAGCCTGGGTCCCCAGCGCTCCATCCTGCAGTGCTCAACCCGCTGAGTTGAACTCCGACGTCGTGGGAGCCTCCTTTGTGACTCTGAGTCGACCGCTGTCCTAAGCTCTTCCAAGTGCCTGCTTCAGTACTTCTGCGGGCGTTGCCTGCTTCTGTGGGGGCTCTCTGAGTTGCTGAGCGCCCCCTCTGTCTCCTCCTCCAAGGGGCGACATCCTGGTCCTTCGTGGAACCCAGCAGCACCCAAAATCCTCAACCGCGACTCTAGCAGCTAGCAAGCTTGTTTGCGGTATTTCTGCCTGGAAACACTTCTGCAACCTCCAGCACGCCGTGGGACATCTTCCATCCAAAGGAGACGTTCCTATCCCTTTTCGTTGTTGCAGAATCTTCGGCTTCTTCCACCCGGAGGCTGCCCTTTTGCACCTTCAGCCGGGGTTTTCTGGGCTCCTGCCCCCCCCCGGACACTTTTGTTACTCTTGGACTTGGTCCCCTTCCTTTACAGGTCCTCAGGTCCAGGAATCCATCTTCAGTGTTTTGCTGGTGCTTGTGGATCTTGCAGAATCCCCTATCACAACTATTGTGCCTTTCTGGGGTAGTAGGGTAATTTTACTCCTGCTTTTCAGGGTCTTGGGGTGGGGCATCTTGGACACCCTTACTGTTTTCTCACAGTCCCAGTGACCCTCTACAACCTCCCATGGGTCTGGGGTCCATTCGTGATTCGCATTCCACTTTTGGAGTATATGGTTTGTGTTGCCCCTAGACCTATGTCTACCTATTGCATCCTATTGTGATTCTACAATGTTTGCACTACTTTTCTTACTGTTACTTACCTGTTTTTGATTTGTGTCCATATAATTTGTGTATATTACTTTCCTCCTAAGTGAGGGTATCCTGTGAGATACTTTTGGCATATTGTCACTAAAATAAAGTACCTTTATTTTTAGTAACTCTGAGTATTGTGTTTTCTTATGATATTGTGCTATCTGATATAAGTGGTATAGTAGGAGCTCTGCATGTCTCCTAGTTCAGCCTAAGCTGCTTTGCCATAGCTACCTTCTAACAGCCTAAGCTGCTAGAAACACCTCTATTCTACTAATAAGGGATAACTGGACCTGGCACAGAGTGTAAGTACCACAAGGTAAGCCAGGCCAGCCTCCTACACCCGGGATACCCGCCCACACTTAAAGCAGTATAGGAGATCTGCATGGGCACCCCCAAGGCCCCAGTCGATTTTAATCCATATTCGGGTCATCCGCGCATCACTGCGCCCATACTGCAAGAGGCCTGCAAAGTAATAGAGTTGCAGGTCTGGCAGCCCCAGTTCTCCCATCTGTGTCCAGTTTAAGGATATCTGTTTTTACTCTGCTCCTTTTCCATGCTCATACCAGGGAAACCAGGAGGTTATTCAATTTAGTGAAGGTGGATCTTGGGACAGTATACATGGCATTTTGAAGAGTATATATACAGCGGAGAAAGAGAACCATTTTACACAGGGTGACCCTGCCCATTACTGACAAGGTTATATGTACCCAGAAGCAAATTGACTCCTCCAGTCCTGCAAGGACCCTGCTCATATTAAGGTGGTAGTGGGCCTCCATGGCCGTCAGCACCTGTGTCAGACATTGAAAATGGTCCAGTTCCCACCTAAGGTCAGTCACTGGGAGATCAGCCGGCAACACATTTGCCAACGATGCATGAGTGAATTTCTGCGTGTTAACTCGTAGCCCAGATTTTGTGCCAGTTGCCCATGATTCTCAATAACTGCTCCACCGACCTCTCTGGTATGTGAGATACACAAGCATGTTGCCTGCATAAGAGGAAATAACATGTATAATGCCTCTTACCTTGATGCCCCACTGTAGAATGTCTTGATGTAGTCAGATTGCTAGTGGTTGCATCGCCAAAATAAAGAGGAACGGCGACAGGGGGCAGCTCTTTCTTGTGCCCCTCTCTATATGGATTCACTCGGACACCATGAGCCCTGTGCATACATGGGCGACTGGTCCAGCATAAAGCAGCTATATCCTAGAGAGGAATATTGGTCCCAGTTCCATTCTTCAGTGCACCTCTCAGAGGTACTCCCAGTTGAGTGTGTTGAACACCTTCTCAACGTCTAACGCTACTAGTGACGCCTTAAGTTGTCCCCCAGCAACCGAATGCAGGACATGGGACAATCTACATATATTCATCTGAGTCCCTCTGCCAGGCATAAAGCTGCATTGTTCTTTGTTGACAGGGTGGGTGATCCTACTGCAAAAGTGAGTTGCAAGGGCTTTTTCCAGTAATTTCGTGTTGACTCCTTACATGGACAAGGGTCTGTGAGAGCCGGACGGAATCCAAAGGATCCCTACCTGGCTTGAGAAGCATAATTATCTGGGCCTCTCACATGGATTGTGGTAGCATCCCTTGACTATGTGCCTCCTGGAATGTTTCCAGCAGGTGGGGAATGAATAACTCAGAATAAGTCTAGTATTATTCCACCTGAAGCCCATCTGGGCCCGGCGCTCTGCAATGCGCCATCCCCTGGAACGCCATCTGCAATTTCTTGACCTGAATCTCCCTCTCTAAGAGTTCTGTTTACTCTGCCCTGAGACAAATGATCGGCACACTAGCCAAGGACCTGCAGGCCGCAGTCAGGCAGCCAGCCCTGCCTTCCCCATATACCGCTGCAAGGTGATCTCGCAGGAAGAGCTTAACATTAGCCTACTTGTTACCAATGGAACCATCCAGACATTTCAACAGTAGGATGCCCAAGTGTAAATTCCTGCTTTAAGAGCCATGCTAGAAGCATCCCACTTTTACATCCTTTCTATACAGAAGTTGCTGATAATCACGGCGCACCAGCCAGTACAATCTATCTCAGGTTTCTCCTTCTGTTCCATGGGGATTCAGTAATGCCTCACACTGCTCCCCAAGGACAGGGGTGTCCCTCTGAAGGGCCGTCAATCGCCTCTTCTCCTCAAGCAGCTACACCTCTGTAGAAGGCTGGCACTCTATGCAGTGTGCAAAGCTAGGCACACTGTGCAGGGGGGCCAGGCAACCACACAATGGTTAAAAGGGGTAAAAACTAGATTCACCTAATATTGTTTAAGGTAGCTTGGTCGAGCAGTTAGGCCAGTCTTAAAGAAGTGGAAAGCATTTGTTGTACTCACAGCATCAATATTGCATCTCACGCACTCTAAGGAATAACTGTAGACCAATTTATAAAAATACTTCGAGTTTTTATATACATTTTAAAGCCCAACATCATCAGAATTTGGTAAGTACTTTTCGAGGTATGAATTTTTGCAGTTTAATAAAAAGTTTTTAGGCATAATTCGCACCATAGGAATCAATGGAGGATCACCTTTAAAAACATCAAATTGCCCAGTTGGTTTACCAAGTACTTTTGTAGGTTTGTCGAGGTCGTTTGTGGGCAAATTAGAAAAAAAAGTCCTTTTTGTGCGTAATTAACCTTTAAAAATACATGTAAAATCACATAGTGGGTTTATCAAGTTCTTCTTGTGTAGGTTGGTCAAGTTTGTCAATGGACATACTGTGCCAGCTGGAGAAGTTTGGGTGGCTCCCGGTTCCGGCAGGAGCAGCAGGAGAAGGTCTCTGGAGCTGGTGCAGGGCCACTGCGGGGGACCACTTGGAAAATCGCTGCACAGTTAAGTTTAAATATGGTTCTTTGGGGTCCCCTTGGAATGTCGAGGTCACAAGGGGTGTGCGACCCTTAGGGCACAGCAGGTTCTTCGGTGCAGGGCACAGGGCGGCTGCATGCAGAGCGAATCGGTGAGTCAGGAGCTGTGCGCAAGTATGCCCTCAGGAGCAGGAAGTTAGTTCGTTCAAGGGTCGTTTGCAGGACAGCAGGGGCACTCCTGCGGAATGTCCAAGATGTTCCTGAAGTCCCTCATCTGGGGCTTCCTTCTGGTCCTTTTGCAGCCCGGCGTTGGCTGTTTTTCTGGATGTCAGACATTAGCTGACCAATAGGTATTGGCATGGTTTGGCCACTGGAGGGCGCAGTGCCACGAAATTTGGCTCACTTTGTCCTCGCAGTCGTTGGGGTTTAGTTCGGCCGATCTGCGGCATCCAGTTCGGGAGTTAGTGGCTGATCAGTGAAGTGACCCTCAATGGGTTGTTGGTTTCTTGCAGTTTAAGACTGGTAGGTCGTCTCTGGAGGGAGTTCTCTGGTGATTTACAAAGCCTGAAGGTCCTCTAAGCCGCTCCTAAGTGGTGATTGTCAGGTCCTGGGTGTAGCAGGCGTTGTTTGGCACCTTTTCTTTGGTGCAGCAGGTCCACAGTTCCTGTGCTTTGGATCTTCTTGGTACTGGTCTTCTTTTGTCCATCAAAACTGATTTCCTGGTCTAGGAATGCCCAGTAAATACTGTATTTAGTGGGCGTTTGAAGGAAATCTTGGTAGTGACAAATGGGTCATCTACCTTAGGGAGGCTATACCCACTAAGTGACCACTGCATGTGGGGAGGGGTCACTTCCCTATACCTCAATAGCTATTTTCCTTCCATCCAATATGAAGGATAATGAAATGGAGTGTCCACCTAACAGGCAACACCTTAGGGGTGGTGCATGCCAGGTGGGTTCACTCCTCCTACCATTTGTGTATTTTTTTGCTGTTGCTTCCACCAAGAATGAGGGTTTGCAACTGGGGTGGCCATTTGCTGCTAGCAGCAGGCCTAGGGATCGAGTTTCAAAAGTGGTAAGCCCTCTGAAGCTCGCCACCAGGGCATTGCACATTACTGAGGGAGGGGGTGTTGGCACCTCCACCCAAGAAGGGCTTTGTCTGCAACCCAGAGAGAAGAATCTCTCACCTCAAGGTTATAGATTGGCTGTCTGGCGGTGGCAGGCTGCTTAGAACCAGTCAGCAACCATGCCAGGGTAGTTGGCTTTTGGAGGGTTACCTCTAAGTTGACCCCTGGGTACATTTAGGAATACATCCAATACTAGCACCAGTTCGGACTTATCATTCTGAGTTGTTTGATAACAAACAACCCAGGGTTCAGAGTGGCCATCATGTAGCTGTGAAACTCTTGTTGATCAATGTCCAGCACATGTATTAAAATGGCTGCTTTGTCTACTCAGTATGCCCAGGTTTGGCAAGGACACAGTGGGGGCATAGTGCTCATGCATCTATGCCCTAACATATAGTATGGTGCACCCTGCCTTAGGGCTGGAAGGCCTGCTAGAGGGGTGACTTACCCATATTGTATGCAGTATGTAGTGGGCAGGGCACACAGGGAGTGTGCCATGGCGAGTTTGCATTTTAGGTTTGCATCGGGTCTCTCAGCCTGCAGTGGCAGTTCTGGATGCACTTGAATGCATGGCCCTAGAGGGTGGCACAATCAGTGCTGCTGCCCTCAGGGGCCTACCTTTAGTACCTCCTGACTTGGGCGCGTAAGTGCCATTTATTAGGGACTTATGGTGGCAGCTAAAGGGGTCTTCAATTCTGCCAACGCATCACAACAGGTTTGTTTTGGGAAAGAGCTCTGGCCCAGGGAACCAGGTTAGCAGGGGCCCTGGGCACTACAATTTCTAGGCTACATCATACATCAGGCAAAAGGTGGGGCTAACCATGTCAAAAAGAGGCCTCTTCTCACCACCTCTAGATGACGTCTGGTACTGCTAATACGTGTTAGGCATTCTCCTCTGGTCACCACCTATAGGGCGTCCCAGTCCACCCCCCTAAGTGCTGTAGTGGACCAGTTGGTTTCAAAATAACTGACAGTCACCGTTTTGAGTTCCTCGTGGAACTGAGCATCTCCAAGTGCCTCAGGCAGAGGTACTATAATGGGACCCTGGGCCTGTCTCCACACATCTCCCACTCCACATGCAGCGGCACATGGTCATAGAGAAATCTCCCTGCATTGCGGACATCCTCTTTTTCAGCAGTAAGGGCCACAGACACCAAGAATCTGTCATGGCGGCTATACGTGTCAGTGGGCATGTAACGTGTATTACCCGCTCTGGGTGGGCACGATATCCAGACTCCCCAGACTTTCCATCACACCTTTTAGTGGCCACCATGTTTTGTTTCGTACCTTGTCTTGGTGGATGCTGATCCCATTCACCATCTAGTACACAATTAAAATCCCCAGCCTACAAAAAGGGGATCCCAGTGTATGGGAGCAGCACCTGCTCCAAGTCTTACACATTCACATTCAGCAGGTACCCCTTTCTGCCATCCAACAGTCCATACAGTATCAAGTACCAGCCCTTGATATCCGCCTTAAACATTTGGATCTGGAAGGGGTCTTGGGGACGATCCAAATTAAGACTCCATGGGTAAAATTAGAGAACATAGTTGAGTATAATCGCCCCCTCCACTTTTTTTGCACCTTCTGTATACTACTCTCCATCAGGTTTTGCTCCTGAAGCAGGGCAATTTGTATACCCTGTCAACGGAGACATGTCTGTATCCGATGCTATTTTACATAGAAGTTGAGCACCTGTACATTCTATGTCACCATTTTAAACCTGGAAGTCATTACATTATCTGAATCACAATGTCTCCACCCTCCTCGGCCCTCCACCCCTAGCACATGCCTCTATGCCGCTGCTACAAAATAAAACATACCATTTACAAAATAACTCGTCTGTCCCACCAGATAAACACAGCTGAACAACACGTCTTCCCAAAGATCTAAACCCTGGGCACTTTTCCTAGAAGTGGTCCGTGCAGCACAAAAAGACCTACCCCCCTTTGAAATCCCTGCAATCTGCAAGCAAACTACAAGCACAATATCAGAGGGGAGCTGCACTAAGTGACCGCAACCATAGTTGCTGTCTCCAAGTACGGTTCAGCCCGTCCCATGCATTCCCACCACTCTAGTCGCACCCCCATGCTATCAGTATAAGTATACACCCACTGCCACACACTCCTGTGTCAAGGAAAGCACAAGAACCCTAAAAACAAACCTAATTACTAATAACGGGGGTGAGAGAGAATAAAGAAGCCCTTTCCGTGCTATTCAGCCCATACTACCCAGATGTTTTCATCTGCACAATCTCACAAGGAACATGCCTTTTCTCTTGTTAGTAACACACATCATGCTCCCGTGGGACTTCCTCTATGATCCACCTTGGGGAGTCCGAATGTCCAACCCAGCAACAATGTCAACATGGTGCATCATAACTACAGTCAAGGCTGCAGTAGCAATAAAAGCAAGCTCACATTTTAAATGTCACACAGCTCAGGGGTTTGCTCCACTACATCACCAGTGTTGTCCACGAATTGGACGCTATCACTGCCTCCATCAGTGCCCTCACTCCCTCCCTCTAATACCGTTGCTGCTCCATGTCCAATGTGCCATCCTGCCAGACCACCAGTCAAGTGGAGGATTTAGAAGCTCCACCAACCCGTCTTCTCAGTTTCCCCATTGGCTGGGACTGGCGTGATTCCCCTGAACATGTTTTGGAGCCTTGGGGAGTCGGGCCAGGCTCTGACCCTCGCCGTGGACCTCCAACCAGTCCCAGGCTGTCTCAGGGGTGGTGAAGAAGTGGGAGCAGTCATTGTGGATTACTTTCAATTTCACAGGGTAGAAGAGCATATGTGGGAGACCAATGGTTCTCAGCTTCTGCTTAACTCCTCCAAATGTTAGTTGCTGCTTGGTCTTGTGTAATCCGGCAGGATATGAATCACCTGGTTTTCGAATTTGGGGCCTCCTGAATGTCAGACCACACGCAGGATGGCAAGCTTGTCTCTATAGTTGACCGTTTTTGCTATCATTGTTAGAGGAGGCGGACCAACAGATGGCCTTGGTGCCAGGGCGCAATGAGCTCTTTCCACCACGAAGAGTGGGGATTGCTGCACCAAGGGAATCGTCATTGTTATCCAGCATTCCAGGAACAGCTCTGTAGCCCGACCCTCCACATCGTCCGGGAAGTCAACGAAGCGTAGGTTGCAGTATCAGGAGCACCCCACCCTATCCTCCCTCCCTCGCCTCTAACATGTTTGTTCTGATTCAAAGGGCCCCCAGTTTGGCTCGCAAGGAGGCAACCTCCGCCTGAAGCTTAGAAATATCCTGCTCCATGGCTAAGAAGCGTTCCTCCTCCTTGCAAAGGGCCAACCGAAGTAGACCAACATCCTTGGAAACAGCTTCAATCTTTGCTTGCACCATCGCACTCGAAATCTCAATGGCGGCCAAAATCTGGGTGCCCATGGGGCCTTGTGGCTCTCTGAGTGGTTCCTCTAAATCCTGCAGCGGGTGTTGCCTCCGCAGCCAGTCCCGGGACTGTGTATTGATCCATTTTGATTTGTTTGCCTCCTCTCTGCAGCATAACTTTCCTCAATTTTGTTTTCCTGGGCACTGAACAGTGAAAGCTGCACACGCCCCTTGTATGTGTCTCATGTGGAGCAGCAAGATGTATCACTGTTTCAAAGTCACTGCTGAACTCATATGCTGCTGATCAGGCTGCCACTTTAGGGGTCCAACAGTATTCAGAGAGACAGCGGTTAGGTTGCTATTGTTGCAGATCAGGCCCATGCCTTTATTTACTGCTAAATGTGAGAAACAGAGGCACCCTCTCCACCTTAGCAGTGCACCAAAGTGTGGGTGGGATGGCCAGAATATCCTCCCCAGAGATCTGTCCCAGTGAAACCCCCACTGAGAAGGGGTCAAAGGTCAGTCACAGAAGGGTCCCAGTCACTGCAGAAGAAGGAGTGTGCAGACAGGGCTAAAGTTGAGGCAGTTAGGTCATCTGAATCAGTGACGGCCTATAGTCCCATCAGGCACATGGGCCTAGGTCTGGAAACGACTGCAGGAGTGTTGCCCTGTAACTTTCAGGTTGTTGGCATCTAAATGCTGGCAGCCCCAGGATTCCGTTTTAACAAATGTGAGGGGCTCCAGATGATGCCCCACTAGTTCCAGAGCAGGGCAGCCTCTCCTCTCGCAATTGGCAGCACATGACTTCTCCCTCTCGGGGCCTGATGTTTATCTGCAGAGGCCAGCAGGTGCAGTTCTCCACAAGGCTGCTCTCAGCCGAAATCACTACCTTGGGCCCCGAAGAACTGCTTTTGTAGGTGCTCCCAGGTGCTGATGAAGTCTGCTACAAAGAACTCTGTGCTCAGGATTCCCCACACGGTCTCCAGTGACTTGCAGCTCTCCCCAACTGTCTGGTCCCACTCTGGTCCCACCCCCGGGCCAGGGTTGTGTGCGACGATCACACTCAAGGCAATGCTGCATGGCTTCTCCCCCACATCCTTGTCACTGTCCGGGGGAGTTGGCACTCCTGGAGCTCTTCAGGGCCAGGCCTGGGCCCTGACAGCAGGTGCTGAGCCCCGACATGGCCCCGCCTCTCAAGCTGCATGAGGGGCTCCTCTCTCTGGGCACTGGGAGGCCGCATGCAGGCTGTCGCTGCAGCCTTTGGAGAGAGGGCTCTGTCACCAATTTTCGACAGTAGGCGCCGACTGCACAGGTGTCCCCTGGGCAACGACAGGTCTCCGGAACACTTTCTGGGTGGCTAGGCTGCACAAATTATGGAGGATTAGTACAGGTCAGGACACAGTTCTGGAAGCAACATTGTAGGAAAGTGCTCCTTTTGACATGGTTAAACCCCGTCTTTTTGCCTGATTTTGATGCTGACGTGATTGAGAGTGAGCTGGGATCCTGCTAATCAGGCACCAGCACCAGTGTTCTTTCCCTGCAAAATGTGCCATTAGTTCCACAATTGGCATACCCCTGGCACACAGTTAAGGCCCTTGTGAAAGATACCAGGGTACCAAGGACCCTGTGGTTAGGAAAGGTCCCCAAGGGCTGCAGCATGTCATGTACCTCCCTGGGGGACCCCTCACCAAGCACATACACACTGCATTTGCAGCTTGTTTGTGCTGGTGGGGAGAAAAAGACAAAGTTGGATGCCATGCTCACAAACCACTGTCTGTGGCATAGGTAAGTCACCCCTCTAGCAGGCCTAACAGTCCTAAGGCAGGGTGCACTATACAACAGGTGAGGGTATAGCTGCATGAGCAATATGCCCCTACAGTGTCTACGTCCATTCTTAGACATTGTAAGTGCAGTGTGGCCATACTGAGTATATGGGCTGAGAGTTTGTCATTACGAACTCCACAGCTCCATAATGGCTTCACTGAAGTCTGGGAAGTTTGGTATCAAACTTCTCAGCACAATAAACCCCCCACTGATGCCAGTGTTGGATTTGTTGAAAAATGCACCCAGAAGGCATCTGAGCCTGGAATGGCCTATCTATAACGCTAGGTAGATCCTCCCTGTATTTTAGCCAAACTTCTAGTGCAGAACTGACGGGTCTGTGCTAGCATGCCACTTCCAGATAAGTTTCTGACCACATGGGGTGAGAGGCTTTGTGCTCTCTGTAGCCAGAAACAAAGTCTGCAGTGGGTGGAGGTGCTTCACACCTCCCCCCTGCAGGAACTGTAACACCAGGCGGTGAGCCTCAAAGGCTCAGACCTCTTGTTACAGTGCCTGAGAGCACTCCAGCTAGTGGAGCTGCCCACCCCCAGGACAAAGCCCCACTTTTGACAGCAAGTCTGGCGGGATAATTAGAGAAAGCAAGGAGGAGTGACCACTTCAGTTGGGATCACCCCAAAGGTGTCCAGAGCTGAAGTGACCCCCTCCTTGCAAAATCCTCCATCTTGGTTTGGAGGACAGGGATCTGTAGGGTTAGGGCTGTGTCCCGCCTCTCCAAAGTGTAGTCACCCTCAGGGACATTGGCTACTGCCCTTTGACCCCGTAATACCTCTAAATCCAGGATTTAAGCGCTTCTCTGAACCTAGCTCGTTGGATTCCTGGCGACCGCAAGAAGAAGAAAGACTGCTAAGCCAACCCCCAGTAGAGAAGACTGAAGACACCAACTGACTTGGTCCAGCCATACAGCCCTGTCTCCAGTTTCTGAAGGCGACGCATTCTGCAGGACCTCAAGAAGACTGCACTCCAGAGAACCAAGATCTCCCATGCATCTCCCAGGGATAGCGGTCCTCTCCAGAAGGAAACCCCAGCAAAGGACTTCAGAACTGCTCCGGATCTGCGAGTACTGCCCACTCTGCACCCGCCGCCCAGGGCCCGTGTCCAGGTGGCCCAACCAACTAGAGCTGGTCCTCAGGAGATTCTGACCAAGTGTCCACCGTGGGCTGACCCTTCCTGTCCAACAGGATGACGCCTGCAGCCTAACTCCGGAGGACCCCCCCCCCCCCCTCCCCGACCACAACCGAACCGGACAAAGATTCCTAACATGAAAAGGTACCCCTGCACCAGCAGCCCCGTGGCCTTGGGGAATCCGACCTTCGGTGCAGCAGCGTCCAGCAGGCGGACCTACTTCTTGTCCAGCCTTTGGTTTCCCATACCTGACTCCATGGACTTCACCTGCAGCATCTTTGTGACCCCCAGGGTTCCCCTATAGAAAAGCATTGGGAGTCCAATGCTGTGTTTGCACCGTGTACTAGCCGCCCCTGCGCCACTGAGGGTGTTTGTATGGTGCTGACCTGTTCCCCCTGCGATGCTCATCTAAACCCCCAGGTCTTCCCTCCAAAGACGCAGGTTCTTACCTGCAAACAGGCCTAATTCCGAGTGCCCCCAGTCTCTCTAGGCACCTATGTTAAATCGACCTCAACTGCACCCGGCTGGCCCCGTGTTGCTGGTGGTGGGTGTTTGGGGGTTAACTTGAACACCCACCTGTGGTTATCCTAAACCCCCGGAGACTGGAACTGTAAGTCTTGCACTTACCTTGAAACTGTGCTAATTTTTCTTCCCCATTAGAACTGTTTCTGAAAATTGCAGTCAACTTTTATAACAGATATTTGCTATTTTCTTGAAAACCATTTAACTTGGCAAATTGAAACAAAGTGGTATTAATACATATGTTGGATAATTACTTGCAAATGTACTTACCTGCAAAGTGAATCTTGTGGTTCTCGAAATAAAGTAACAAAATATATTTTTGCTATAAAAAAACAATTTGCCTGGAGTTTGCTTTGAGTGTGTGCTTCATTTATTGCCTGTGTGTGTACAAGAAATGCTTTGCACTACCCTCTGCAAAGCCTAACTGCTTGACTACACTGCCACAAAAGAGAGCATTAGTATTATCTACTTTAGCCTCTGTTAAGCCTCTGGGGAACCCTTGAACTCTGTGCACACTATATCTCAAATTGATATAGTATATACAGTGCCAGCTTCCTACAAACGTCCAGGCGGCCGTTTTGTCAGGCCATGCCAAATCCAGTCTTCCTTAAGAGAATACATTGGCATTCTCTGAGAACTCTGAGAAGAAGAGTGGCTGCCTTGGAATTACAGCCAGTTGCAATTAAATCACGGAAAAGCAGATGGAGAAATGTCAGAGACCTAACAAGCAATTGTTAATTCAACAAATTGGCCCGTTAGTACAGGCAAGAAAACTTAAGGAAAAAGGGTACAGATCGCATACACACAAAAAACGGCCAAGACAGGTGAAAGTCCAACCCAGTCTACCAACAGGTACAGAGGGCTGGAGCAGCAACCTAGGCTCTAATTTAAATCCCATGGCAGACCAAAATTTAAATTACATAACTGAAGGGCTCAGTTACAGAGGTATTCATTGAAAAAATTAAAATTTTGAATGGAAGTGGTTCAAATAATTGAGTTTCCGGATCTTTTTGGCTCAAATGATGAGTATTTAAATCAGCATAGCATTTTAACTTTACTTTGCTTTTTCCCCAGAGTTACAGAAGATTCAATTGGGAGATATTTTTTTATCAAGACTTTTATTGAGTTTTCGCAACCAAGGGACAAAAAGACAGAAGAAATGTACAGCAGCCAAGTATATTAAAGGAACATGACTATAGCATGAAGACCTACCTGACTAGCAGAGTGGCCAGTATTGTCCTCCTTCATTAAAACATAAATGAAAAACAACCTGCACCACAACAGTAACATCTGCAAGACATCCAAAGGTAGTGTTTCTTCCAATATGAAATCACAAAGAAGAAGAAAGAAGGAAGTACATTATCTTTCACAACCCAGGCCACCCAACACCCCTCCCTCCATTCTGAACAGCAGGTAGGGGATAGACGTGCTGACTTCAGCCTCCAGGGACTCCCTTCACATAGGGCATCATTACAACCATATCCCATGGTAATTCGCCCAGCACTCCCAAATGTTATAGTACTTCATGGGACAATCCCTAGCAATATAGATAGGCCATTCCAGGCCCAGACAGTGGTCCAAGCCCTCCTTCCAGGCCTCCAATGAAGGAGCCTAAGTGTCCTTCCACGCCCTTGCAATGTTTTGTTTAGTGTTTATGAGGTCCAGCTGCAGTAGGGCACGCCAGGGTCTATTCCCTTCAATGCTACTTGAAATGTGAAGTAAGGTGCATCTTGGTGTACGCGGCTGGTCAGGTCCAACACTCCCTCTAGACAATCAGAGACCCTGCTCCAGAAAGGAGCTAAAGCTACACAACTCCAAACTGTGTGCATGCAGTCTCTCATCTCAGT
The DNA here is from genome assembly GCF_031143425.1 of Pleurodeles waltl. NCBI lineage: Eukaryota > Metazoa > Chordata > Amphibia > Caudata > Salamandridae > Pleurodeles > Pleurodeles waltl. The sequence goes on from NC_090449.1 coordinate 441,579,625, forward strand.
GTGAAAACGCAGACAACTAGCAGAGTTGATACGTCCCCTTTTCCACAGTCTCTCTCTAGTGTAGTAAGTTCTATGAAAATAGGGCAGCCGGATGAGGTAGTAATGGGAAGCTATGGCTGCAGTCAAGAGGAGGCCAATGCCTCTCTCCAGTCATCCTCCTCGAGGGGACCCAGATCATGGGTCCAAGCCTCCAGAAGGACTGGGAATCTATACAGGGCATTAATCACCAAAATGCGGTATATGACTTCAATTTTATGGTGTGGAGTGTTCATAAGTAGTATTTAGATCTGCAAGGGGCTGTGTTCAGGGAGATTGTCTAAGTGAGCGACGCATAAAGTAAACATGTGGCGCAGTTGAAGATACCTATAAAATTAGGCCCGATGGAGTTGGAATTTGTCTTGAAGGGCGTTAAAGGGTTAGATCGCTTTGCCAGTAAGGACATCCCCCAGTCTGTAGATCCCAATTAAATCTCAGCCTTTGAACCCCTGTAGTCGGCCATCTGATGCAAGACGGTGCCCTCCCACAAAGGAGCCTACCCAGTGAGTCAGAATGGGGTAGGGAAAGTTTTAGAGCTGACACAGTAGCCCAGGAAGGGCCACCATCTTCAAGATGGCTGACCTGCCAAAGAGTGAAAGGGGCAGTGCTTCCCAGTGCTTCAGATTTTCCATCAGTCTGTCTAACTGCAGCTGTGTATTCTGGGCCCATGCTCAGGCCTTGTCTGCAGTAATGTATACTCCCAGATACCGAAACCCTTGCTCAGGGATCTGTGAAAGACTTGAATCCAGGGCCCGGCACAAAGAGGTCCCAAAGATGTTGAGTATTTTCAGGGCCTGCAGTCCCAAATTCTGGTGGTCCGTCAAGAAGATGAGCATGTCATCGGCATATAAAGTAATCCTCTCCTCTGCTGCTGGTCCCCATTTGAATCCTCACAGCATCAATACGGACCCAACCTGAGCAAGTAGCTCTGTGTAGAGAAGCCACACATAACTGATAAATCGAGGCATAAAGTTTCATTTGGTCAACAGGGAGAACAGAAAGGCAAAGCGATTGAGTTGATTGTTTTTTCAGAAGTCCTCCTACAGGAGGACCCCCTCAACATATTGACTCTTGGAAAGGGTGAAATCAATCAATCAATCAATGCATTTATGGAGCGCGCTACTCACCCGAGAGGGTCTCAAGGCGCTGGGGGGGGGGTTACTGCTGCTCGAAAAGCCATGTCTTGAGGCGCTTCCTGAAGGCGAGATGGTCCTGGGTAGCTCTTAGGTGTGCGGGGAGGGAGTTCCATGCTTTGGCTGCCAGGTAGGTGAAGGATTTTCCTCCTGCGGTGGTTCTGCGGATACGTGGGACGGTGGCGAGGGCGAGGCTGGCTGAGCGAAGCTGACGGGTGGGCGTGTAGAACGAGAGGCGGCTGTTGAGGTATTCGGGGCCCATGTTGTAGAGGGCTTTGTGTGCGTGGGTGAGGAGCCTGAAGGTGATCCTCTTGTTGACTGGGAGCCAGTGCAGGTGTTTCAGGTGGACGGATATGTGGCTGTGGCGAGGGATGTCGAGGATGAGGCGTGCGGAGGTGTTCTGTATGCGTTGGAGACGTTTCTGTAGCTTTGCGGTGGTCCCTGCGTATAGGGTGTTTCCGTAGTTCAGACGGCTTGTGACGAGGGCATGGGTAACTGTCTTTCTGGTTTCGGCGGGGATCCATCGGAAGATTTTTCGTAGCATGCGTAGGGTTTTGAAGCATGTTGACGAGACGGCGTTGACTTGCTTGGTCATAGTGAGGAGGGGGTCCAGGATGAATCCGAGGTTGCGTGCGTGGTCTGAGGGGGTTGGTGCGGTGCCCAGAGCCGTGGGCCACCAGGAGTCGTCCCAGGTGGAAGGGGGTTGTCCGAGGATGAGGACCTCCGTCTTGTCTGAGTTCAGCTTTAGGCGGCTGAGCTTCATCCATTCCGCGACGTCTTTCATTCCTTCCTGTAGGTTGATTTTGGCGGTGGTTGGGTCTTTGGTGAGGGAGCGTATCAGCTGGGTGTCGCCGGCGTAGGAGATGATGTTGATGTTGTGTTTGCGTGCGATGTCGGCGAGGGGGCTCATGTAGATATTGAAGAGGGTTGGGCTGAGCGAGGAACCTTGGGGTACGCCGCAGATGATCTTGGTGAGTTCTGGGCGGGAGGTAGACTCTTTGGGTTCTGTCGGAGAGGAACGAGATGATCCAGTCAAGGGCCTGTCCTAGGATTCCAGTGGAGCGGAGGCGGGTTATTAGGGTGCGATGGCACACGGTGTCGAAGGCAGCCGAGAGGTCCAGGAAGATGAGGGCGGTTGTTTCTCCATTGTCCATCAGAGTTCTGATGTCATCGGTGACTGCGATGACTGCGGTTTCTGTGCTGTGGTTGGCCCGAAATCCTGATTAGGAAGGGTCGAGCGAGTTGTTAGCTTCAAGAAAATTGGTCAGCTGCTTGTTGACGGTCCTCTCGATTACCTTGGCCGGGACGGGGAGAAGAGAGATGGGGCGGAAGTTCTTCAGATCTTTGGGGTCAGCCGTGGGTTTTTTCAGGAGGGCGTTGACTTCCGCGTGTTTCCAGCTCTCGGAGAAGGTGGCAGATGAGAATGAGCTGTTGATGATGCTCCGTAGATAGGCGGCGATGATGGAGTCGGCTTTGTTGAAGATGTGATGGGGGCACGGGTCCGAGGGGGAGCAGGAGTGGATGGTGTTCATGGTGATTCTGGTCTCCTCAGAGCTGATGGGGGTCCAGGCGTTGAGTGTAGTGGTGGGGGCTGTTGGTTCGGTGGTGGGCGGCGGGGCCTGGGGTCTGAAGCTGTCGTGTAGGTCTGCGATCTTTCAGTGGAAGAACGTAGCGAGGGAGTTGCAGAGTTCTTGTGAGGGCGTGATGACGTTGGAACTGGCGCTGGGGTTGGAGAGCTCTTTGATGATGTTGAATAGTTCTTTGCTGTTGTGGGTGTTGTTGTCTAGTCGCTCTTTGAATGATGTCCTTTTGGTGGAGCGGATCAGCTGGTGGTGTTCACGAGTGGCGATCTTGAGGGCTGACATGTTTTCTGTGGTGCGTTCTCTGCGGCAGGTTTTTTCGAGGGTACGGCAGGATTTCTTGGATTCTTTGAGGTCGTCCGTGAACCACAGGGGTTTCCTGATGCTGGTCCCGCTTGGCTGGCTTTTAAGTGGAGCGAGGTTTTCGGCACAGTTGGTGATCCACTGTGTGAGGCTGAGGGCTGCGTTGTTGGCGTCAGTGGTGATGGCTGGTGGGTTTTAGTTCAGTGTTGAGAGGAGCTGCTCTGTGGAGATTTTGCTCCAGTGTCTGCGGGGGATTTGTTGTGTGTGATATCGTTACACACACATTGAATGTTGTGCCTTGTAGCCTGGCCAGACATAAAGCATACCTGATCTGGGTGGACCAGAGTAAGAACAACCTTAATTACACCATTAGCAAGAGCTTTGGGCCAAGTCTTGACCTTGTTATTTAAAAATGAAATAGACCGGTAAGACCTGCATTGTTCCGGCGGCTGACATGGCTTTGGAATAACTATAGTTTTGCCCACCACGGCCTCCTGAAAGACTCCCAACAAGTGGGTGCCCTTCAGTGCCCAAGTGACTTTGTAAAATTCTACCTGTAGACCGTCCCGCGACTTCCCTGGCTAGAGCTGCTTCTAGGCCATCCCAAGTTCCAGTTCCTCCACTGTGGTGTCCAACTCTGGTAGGGAGGTCATGGACAAGTTAATCTCTGTTCGAGAGGCTCTCTGTATTGTGACGACGATGTATCTCCCGTTAGTAGTCAGTGATGGCCCTAGCAATCAGCCTCTCACCGGCCACATGTTTCTCCAGGGCATCAAAAAAATAGGGGATGGGGTCTCGCTAGGGTGTGGCAGTGAAGATCCAGTGGAGGGTTCTACTGGATTTATCTCCCCACTGGTAAATGTGACTCTGAGTTGCCGTCCAGGTCAAGCAAACCTCATCCATCATGGTTTGGTGTAAAACAGTTCCAGTATGTAGCGGGTTCCAAAGGATTGCTGGGTCGGGAGACTACAGCTACTGTGCCTCTTATTCAAGAAGCCTCACCTCCAACTCCTCCACCTCAGCGTCTGTGTGACCTTGGTGGGCTGCTGTAGGAGGCTGGACTGGCTTGTAGTGAGTACCAAGGGGTACTTACACCTTGCACCAGGCCCAGGTATCCCTTATTAGTGTAGAGGGGTGTCTAGAAGCTTAGGCTGATAGAAAAGGTAGCTTAGCAGAGCAGCTTAGGCTGAACTAGGAGATGAGTGAAGCTCCTACAGTACCACTAGTGTCACATGCCCAATATCATAAGAAAACACAATACACAGATATACTAAAAATAAAGGTACTTTATTTTTATGACAATATGCCAAAGTATCTCAGTGAGTACCCTCAGTATGAGGATAGCAAATATACACAAGATATATGTACACAATACCAAAATATGCAGTAATAGCAATAGAAAACAGTGCAAACAATGTATAGTCACAATAGAATGCAAGGGGGGCACATAGGGATAGGGGCAACACAAACCATATACTCTAGAAGTGGAATGCGAACCACGAATGGACCCCAAACCTATGTGACCTTGTAGAGGGTCGCTGGGACTGTAAGAAAACAGTGAGGGTTAGAAAAATAGCCCACCCCAAGACCCTGAAAAGTGGGTGCAAAGTGCACCTAAGTTCCCCAAAGAGCACAGAAGTCGTGATAGGGGAATTCTGCAAGGAAGACCAACACCAGCAATGCAACAACAATGGATTTCCTGACGAGAGTACCTGTGGAACAAGGGGACCAAGTCCAAGAGTCACGATCAAGTCGGGAGTGGGCAGATGCCCAGGAAATGCCAGCTGTGGGTGCAAAGAAGCTGCCACCGGATGGTAGAAGCTGGGGATTCTGCAAGAACGACAAGGGCTAGAAACTTCCCCTTTGGAGGATGGATGTCCCACGTCGTGAAGTCGTGCAGAGGTGTTTCCGTGCAGAAAGACCGCAAACAAACCTTGCTAGCTGCAAGGGTTTTTGGATGCTGCTGTGGCCCAGGAGGGACCAGGATGTCGCCAATTGCGTGAGGAGACAGAGGGGGCGTCCAGCAAGACAAGGAGCCCACTCAGAAGCAAGCAGCACCCGCAGAAGTGCCGGAACAGGCACTACGAAGTGGAGTGAACTGGAGCTCACCCGAAATCACGAAAGAGGGTCCCACAACGCCGGAGGACAACTCAGGAGGTCGTGCACTGCAGGTTACAGTGCCGGGGACCCAGGCTTGGCTGTGCACAAAGGAAATCCTGGAAGAGTGCACAGGAGCCGGAGTAGCTGCAAAACACGCGGTTCCCAGCAATGCAGTCTAGCGTGGGGAGGCAAGGACTTACCTCCACCAAACTTGGACTGAAGAGTCACTGGACTGTGGGAGTCACTTGGACAGAGTTGCTGAGTTCAAGGGACCTCGCTCGTCGTGCTGAGAGGAGACCCAGGGGACCGGTGATGCAGTTCTTTGGTGCCTGCGGTTGCAGGGGGAAGATTCCGTCGTCCCACAGGAGATTTCTTCAGAGTTTCTAGTGCAGAGAGGAGGCAGACTACCCCCACAGCATGCACCACCAGGAAAACAGTCGAGAAGGCGGCAGGATCAGCGTTACAAGGTCGCAGTAGTCGTCTTTGCTACTTTGTTGCAGTTTTGCAGGCTTCCAGCGCGGTCAGCAGTCGATTCCTTGGCAGAAGGTGAAGAGAGAGATGCAGAGGAACTCTGATGAGCTCTTGCATTTGCTATCTAAGGAATTCCCCAAAGCAGAGACCCTAAATAGCCAGAAAAGGAGGTTTGGCTACTTAGGAGAGAGGATAGGCTAGCAACACCTGAAGGAGCCTATCAGAAGGAGTCTCTGACGTCACCTGCTGGCACTGGCCACTCAGAGCAGTCCAGTATGCCAGCAGGACCTCTGTTTCCAAGATGGCAGAGGTCTGGAGCACACTGGAGGAGCTCTGGGCACCTCCCAGGGGAGGTGCAGGTCAGGGGAGTGGTCACTCCCCTTTCCTTTGTCCAGTTTCGCGCCAGAGCAGGGCTGAGGGATCCCTGAACAGGTGCAGACTGGTGTATGCAGAGATGGGCACCATCTGTGCCCATCAAAGCATTTCCAGAGGCTGGGGGAGGCTGCTCCTCCCCAGCTCTGACACCTTTTTCCAAAGGGAGAGGGTGTAACACCCTCTCTCTGAGGAAGTCTTTTGTTCTGCCTTCCTGGGCCAAGCCTGGCTGGACCCCAGGAGGGCAGAAACCTGTCTGAGGGGTTGGCAGCAGCTGCAGTGAAACCTCGGGAAAGGTAGTTTGGCAGTACCCAGGTCTGGTCTAGAGCCTTGGGGGATCATGGAATTATCTCCCCAATGCCAGAATGGCATTTGGGTGACAATTCCATGATCTTCGACATGTTACATGGCCATGTTTGGAGTTACCATTGTGACGCTATACATATGTCGTGACATATGTATAGTGCACGCGTGTAATGGTGTACCCGCACTCACAAAGTCCGGGGAATTTGCCCTGAACAATGTGGGAGCACCTTGGCTAGTGCCAGGGTGCCCACACACTAAGTAACTTGGCACCCAACCTTTACCAGGTAAATGTTAGACATATAGGTGACTTATAAGTTACTTAAGTGCAGTGGTAAATGGCTTTGAAATAACGTGGACGTTATTTCACTCAGGCTGCACTGGCAGGCCTGTGTAAGAATTGTCAGATCTCCCTATGGGTGGCACAAGAAATGCTGCAGCCCATAGGGATCTCCTGGAACCCCAATACCCTGGGTACCTCAGTACCATATACTAGGGAATTATAAGGGTGTTCCAGTATGCCAGTGTAAATTGGTGAAATTGGTGAAATTGGTCACTAGCCTGTTAGTGACAATTTGGAAAGAAGTGAGAGAGTATAACCACTGAGGTTCTGGATAGCAGAGCCTCAGTGAGACAGTTAGTCATAACACAGGTAACACATACAGGGCACACTTATGAGCACTGGGGCCCTGGCTGGCAGGGTCCCAGTGGCACATACAACTAAAACAACATATATACAGTGAAATATGGGGGTAACATGCCAGGCAAGATGGTACTTTCCTACACAACCCCCCCTCCCCCCCCCCCCCCAAACGAAGGACAATAAGACCTGATGAGTCTTCATTGTCTAAGTGGAAATATCTGGAGAGTCCATCTGCATTGGAGTGGGTACTCCCAGGTCTATGTTCCACTGTATAGTCCATTCCCTGTAGGGATATGGACCACCTCAACAATTTAGGATTTTCACCTTTCATTTGTTTTAGCCAAAGTAGAGGTTTGTAGTCTGTCTGAACAATGAAGTGAGTGCCAATCAGGTATGGCCTCAACTTCTTCAGTGCCCAGACCACAGCAAAGGCCTCCCTCTCTATGGCAGACCAATGCTTTTCTCTAGGGGTCAACCTCCTGCTGATAAAAGCAACAGGTTGATCCTGGCCCTCAGAATTAAGTTGTGATAAGACTGCCCCTACCCCTAATTCAGATGCATCAGTTTGGACAATGAATTTTTTTGAGTAACAGGGGCTTTTCAGGACAGGTGCAGAGCACATGGCCTGCTTCAGCTCCTCAAAAGCTTTCTGACAGTTTGCTGTCCATAATACCTTTTTAAGCATTTTCTTAGATGTGAGGTCATTAAAAGGGGCTGCAATGGAGCCATAGTTCTTTATGAACCTCCTGTAGTACCCAGTGAGGCCTAAGAAGGCTCTCACCTGAGTCTGAGTTGTAGGGGGAACCCAATCTATAATAGTTTGGATTTCCCCCTGAAGTGGTGCAATCTGTTCTCCACCTACCAGGTGTCCCAGATAAACCACTTTCCCCTGCCCTATCTGGCACTTTGAAGCCTTGATAGTGAGGCCTGCCTTTTGCAGGGCCTCCAAAACTTTCCATAGGTGGACCAGGTGATCATCCCAGCTGGAGCTAAAGACAGCTATATCATCTAGATATGCTGCACTAAAGGCTTCCAGCCCTTGCAGGACTGTATTCACCAACCTTTGAAAAGTGGCAGGTGCATTTTTCAATCCAAAAGGCATTACTGTGAATTGGTAATGGCCTCCAATGGTTGAAAATGCAGGTTTTGCTTTTGAATCCTCTGATAACTTGATCTGCCAATACCCTGCAGTCAAATCAACGGTGCTTAGATACTTGGCAGATGCCGGTGTATCTATTAGTTAATCTGCCCTGGGTATAGGGTGAGCATCAGTTTTGGTTACCTGGTTGAGACCTCTGTAGTCAACACAAAATCTCATTTCCCTTTTACCATCTTTGGAATGAGGTTTTGGTACAAGTACCACAGGAGAGGCCCATGGGCTTTCAGAGTGCTCAACCACTCCCAGTTCAAGCATTTTCTGCACCTCTTGTTTTATGCAGTCTCTGACATGGTCAGGCTGCCTATAGATCTTACTTCCGACAGGCAAGCTGTCTCCAGTATCTATAGTGTGCTCACACCAAGAAGTGGTGCCTGGCACAGTAGAAAAGAGTTCAGAAAACTGACCCAGGAGATTTATGCAGTGGTCTTTTTGCTCAGCAGTAAGACAATCTGCCAGTACTACACCTTCCACTAGAGCATCTAGTTCTGTGGAAGAGAAGAGATCAGGGAGAGGGTCACTCTCTTCTTCCTGTCCCTCATCTGTTGCCATGAGCAGGGTGAGATAGCCCTGTCATAGTAGGGTTTCAGGCGATTGACATGGAGCACCCTAAGGGGACTCCTGGCAGTGCCTAAGTCAACTAAGTAGGTGACTTCACCCTTTTTCTCAACAATAATGTGGGGTCCATTCCATTTGTCTTGGAGTGCTCTTGGGGCCACAGGCTCCAAGACCCACACTTTCTGCCCTGGTTGGTACTGAACCAAAACAGCCTTCTGGTCATGCCATTGCTTTTGGAGCTCTTGGCTGGCCTGAAGGTTTTTACTGGCCTTTTTCATGTACTCAGCCATCCTAGATCTTAGGCCAAGTACATAGTCCACTATGTCATGCTTTGGAGCTTTCAAAGGTTGTTCCCAACCCTCCTTTACAAGTGTTAGAGGACCTCTTACAGGGTGTCCAAAGTGGAGTTCAAAGGGGCTGAAGCCCACTCCTTTCTGGGGTACCTCCCTGTAAGCAAAAAGGAGGCAAGGTAACAGGACATCCCATCTCCTGCGGAGTTTGTCAGGGAGTCCATTATCATTCCTTTGAGAGTTTTATTAAACCTCTCAACCAGTCCATTTGTTTGTGGATGATAGGGTGTAGTGAACTTGTATGTCACACCACATTCCTTCCACATGGCCTTTAAGTAAGCAGACATGAAATTGCTTTCCCTGTCTGATACCACCTCTTTTGGGAAGCCCACCCTGGAAAAGATTCCCAGGAGGGCCTTTGCCACTGCAGGAGCTGTAGTGGTCCTTAGAAGAATTGCTTCAGGATATCTGGTGGCATGGTCCACTACCACCAAGATAAACCTATTGCCTGAAGCAGTGGGAGGGTCAAGGGGGCCAACTATGTCAACCCCTACCCTTTCAAAGGGAACCCCAACCACAGGCAGTGGAATAAGGGGTGCCTTTGGAGTTCCACCTGTTTTGCCACTGGCTTGACAGGTTTCACAGGACTTACAAAATTCCTTTGTGTCCTCTGACATTCTAGGCCAATGAAACAAGGGGACAAGCCTGTCACAAGTTTTCATTTGCCCTAAATGTCCAACTAAGGGAATGTCATGGGCTAGAGTTAGGAGGAACTTTCGGTATTCCTGAGGAATCACCAATCTCCTGGCAGCTCCAGGTTTTGGATCCCTTGCTTCAGTATACAAACGGTTATCCTCCCAGTAAACTCTGTGAGAGTCACTGACATCCCCATTTGCTTGTTTGACAGCTTGCTGTCTTAGACCCTCTAGTGTGGGACAGGTATGCTGTGCCACACTCAGCTCCTCCCTGGCAGGCTCCCCTTCACCCAAAAGCTCAGCAGTGTCTGCTTCCAGCTCCTCTGGTGTAGGTTCTGCACAGGGTGGAAATTCTTCTTCCTCAGAAGTTGAATCCACTGTAGAGGGAGGGATAGTAGGTAGTGTTTTACCTTTACTAACCCTAGCTTTAGGGAGCACTTGGTCCATTCTTCCAGGATCCAAGTCACCCTGTCCTTTTTGCTTTTTGGCCTGAGCCCTGGTCAAAGCAAAAATATGCCCTGGAATGCCCAGCATTGCTGCATGAGCCTCCAACTCCACTTCTGCCCAAGCTGATGTCTCTAAATCGTTCCCTAGTAGACAGTCTACAGGTAAATCTGAGGCAACCACAACTTTCTTTGGACCAGTAACCCCCCCCCAGTTGAGATTCACAACAGCCATGGGGTGGCTAAGAGTGTTGTTATGAGCATCAGTCACTTGGTACTGGTAACCAAGTAGGTGTTGTTCAGGGTGGACCAGTTTCTCTTTTACCATTGTAACACTGGCACCTGTGTCCCTGTAGGCCTGAACCTCAACACCATTTATTAGGGGAAGTTGCTTGTACTTATCCATATTAAGGGGACAAGCAACCAGGGTGGCCAAATCAAATGCCCCCTCAGAGACTAACACAGCCTCTATGGTCTCCCTAACAAGACCAACCCCAACTAAATTACCAAAAGTGAGCCCAGCTACTCCCTTGGATTGGCTATTAGTAGGTTTGCTCCCACCACCACTGCTATTACTAGGGGCACTAGGTGTAGCAGCAGGGGTTGTAGTAGTAGGAGGCTTGGTGCTTTTCTTTTGGCAACTGGGATCAGTTGTCCAATGGCCTTTTATTTTACATAAATAGCACCATGGTTTCTTTTCTTTGTTTTGATTTGAAGAGGATTTGGGCCCACCACCCCCACCAGAGTGTTTTTGTGGGCCTGATGAAGACTCATTTTTAGATTTGTCCCCACCCTTGTCAGAAGACTTACCATCCTTCTTCTTGCCATCCTTGTCACCCCCTGTATGAACTTTTCTGTTCACCCTTGTTCTGACCCATTTGTCTGCCTTCTTTCCCAATTCTTGGGGAGAGGTCAGATCAGAGTCTACCAGGTACTGGTGTAACAAATCAAACAAACAATTATTAAGAATATGCTCTCTCAGGATTAATTTATACATGCTTTCATAGTCAGAAACGTTACTGCCATATAACCACCCCTCCAAGGTCTTCACTGAATGGTCAACAAAGTCTACCCAGTCTTGTGAAGACTCCTTTTTGGCTTCTCTGAACTTCATCCAGTACTGTTCAGTGGTTAAGCCATAACCATCTAGGAGTGCATTCTTAAGAACTGTAAAATTATTGGCATCACTTTCCTTAACAGTAAGGAGCCTATCCCTACCCTTTCCACTGAAAGATAGCCATAGGATAGCAGCCCACTGCCTTTGAGGGACCTCCTGTACAATACAGGCCCTCTCAAGTGCAGCAAACCACTTGTTAATGTCATCCCCCTCCTTGTAAGGGGGAACTATCTTGTGCAGATTCCTAGAATCATGCTCTTTCACAGGATGACTATTTGGAATACTGCTGCTGACACCATGGGGTCCTAACCCCAACCTCTGTCTTTCTTTTTCTAAATCAAAGGCTTGCCTATCTAAATCCAGCTGTTGCTTCTTGAGCTTCAGCCTGGATTCTTCCACTCTCAATCTATTGAGCTCCCTTTCTAACACTCTGTCATCAGGGTGGGTGGGTTGGGCATGCCTTGACACAGAAGAATGGTGAGAATGAACCGAGGGAGACCTTTCCCTAACAGATGGCTCTCTAACATTCTGGCCTACAGAAGTAACAGTCCTACTATGATGAGAAGTAACACACTTACTGTGATGTGAATTCACATCAGTACCAGCTATGCTAGGTGGCCTGCTAAGGGTCAGGTTGGGAAGGTTCCCTTCCAAACCTTTCACTGGGGGTGCCCCAGAACCAGAGTGGGAACCATCAGCTGATTTCTCACCAGAAGTGCCAACTAAGGTCTTATCTTGTTCAATGAGCATATTAACTAACAGTTGTCTTGAGGGATTCTTCCCTACCCCTAAACCTCTATCTATGCAGAGACTCCTTGCTTCCTTCCAGCTAAGGTTGTCATAAGCTATGCTGGCCAGATCAAGAGTTTGGCCTGTACCAGACATGATAGACAAGAGTTTAAGGGACAGAAAAAGAAAGAAAAAGTTTCAGAACTTTTTAAAGAACAGAAAAAAAAAAACTTTTAACACTTTTTAAGAACTTTTTGAAAGTTTAGAGGTACTTTTCAGCACTTTAGTAAAGAAGTGAGAGGCGAAAAGCAAAACTTTTTGGTTAGGTGTACATACACTGAACTTGTTTTGTATATTTTTCTCTTATGAAAATTACAATATGACAAAGTGGCAAGTAGTTGCAAAGTACTTATCCCACCGCTGCACAACCAATGTAGGAGGCTGGACTGGCTTGTAGTGAATACCAAGGGGTACTTACACCTTGCACCAGGCCCAGGTTACCTTATTAATGTAGAGGGGTGTCTAGCAGCTTAGGCTGATAGAAAAGGTAGCTTAGCAGAGCAGCTTAGGCTGAACTAGGAGACGAGGGAAGCTCCTACAGTACCACTAGTGTCACATGCACAATATCATAAGAAAACACAATACACAGATATACTAAAAATAAAGGTACTTTATTTTTATGACAATATGCCAAAGTATCTCAGTGTGTACCCTCAGTATGAGGATAGCAAATATACACAAGATATATGTACACAATACCAAAATATGCAGTAATAGCAATAGAAAACAGTGCAAACAATGTATAGTCACAATAGAATGCAATGGGGGCACATAGGGATAGAGGCAACACAAACCATATACTCTAGAAGTGGAATGCGAACCACGAATGGACCCCAAACCTATGTGACCTTGTAGAGGGTCGCTGGGCCTGTAAGAAAACAGTGAGGGTTAGAAAAATAGCCCACCCCAAGACCCTGAAAAGTGGGTGCAAAGTGCACCTAAGTTCCCCAAAGAGCACAGAAGTCGTGATAGGGGAATCCTGCAAGGAAGACCAACACCAGCAATGCAACAACAATGGATTTCCTGACGAGAGTACCTGTGGAACAAGGGGACCAAGTCCAAGAGTCACGATCAAGTCGGGAGTGGGCAGATGCCCAGGAAATGCCAGCTGTGGGTGCAAAGAAGCTGCCACTGGATGGTAGAAGCTAGGGATTCTGCAAGAACGACAAGGGCTAGAAACTTCCCCTTTGGAGGATGGATTTCTCACGTCGTGAAGAGTCGTGCAGAGGTATTTCCGTGCAGAAAGACCGCAAACAAGCCTTGCTAGCTGCAAGGGTCGCGGTTAGGGTTTTTGGATGCTGCTGTGGCCCAGGAGGGACCAGGATGTCGCCAATTGGGTGAGGAGACAGAGTGGGCGTCCAGCAAGACAAGGAGCCCACTCAGAAGCAAGCAGCACCCGCAGAAGTTCCGGAACAGGCACTACGAAGTGGAGTGAACCGGAGCTCACCCGAAGTCACGAAAGAGGGTCCCACGACGCCGGAGGACAACTCAGGAGGTCGTGCACTGCAGGTTACAGTGCCAGGAACCCAGGCTTGGCTGTGCACAAAGGAAATCCTGGAAGAGTGCACAGGAGCCGGAGTAGCTGCAAAACACGCGGTTCCCAGCAATGCAGTCTAGCATGGGGAGGCAAGGACTTACCTCCACCAAACTTGGACTGAAGAGTCACTGGACTGTGGGAGTCACTTGGACAGAGTTGCTGAGTTCAAGGGACCTCGCTCGTCGTGCTGAGAGGAGACCCAGAGGACCGGTGATGCAGTTCTTTGGTGCCTGCGGTTGCAGGGGGAAGATTCCGTCGACCCACGGGAGATTTCTTCGGAGCTTCTAGTGCAGAGTGGAGGCAGACTACCCCCACAGTATGCACCACCAGGAAAACAGTCGATAAGGCGGCAGGATCAGCGTTACAAGGTCGCAGTAGTCGTCTTTGCTACTTTGTTGCAGTTTTGCAGGCTTCCAGCGAGGTCAGCAGTCGATTCCTTGGCAGAAGGTGAAGAGAGAGATGCAGAGGAACTCTGATGAGCTCTTGCAATCGTTATCTAAGGAATTCCCCAAAGCAGAGACCCTAAATAGCCAGAAAAGGAGGTTTGGCTACTTAGGAGAGAGGATAGGCTAGCAACACCTGAAGGAGCCTATCAGAAGGAGTCTCTGACGTCACCTGCTGGCACTGGCCACTCAGAGCAGTCCAGTGTGCCAGCAGCACCTCTGTTTCCAAGATGGCAGAGGTCTGGAGCACACTGGAGGAGCTCTGGGCACCTCCCAGGGGAGGTGCAGGTCAGGGGAGTGGTCACTCCCCTTTGCTTTGTCAAGTTTCGCGCCAGAGCAGGGCTGAGTGATCCCTGAACTGGAGCAGACTGGCTTATGCAGAGATGGGCACCATCTGTGCCCATCAAAGCATTTCTAGAGGCTGGGGGAGGCTGCTCCTCCCCAGCCCTGACACCTTTTTCCAAAGGGAGAGGGTGTAACACCCTCTCTCTGAGGAAGTCCTTTGTTCTGCCTTCCTGGGCCAAGCCTGGCTGGACCCCAGGAGGGCAGAAACCTGTCTTAGGGGTTAGCAGCAGCAGCAGCTGCAGTGAAACCCCAGGAAAGGTAGTTTGGCAGTACCCGGGTCTGGTCTAGAGACTCGGGGGATCATGGAATTGTCTCCCCAATGCCAGAATGGCATTGGGGTGACAATTCCATGATCTTCGACATGTTACATGGCCATGTTCGGAGTTACCATTGTGACGCTATACATATGTCGAGACATATGTATAGTGCACACGTGTAATGGTGTCCCCGCACTCACAAAGTCCGGGGAATTTGCCCTGAACAATGTGGGAGCACCTTGGCTAGTGCCAAGGTGCCCACACACTAAGTAACTTGGCACCCAACCTTTACCAGGTAAAGGTTAGACATATAGGTGACTTATAAGTTACTTAAGTGCAGTGGTAAATGGCTTTGAAATAACGTGGACGTTATTTCACTCAGGCTGCACTGGCAGGCCTGTGTAAGAATTGTCAGATCTCCCTATGGGTGGCACAAGAAATGCTGCATCCCATAGGGATCTCCTGGAACCCCAATACCCTGGGTACCTCATTACCATATACTAGGGAATTATAAGGGTGTTCCAGTATGCCAATGTAAATTGGTGAAATTGGTCACTAGCCTGTTAGTGACAATTTGGAAAGGAGTGAGCGAGCATAACCACTGAGGTTCTGGATAGCAGAGCCTCAGTGAGACAGTTAGTCATAACACAGGTAACACATACAGGGCACACTTGTGAGCACTGGGGCCCTGGCTGGCAGGGTCCCAGTGGCACATACAACTGAAACAACATATATACAGTGAAATATGGGGGTAACATGCCAGGCAAGATGGTACTTTCCTACAGCTGCACTATAACTATTAATGAAACCCCGCATCATAGCCTTCCAAGCCTCCCAGAAGGACCCCAGGGAGGTAACTGAGCCCACATTTTAGTGAAGGTATTCACAAGTGGCTTCATGCAGGGCCAGATAAACTGATCATCTACGAGGGTCCAATTACTCAAATTCCATCGATGCGGATCCCCCCTCTTCCCCAAGACTATCGTCAACTCAAACGGCAAGTTGTCTGACAGTTCCAGCGGCCTGATCAACATCTCTTAAATTGTGTAGCCTTGGGCTATAGGAAGGAGGAGACAATCCAGGAGGAAATGGACTTATGTGCCCCAGAGAAAAATGTGTAACCCTACACTGAGGAATGGCAGAACAGGCAAGCATCAAAAAGGCCCTGTTCAGTAATACAGTGTGTCAGGGATGCGTGGGGCGAGTGAGTTTCTGAGCACCCTGAAAACTAGTCCATATGTGTGCATTCCACTCCATTCATATCACCACCAAGCAGCCAGGGCCCGGCAGGGAACTCCATAATGACCGCATGTATGGTGCATAACAATGTGTCTGACAGGAGGCACTATGCATAAACATTGAGGAAGGAGAAGGGCTTAACCCCACGGAGTCCAGAAATCGCTAGTGACCCTGGGCATTGAACCATGTCTGGATGTGATGGAACAGGACATGTTGATTAATGAAAATGGGCACTCTCCTGAATCCTCTGTGGAACCCTGAGTGAAACACATGCTCAAACCCCAGTTGCGCTAACAAGTGACATTTATTGCCCACCAGGTGAGTCTCCTGCAGGAGCAGGAAATCAGGACTAACCCTTCGGGTGGCCAGTAGGCCCGCACTCACTTTATTTTGTCAAGCAGTCCATTGGCATTCCAGGTGAGCAGCAGCAGGGAGCCAGGTTGGTCATCCATATGAGAGTCGAATGTCATATAGGGGAACGACCAAGCCGCAATGAGGACTCGAGAAGCTAGCAGAGCAGTGGAGCAAATGGAGCAGTGTATGTGCCTGCAGTGTGGTGCAAACAAAAACAAGGACATAGTTAATAGGAGCTAAAGTAAACCCACTCCTTCCTCTGTCTCCCCTATACTTGGGGGACATGAAGTACCTGTAGTGGTGCGAACATCAGGGTACTGCCAGCCGTGTGTATCTGAGGGAGAACATCTTCCTCCATAAAACTCACTCCAGCAGAGTCTCTGTAGGAAAGTAGCATCTTTCAAGCATAGTTGCCTCCACTTTTTGCCTGGTGTCAGGATGTTTAGACTGTAGTACACTGGGACCCTGCTAACCAGGGCCCCAGTGTCAGTGTTCTCTCCCCTACATTTAGTTGTATAGTAACTTGTACACCTCACAATTGGCATACTGGTGCACCCATGTAAGTCCCTAGTATATGGTACTTAGGTCCAGAGGGCATTGGTACACCAGAGGTCCCCCATGGGCTGCAGCATGTATTGTGCCACCCATGGGGGTCCATGCAAACAGTTTCTACAGGCCTGCCATTGCAGCCAGTATGAAATGGTGCATGCGCCTTTCACTCCAGATGTAAGGTTTGCCTTATATCATGGGCACTGCACTCTGACCCTTTAAGTCATCCCTAAGGTAGGCCCTTCAGCCCAAGGGCAGGGTGCATAGTTCTAAGTGTGAGGGCCCCCTACATGAGCAGAGGTGCCCCTAAAAACTCCAGACTTCATTTCCTGGGCTTTGAAAGTATGTGGAAGCCATCTTAGTGGACACTGGTCAACACGAGTTGTCCAGATATATAATGGCTTTACCGAACATAGGCATGTTTGGTAAAAAACATGTTGGAATCATCCAACTACACTGATTCCAGTGCTAGTTTCATGACACCATGTACTCTGGGGATTCCCTACGGGATGACCCAAAGTCTGCTTGTACAGCCTTGCAGGGTCTGCATGCCAGGCCATGCTCCTGTCGACCCCAGACACTGTTTTGCCCTCTTGCTGCTATGTTTAAGTCGGGGAAGGGAAGGCAGAACAAAGGATTTCCTGTAAGACAGAGGTATGATCACCTCTTCTTTAGAAATAGGTGTTTCTGGGCTGGGGTAGGGACGCCTCTGAGCACCATCAGCCAGCTTTCAAGGGCACATTTGGTGCCCTCTGTGCATAAACTGGTTTGCACACTCTAGCGCGAAACACAAAGGGCAGGGGAATGACCACCCCCCATCCAGCTTCTCCCCTAGGGAGGTGCACTTAACTCTGCCAGGTGGCCACTTGATTCTGCCATCTCGTAAATGAGATGGGCAGAGGTCCCTGGGAGCATCTGACTGGTTAGTCCAACTGGGTGACGTCCGTGACCCCCCCTGGTAGGTGGGACACCGCAGTAAGTGTCCAACCCCCTTTCTGGGTTACTTAAGGCTTCCCCTGAGGGTGGGACCCTAGATTCATCTGCAAGACTTCAGGAACCATTTGCAAGTCTCCTCTGCAAGACACTTCTGCAACCTGGACACTGGAACTGCTGCTGTTCTTCATTGAAACCAAGAGCAAGACTGTAACCAGTAGGAGGGCTCCTACTGCAACTTTGTTTCCCAGTTCTGCAAAAACTTATGCAAACCCGTGGCCACACATCCTCCAGAGTCACGAGGACTCTGCCTGCACTTAGGAAAGTAAGAAGGAGTCTTGCTTGGAGTGAAGGAGTCACTCCCCTGCATCCGCAGGCACCTCAATGACGATGACCTGCTTGTGGATCCTGCTGTCCCATGGACTCTTTGAGGTTCTACGACACAGGTTGTGGTTCTGTGGCTCTCCAGAGGTCTGACCATTCATCCTTGCAACTGGTAAGTCTGTGGTCCCTTACTGGTGCTGCTTGGCTGGAACCCCTGTGCACCATGTCTGCTTGTCGTTGGCAAGACTTGTTGGCTCCTCAGTCCAAAGACATCATAGATCCAAGAAGCTCCGCCCTCCAGCACCTTCAAGCTCCAAGAACTACATCCTTTCTGCAACTCCTGCAATATGGGCATCCCTCTTTACCGTTTTGTTGAGGCCTCCCTGTGTCTGCTGCCAGAGGGTCCTGCTGGGGGCTCCCATCAATTCCTAATGGCTCTCCTGCATACTATGTCTGGCCCTGACCTACCTGCCAAGGTTGGGTCACCTGGACCTTGCAGCGCCCCACAAATCCTGTGCATCTGCAATGTGGACATAATTTGCCTCCAAGAAACGTGCACAATAAAGGAAGGGGCCGAAGTAGAGAATTACTTTGTATTTTCCAACTTCGCTTCTTCTATTTCTGAGAGGCAAACATTCAATTCTGCTTTCTAAAAAATACAAGTGAAACTAACTAACCATTTCACTTTGCGACAGAAATATTCTCGGGTTGAAGTTAGCCTTTACAAATCCCTGGCTAGCAATATCAACCCTATTTTTAATATCTATTGTCCCCTGGGTGCAGAAATGACATAAGGTTTTGGCAGCTTCTTAAATCTATTTAATTTCTTTCACTCGAGGATCCCCACAGATTGGATATTAACAGTGGGAGATTTTATTGTGAAAAATTCAAACTTGCTTATTGATGTATTTGGAGTTGAAGGAAAATTCCACAAAACATTTGGTCAACACAAGAAAAGGCGGTCAATAGAGGATCCATCTTTCTCTCCAAACTATGGGAACTAGGTCGCATAATTATTAATGGCCATTTCGATTACTATTTTTTAGCGAGATCTACTAGATATGGTCCAAAGTGCACTTATATAATTAATTATATGATTTGAATGTATGCTCTGTTCATTTTCCTTTTGAATGGGGAAGTAATCAGGAATACATTAAGCAGTTATGCGGATAGGAAAGTAATCTTGAATACATTAAGCAATCATGCTATACTTACAGTGAAGTTACATTGATCTTTATTAAAGATTAACATCTGAAATCCTGATGGCGACCTGGTGAAAGTGGCAAAAAACAAACGGTTATCTTAAAACATCAGTGCCATTACTCAGTTGTGGTCTGGCTTTTTAGCTTCCGTACTGAGAACTACAAATAAACAATAGCATAATTAAAACCTTTGAGTGTTGGTTGCAAACAGTAACTTTGGCTATCTCTAGCTCAAGAAAATCGACCTATCCTTGCATACCAGAAAAAAACATACAGGATACTATGGAGCGTAGAATATATCTAGAGAGTCTAAAAAACAAAAATAGAAAAATAATATTAAAACAAGAGCAAGCACACACTAATTTGCCATGGCATAATTTATCCAAGGTTTCAGAGGACATCAATTTAATGAAATATTGGTAAGTTATAGCATCTCAATGCCAAGCTATATCAAAATAGTAAACAAGTGCCATCCCTCAAGAAAACTGGTTTCACCACTTCTGTAACCTATATAAGGGCAACTCCTCAGACTGCAAATTTTCAACTAATTTGGTCAGTAGAGGATTTGTCACTATCACTCCCTTTGGATCTCACATCTGCTGCATCTCAGATTGAAAAGCACCTATCTTCTATACAGTATTTTGGAGCAACGGTCTTGGATAAAATTCTAGAACTGCTATTCGCCTATTGCTGTTGCACAGGTAATAACCCACATCATGCACTAGGAGTATAATCCTTCCTTTACACAAAAGGGCCCAAAATATATCCTTAAAACTATAAGATGATAGCTTTACTGGACAAAGTGGGTAAGATTTTTGCCCAAAAAAACCCATCCGAAAGCATCTTAACATTTAGGCCAAAAAGTTGTGTGAACAATCAGGTTTAAGAAAGAATCACACTACACTAGGCAACATAGCGATTCTTCAGAGAATCTTAGATAAATATGCAAAGTTAAAAAACAATCTACCTATGGCACTTTTATTGACTTCTTCATGCTTTTATCGGGTTGATTGCCCTGTTCTATGGAGAAAATTTGAACAAATGGGTTTACCTGCTATAATTTTAAGATTGATAGTGGCCTTACACTGATCCACCTGTTGTAAGGGGGAGAGGGCACTGCGGGCCTTCTGAACCAATCACAACTGAAAATGGCTTAACTTAAGGTTGTATTTTAGCTCCCTTCCTTTTTGCTTGTATTTAAGTTAAATCAATGACTTATTAAATCATGTTTGCTCCATTATTAATTTCCATCCTAAGTTAAACATTTTGACTACCAGTCCTTTTCGTATGCCGATTATTTTATTTTATTAGATTTGACACTGATTGGTTTACAAATAAATTTAAATGCACTCCACAATTATTATGAGAAAGACTATCTAAAAAATAATGTGTGAAAAGTAAAGTGTTTGTTTTCCCTGTAAGAAAGAAATCACTATTGTTTCATTGGCAATTGGGAGCAAACTGCATGACTGGTGGAAAATCATTTCATTCATTTTTTAATGTTGCAATATACCAGTTCAAGTGTTGTGGTTAGAACCTGACATCCCAAGTGTTTTTACCTTATTTTGTGCTGCAAGTGTTTTTAAAGATAATTTGATTGAAGCACTAGCCACAATGGAAATTCTACTTGATTATTTAAAAATGTAGAAATATAGCCAGTGGAAGCTTGCGTTAGAAAGAGTCCCACTATTTGTTTTAAATTGGATAAATTACATTGCACTACTTTGAAAATGTGTAACATCATACTGACAAAGGCCATATCGGGGAAAATACAATCATATTACTAATGGCCTCCGATCATTGTATTAAAAGAACTATGTTTTTAGAGTGAGCAGGCATATTACCAGTCATGGCAGTAGAAAGAGCTTGGATTGATATCCCAGTGATCAATGTGTATGTCTATTTCACTTAATGTTAGTGGTAATCTTGTTTCTAATGAATTTGGTCAAAAGAAGGGGGTAATAAAGTGATTTGCCCAAGAATACATATTATAATCAAGTGTTGAAGCCACCATTATAACCAACATTTAATGGTTCTAACATTGTCTATGTCACTAGATTGCATTTCTTTAATCTCTTCATTCGTTCCTTCAGGCACTCATTTTTCTTCACTCCAGCATCATTTTTATCCCTTCATTCACCCATACTCTTATTAAACTTTTCTTTAACTTCACATTCTTCCTTGATGTCTATACTCCTTTCTAGTCCTTCTTTTTCATTCTTTTTTCATTCAATTTTCATACTGCCTTTCTTTAGTCCCTTTCCCTTCTTTTTTTCATTTCTTCCTTCATCATCCCGTCCCTCTTTTATTAGGGGCTTTATTCATTCCTTTCACCCTACCTTCCTTTCTATCTTCTAATAAATTTATTTTTCTTTATATCTACATCCCTCCATATGTTCTTATCTTTTGCACGTCTTTTATTTTGCTCCTGTTCCTCTGTTGCCCTTTTAAGTTCCTCTTCTTTAACCTTTGCTTCCTACTTTCTTTGTGCAATCCTACTTTCATGTTTAATCCTCTTCTTACTCCTTACTTCCACGTTTTGTTTTCTGCATCCATTATTTCTGTCTTTTGTGAGTGTTACGGTATTCCTTAATTTATTCTTTGTTTTCTTCTTTCTCCTCTGTGCATCCATCCCTCACTTCATATATTCAGGGCACCTTTATTCTTCCATGTGTTTCATTGAATAGTACATTCCTTTATCCTTTCCTTCCTTTATACTTTTTCCATTCCTTTCGTTCCTCCCTTCATCACTTTCTTGCTTTAGCTCTTTCTTGCAATATGTCTTCCTTTTCCTGTCACTTCCTTCCCACAACACTTTTTTCTCATCATGTCTAATGTGTCTCCCCTACACGTCTCCCTTCCTTGATTTTTAGGTGGAGCACACAAGCTTTTCGACATATATGTATTCTGTGGGCTTTTAACCACACTGTGAGAAAGTAGCCTCTTTCTAGCCTGGTTACCCACACTTTTGGCCTGTTCGTGAGTATATGTCAGGGTGTTTTCACTGTTTCACTGGGATCCTGCTAGCCAGGGCCCAGTGCTCATAGTGAAAACCCTATGTTGTCAGTATGTTTGTTATGTGTCACTGGGACCCTGCTAGCCAGGACCCCAGTGCTCATAAGTTTGTGGCCTATATGTATGTGTTCCCTGTGTGATGCCTAACTGTCTCACTGAGGCTCTGCTAACCAGAACCTCAGTGGTTATGCTCTCTCTGCTTTCTAAATTGTCACTAACAGGCTAGTGACCAATTTCACCAATTCACATTGGCATACTGGAACACCCTTATAATTCCCTAGTATATGGTACTGAGGTACCCAGGGTATTGGGGTTCCAGGAGATCCCTGTGGGCTGCAGCATTTCTTTTGCCACCCATAGGGAGATCTGACAATTCTTACACAGGCCTGCCAGTGCAGCCTGAGTGAAATAACGTCCATGTTATATCACAGCCATTTACCACTGCACTTAGGTAACTTATAGGTCACCTATATGTCTAACCTTCACCTGGTGAAGGTTGGGTGCAAAGTTACTTAGTGTGTGGGCACCCTGGCACTAGCCAAGGTGCCCCCACATCGTTCAGGGCAAATTCCCCGGACTTTGTGAGTGGGGGGACACCATTTCACGCGTGCACTATACATAGGTCACTACCTATGCATAGCGTCACAATGGTAACTCCGAACATGGCCATGTAACATGTCTAAGATCATGGAATTGTCACCCCAATGCCAATTCCATGATCCCCCGGGTCTCTAGCACAGAACCCGGGTACTGCCAAACTGCCTTTCCTGGGGTTTCACTGCAGCTGCTGCCAACCCCTCAGACAGGTTTCTTCCCTCCTGGGTTCCAGCCAGGCCTGGCCCAGGAAGGCAGAACAAAGGACTTCCTCAGAGAGAGGGTGTTACACCCTCTCCCTTTGGAAATAGGTGTCAGGGCTGGGGAGGAGTAGCCTCCCCCAGCCTCTGGAAATGCTTTGATGGGCACAGATTGTGCCCATCTCTGCATAAGCCAGTCTACACCGGTTCAGGGATCCCCCAGCCCTGCTCTGGTGCGAAACTGGACAAAGGAAAGGGGAGTGACCACTCCCCTGACCTGCACCTCCCAGGGGAGGTGCCCAGAGCTCCTCCAGTGTGCTCCAGACCTCTGCCATTTTGGAAACAGAGGTGTTGCTGGCACACTGGACTGCTCTGAGTGGCCAGAGCCATCAGGTGACGTCAGAGACCCCTTCTGATAGGCTCTTACCTGTGTTGCTAGCCTGTCCTCCTTCCTAGGTAGCCAAGCCTCCTTTTCTAGCTATTTAGGGTCTCTGCTTTGGTGAATTCTTTAGATAACTAATGCAAGTGCTCATCAGAGTTCCTCTGCATCTCTCTCTTCACCTTCTGCCAGAGGATCGACCGCTGACTGCTCAGGACGCCTGCAAAACCGCAACAAAGTAGCAAAGACGACTACTGCAACCTTGTATCGCTGATCCTGCCGCTTTCTCGCCTGTTTCTTGGTGGTGCATGCTCTGGGGGTAGCCTGCCTCCTCCTTGCACCAGGAGCTCTGAAGAAATCTCCTGTGGGACGACGGAATCCTCCCCCTGCAACCGCAGGCAACAAAAGACTGCATCACCGGTCCTCTGGGTCCCCTCTCAGCACGACGAG
This sequence comes from Pleurodeles waltl, assembly GCF_031143425.1. Taxonomy (NCBI): domain Eukaryota; kingdom Metazoa; phylum Chordata; class Amphibia; order Caudata; family Salamandridae; genus Pleurodeles; species Pleurodeles waltl. The sequence goes on from NC_090449.1 coordinate 441,603,435, forward strand.
CGTGGTCCCTGGAACTCAGCAACTCTGTCCAAGTGACTCCCACAGTCCAGTGACTCTTCTGTCCAAGTTTGGTGTAGGTAAGTCCTTGCCTCCCCACGCTAGACTGCATTGCTGGGTACCGCGTGATTTGCAGCTGATCCGGCTCCTGTGCACTCTTCCAGGATTTCCTTTGTGCACAGCCAAGCCTGGGTCCCCAACACTCTAACCTGCAGTGCACAACCTTCTGAGTTGTCCTCTGGCGTCGTGGGACTCCCTTTTGTGTCGTCGGGTGGACTCCGGTTCACTCCTCTTCCAAGTGCCTGTTCCGGTACTTCTGCGGGTGCTGCCTGCTTCTGTGAGGGCTCCCCGACTTGCTGGGCGCCCCCTCTCTGTCCTCATCCAAGTGGCGACATCCTGGTCCCTCCTGGGCCACAGCAGCATCCAAAAACCCTAACCGCGACCCTTGCAGCTAGCAAGGCTTGTTTGCGGTCTTTCTGCGTGGGAACACCTCTGCAAGCTTCTTCACAACGTGGGACATCCATCCTCCAAAGGGGAAGTTTCTAGCCCTCTTCGTTCTTGCAGAATCCTCTGCTTCTACCATCCGGTGGCAGCTTCTTTGCACCCTCAGCTGGCATTTCCTGGGCATCTGCCCTCTCTCGACATTGTCACGACTCTTGGACTTGGTCCCCTTGTTCCACGGGTACTCAGGTCCGGAAATCCACTTTGGTTGTATTGCTGGTGGTGGTCTTCCTTGCAGAAACCCCCTATCACGACTTCTGTGCTCTCTGGGGGTTATAGGTGCACTTTACACCTACTTTTCAGGGTCTTGGGGTGGGCTATTTTTCTAACCCTCACTATTTTCTTACAGTCCCAGCGACCCTCTACAAGCTCACATATGTTTGGGGTCCATTCGTGGTTCGCATTCCACTTTTGAAGTATATGGTTTGTGTTGCCCCTATACCTATGTGCTCCTATTGCAATCTACTGTAACTTTACATTGCTTGCATAACTCCTTTTGCTATTACTGCATATTTTTGGTATTGTGTACATATATCTTGTGTATATTTGGCATCCTCATACTGAGGGTACTCACTGAGATACTTTTGGCATATTGTCATAAAAATAAAGTACCTTTATTTTTAGTATATCTGAGTATTGTGTTTTCTTATGATATTGTGCATATGACACCAGTGGTATAGTAGGATCTTTGCATGTCTCCTAGTTCAGCCTAAACTGCTCTGCTATAGCTACCTTTTATTAGCCTAAGCAGCTAGAAACACCTCTCTACACTAATAAGGGATAACTGGACCTGGTACAGAGTGTAAGTACCCCTTGGTACCCACTACAAGCCGGTCAGCCTCCTACATTGGTTGTGCAGCGGTGGGATAAGTACTTGCAACTACTTACCACTTTGTCATTTTGTACTTTTCATAAGAGAATAATATACAAAACAAGTTCAGTGTATGTACACCTAACCAAAAAGTTTTTATTTTCTTCTCTTACACTATCTGCTAAGTGCTGAAAAGTACTCCTAAACTTTCAAAAAGTTGAAAAAGATTTTTTTTTTCCTGTTCTTTAAAAAGTCCTAAAACTTTTTCTCTCTTTTATCTGTCCCTAAACCTTTTTCTACCATGTCTGATGTAGGAACCCCTCTTAATTTGGTCAATACTACTTATGACCACCTTAACTTTAAGAGCCTAAGGAGTCTCTGCATTGGTAGAGGTTTAGTGGTAGGGAAGAACCCTTCTAGAGAATTACTGTCTAATATGCTTATTGAGAATGATAAGGCCCAGGGTGACACCTCTTCTGAAAAGTTGATAGATAGCTCACACTCTGACTCAGGGGAAGCCCTTGAGGGAGTGGTACAGGGTTCCCTTCCTAACCTGCCCCTTAGCAGACCACCTAGCAATGCTGGTAGTAATAGAAGCTCCCATCACAGTAGGGATGTGTTTGTTCCTGCATGCCAGGTTGCTAGGGTGCCAACTGTTAGGGACAGGTCTCCCTCTGTTCATTCACATCATTCTTCTGTGTCAAAACATTCCCAACACACCCACCCTGATGACAGGATGTTAGAAAGGGAACTCAATAAGTTGAGAGTGGAAGAGACCAGGCTGAAGCTTAAACTGCAAAAGCTGGCTCTAGACAGGGAATCCCTAGACTTAGAAAAAGAGAGACAGAGGTTGGGGTTTGGACCCCATGGTGGCAGCAGCAGGATTTCAGATAGCAATCCTGTGAGAGAACATGATTCTAGGAATCTGCATAAGATAGTTCCCCCTTACAAGGAGGGGGATGACATTAATAAGTGGTTTGCTGCACTTGAGAGGGCCTGTATGGTACAGGGGGTCCTCAAAGGCAGTGGGCTGCTATCCTATGGCTATCTTTCAGTGGAAAGGGTAGGGATAGGCTCCTTACTGTGAAGGAAAGTGATGCCAATAATTTTACAGTTTTGAAGAATGCACTCTTGGATGGATTTGGCTTAACCACTGAACAATACAGGATTAAGTTCAGAGAAACCAGAAAAGAGTCCTCACAAGACTGGGTAGACTTTGTTGACTATTCAGTGAAGGCCTTGGAGGGGTGGTTACATGGCAGTAAAGTTTCTGACTATGAAAGCCTGCACAATCTAATCTTGAGAGAGCATATTCTGAATAACTGTGTGACTGATTTGTTACACCAATATCTAGTGGACTCAGATCTGACCTCTCCCCAAGAATTGGGAAAGAAGGCAGACAAATGGGTCAGAACAAGAGTGAACAGAAAAGTTCATACAGGGGGTGACAAGGATGGCAAGAAGAAAGATGGTGAGAAATCTCGGGATAAGCATGGGGATAAGGGTAAGACCAAAGATCCTTCTTCAAATCCTAAACACTCTTCAGGGGGTGGGGATAAATCAAACTCTTCCTCTTCTTCACAACATACACACATTAAAAAGCCTTGGTGCTTTGTGTGTAAAAATAAAGGCCATAGGCCAGGGGATAAGTCCTATCCAGGTAAACCCCCTGAGCCTACCACCACTAATACATCAAACTCTAGTGCCCCTAGCAGTAGTGGTAATAGTGGTGGGACTGCTGGCAACAGTCAAACTAAGGGTGTAGTTGGGTTCACTTATGGGTCCATCATAGAAACTGGGGCAGTCAGTCCCAAGACAGTTTCTGTCACACCTAGTGGCATTGGCCTTGCCACACTGGCTGCTTGTCCCCTTACAATGGATAAGTACAGGCAGACAGTTTCAATAAATGGTGTTGAGGCCCAGGCCTACAGGGACACAGGTGCCAGTATCACTTTGGTGACTGAAAACCTAGTGCCTCCTGAACAACACTTCATTGGACAACAGTACAAGATTATTGATGTCCATAACTCCACTACGTTTCTTCCCTTAGCTATAGTTCAACTTAGTTGGGGTGGAGTTACTGGCCCTAAGCAGGTGGTGGTATCACCTAGCTTACCTGTAGACTGTCTCTTAGGCAATGACCTAGAGACCTCAGGTTGGGCTGAGGTAGAGTTTTATACCCATGCAGCAATGCTGGGTATCCCTGAGGAATTGTTCCCTCTCATTTCTACTGAAATGAAAAAGCAAAGGAGAGAAAAAAAGGCCTGAAAACTCAGGATCCCTCTCCAACAACAGGTAAAAAGGGTATCACAGTATCCCTTACCCACCCTGCCATTCAGGATACCATTCTTGTGGTGGGAGAAACCTCTCCTGGGGTGGCACCTGTACAAAGGGAATCATCAGCTGGCATAGCTGTACTCCTTGAGGTGGAAGTACCTCTCTGTGGGATTACTAATATTGGTGAGAAAACCACCATTGTAGTTAACATGGAGCATCCCTCCAACCCTCCCAGAGAAACTTTAGTGCAGAAACCCTGCACTGCCTCTCAACACTTAGGACAGCAGCCCTGCCCTAGTGTGGAGCTCATAGGACAGCATCAATGCCCTGCTCCAACTCAAGAGAAACAGCATCCCTGTCCTCTCTTACAGCCATATGGACATAGTTTTTGCCCAGCTGTGGCTTTACTGAGACAGCATCCCTGTCTGGCATTCTCATCACTAGAAATAGGTCCAGTGGACAATTCCCACTGCTCTAAACTAAAACTTACTGATAGAAACTCTGAAAATATATCTTCACATTGTTGCTTAGCTAAAAAACTTCAAATAGGGTGGTTTACATCCCCACAGGGAAGTAACCATATAGTGGATGATAAAGGGAGTAACCAGTCTATTGCAGAGCTGCTCTCCACTTATCACCACTTAGACAATAAAGTCTCAACTGGCCAAGGTTAGCCTTATTGTCCTTCGTTTGGGGGGGCGGGTTGTGTGAAAAAGTAGCCTCTTTCTTGCCTGGTTTCCCCCACTTTTGGCCTGTTTGTGAGTATATGTCAGGGTGTTTTCACTGTCTCACTGGGATCCTGCTAGCCAGGGCCCAGTGCTCATAGTGAAAACCCTATGTTGTCAGTATGTTTGTTATGTGTCACTGGGACCCTGCTAGCCAGGACCCCAGTGCTCATAAGTTTGTGGCCTATATGTATGTGTTCCCTGTGTGATGCCTAACTGTCTCACTGGGGCTCTGCTAACCAGAACCTCAGTGGTTATGCTCTCTCTGCTTTCTAAATTGTCACTAACAGGCTAGTGACCAATTTCACCAATTCACATTGGCATACTGGAACACCCTTATAATTCCCTAGTATATGGTACTGAGGTACCCAGGGTATTGGGGTCCAGGAGATCCCTATGGGCTGCAGCATTTATTTTGCCACCCATAGGGAGATCTGACAATTCTTACACAGGCCTGCTAGTGCAGCCTGAGTGAAATAACGTCCACGTTATTTCACAGCCATTTACCACTGCACTTAGGTAACTTATAAGTCACCTATATGTCTAACCTTCACCTGGTGAAGGTTGGGTGCAAAGTTACTTAGTGTGTGGGCACCCTGGCACTAGCCAAGGTGCCCCCTTATCGTTCAGGGCAAATTCCTCAGACTTTGTGAGTGCGGGGACACCATTTCACGCGTGCACTATACATAGGTCACTACCTATGTATACCGTCACAATGGTAACTCCGAACATGGACATGTAACACGTCTAAGATCATGGAATTGTCACCCCAATGCCATTCTGGCATTGGGGAGACAATTCCATGATCCCCCGGGTCTCTAGCACAGAACCCGGGTACTGCCAAACTGCCTTTCCCGGGGTTTCACTGCAGCTGCTGCCAACCATTCAGACAGGTTTCTGCCCTCCTGGGGTCCAGCCAGGCCTGGTCCAGGAAGGCAGAACAAAGGACTTCCTCAGAGAGAGGGTGTTACACCCTCTCCCTTTGGAAATAGGTGTCAGGGCTGGGGAGGAGTAGCCTCCCCCAGCCTCTGGAAATGCTTTGATGGGCACAGATGGTGCCCATCTCTGCATAAGCCAGTCTACACCGGTTCAGGGATCCCCCAGGCCTGCTCTGGCGCGAAACTGGACAAAGGAAAGGGGAGTGACCACTCCCCTGACCTGCACCTCCCAGGGGAGGTGCCCAGAGCTCCTCCAGTGTGCTCCAGACCTCTGCCATCTTTGGAACAGAGGTGTTGCTGGCACACTGGACTGCTCTGAGTGGCCAGTGCCATCAGGTGACGTCAGAGACTCCTTCTGATAGGCTCTTACCTGTGTTGCTAGCACGTCCTCCTTCCTAGGTAGCCAAGCCTCCTTTTCTGGCTATTTAGGGTCTCTGCTTTGGGGAATTCATTAGATAACAAATGCAAGTGCTCATCAGAGTTCCTCTGCATCTCTCTCTTCACCTTCTGCCGAAGGATCGACCGCTGACTGCTCAGGACGCCTGCAAAACCGCAACAAAGTAGCAAAGACGACTACTGCAACCTTGTATCGCTGATCCTGCCGCTTTCTCGCCTGTTTCCTGGTGGTGCATGCTCTGGGGGTAGCCTGCCTCCTTCTTGCACCAGGAGTTCTGAAGAAATCTCCAGTGGGACGACGGAATCCTCCCCCTGCAACCGCAGGCAACAAAAGACTGCATCACCGGTCCTCTGGGTCCCCTCTCATGAGCGTGGTCCCTGGAACTCAGCAACTCTGTCCAAGTGACTCCCACAGTCCAGTGACTCTTCAGTCCAAGGTTGGTGGAGGTAAGTCCATGCCTCCCCACGCTAGACTGCATTGCTGGGTCCCGTGTGATTTGCAGTTGCTCCGGCTCCTGTGCACTCTTCCAGGATTTCCTTCGTGCACAGCCAAGCCTGGGTCCCCGACACTATAAACTGCAGTGCACACCCTTCTGAGTTGTCCTCCGGCGTCGTGGAAACTCCCTTTTGTGTCGTCGGGTGGACTCCGGTTCACTCCTCTTCCAAGTGCCTGTTCCAGTACTTCTTCAGGTGCTGCCTACTTCTGTGAGGGCTCCCTGACTTGCTGGGCGCCCCCTCTGTCTCCTCATCCAAGTGGCGACATCCTGGTCCCTCCTGGGCCACAGCAGCATCCAAAAACCCTAACCGCGACCCTTGCAGCTAGCAAGACTTGTTTGCGGTCTTTCTGCGTGGGAACACCTCTGCAAGCTTCTTCACGACGTGGGACATCCATCCTCCAAAGGGGAAGTTCCTAGTCCTCTTCGTTCTTGCAGAATCCTCAGCTTCTACCATCCGGTGGCAGCTTCTTTGCACCCTCAGCTGGCATTTCCTGGGCATCTGCCCTCTCTCAACATTGTTGCGACTCTTGGGCTTGGTCCCCTTGTTCCACAGGTACTCAGGTCCGGAAATCCACTTTGGTTGCGTTGCTGGTGGTGGTCTTCTTTGCAGAAACCCCCTATCACGACTTCTGTGCTCTCTGGGGGTTATAGGTGCACTTTACACTGACTTTTCAGGGTCTTGGGGTGGGCTATTTTTCTAACCCTCACTGTTTTCTTACAGTTCCAGCGACCCTCTGCAAGCTCACATAGGTTTGGGGTTCATTCATGGTTCGCATTCCACTTTTGGAGTATATGGTTTGTGTTGCCCCTATACCTATGTGCTCCTATTGCAATCTACTGTAACGTTACATTGCTTGCATAACTCCTTTTGCTATTACTGCATATTTTTGGTATTGTGTACATATATCTTGTGTATATTTGGCATCCTCATACTGAGGGTACTCACTGAGATACTTTTGGCATATTGTCATAAAAATAAAGTACCTTAATTTTTAGTATATCTTTGTATTGTGTTCTCTTATGATATTGTGCATATGACACCAGTGGTATAGTAGGAGCTTTGCATGTCTCCTAGTTCAGCCTAAGCTGCTCTGCTATAGCTACCTTCTATCAGCCTAAGCTGCTAGAAACACCTCTTCTACAATAATAAGGGATAACTGGACCTGGTACAGAGTGTAAGTACCCCTTGGTACCCACTACAAGCCAGGCCAGCCTCCTACACACACCCATCACTTTTACTTGTTTGTGGGCTTGCCTTTTAAAAATCCCTTGATGTCATTGGTAAATGTTTTACGTTTGTCCCGCCTTGGGGCGTTTTTTTTACCGCCATGCAGACTGACCCTGTTACATAGATTATTGCACGATTGTTGATGTACTTCATCGTGAGCTAACTATTTTTTCTTTTGTCCCTCCCCTTCGTGCTCCATGCCCCCATGGCACTCACAGCACGAACAGCGCAGAACAGTGCAAACTCCATCTGCGATAATGAAGCACCAGCGACATTGTTCACACTGTTACCTACTTAGAGTAATTTCTTTTGGCTCTCCCTGTCACACTCCATAGCTTTCACAAAAACACTTGTAATTGATAAATGCTTTATGTAAAAAAACACAGAAATCCTCAAAGCGGCTCTCCTGACACAACGGGAGTGCTGATACTAAAATATTCACTGTACTGTGGAAACTTGCCCCATAATGCATTGCAATCATTCTTTTGCAAAACATTTTTGCTCATAACTCAGCGTGTGGTGGTCCTAGGACAATGGAACCACCACCAAAACGTTCACCGCGACGTGCTTTTTCAGTCTGTATCATCTCTGGTTCCCCATACTAGGTTAGTGGGCCCTCAAATAATAACCCCTCTCACCATTCAGTGTCTTTTTAAGTTTTCATGGCTGGAACATTTGTTTTACAGCTAGCAGTAATTTTGTTTTAAGGGCTTTATTTGTTATATCATTGCAGTAGGCTTGCTATCCTTCAAAATGTGTAATGCACTATGCTCTCTAGGGGCTGAATATATGGTTACACTACATTACCTTTTGCCATTGTCTTTTCATGTGGTTATGCCCTCCAGGGGCTAACTATATGGTTACAAATTTCATTGTGGTGTCCTCCAGGGGCTGTTCTGAGCAATACAGTCTAAAGCCAAATGTTGATTTCTGATAAAAAGGTTTTTATCAGGTTTACATGAAAATTGTATATGTTATTAATATCTACTTATTACAATTATGACCATGATTCAGGCTGACTTAACATCCTTATTTCACTATGACTATTTGAACACTCTTGATATGTTTGGGTGACCCTTCTAGTTTATTTCTCTTGTTAGTCCTCCATGGCTGTCTTGTGTCTTTTTCTGGGGAATTGTGTTAGCCAGCCAGCAACTGTGATGGTGGGGTGGTGAACGTGGGATTCTAGTTGAGTTAGCAGGGATACTGGAATTATGTGGTCGGAAAAGACCAAATTATACGACAGTGTTGACCAATTTATATGGCAAAAAAGTCCAGTTATGAATTTGCAATGCCAATAATTCTAACTCAAGCAAATGCGAGACCAAATACATTGTGAATGCTTGTTTTATCTCCATTGTTTTCTTTCACGGTTCTCTACTATCACCCACACGGAAGTTCCCAGTGACAGAAGGCAAGTAAGTGTGAAGGGTTAGTGACTTATTAAGAGTGGGCCATACATTTTAATGTGCCCAAGAACTGGACTTACCAGGTCTTTTGAAAATAGAAGTCTTTTAATTTTACAAGGAGATTTTGGCAGCCACAGTAGCCTTATGAAACTCCTGGGGAGAGGGGAATACATTTGGGAATCAGTGCCTGATCCTCCATTCCCACACGTTATTCCCCAGAAACCTGCAATTCCCACTATTTCACTGCCCAGCAATTATCGGAGTCCCCAAAAACGGGGCCGGTAAACAGCAGAGATATTAGCCAGCCACTCTTAATGAGGTCTCTTCAAAATAATTATTGCTTGTAAGTGGGATTGTTCACAGTTAATGAATTTGAGGCAGTAATCTATGTATTCAGAGCTTCTTCATAAATTAAGCTTTGATAGGACAGTCTCCGCCCCTTCTAAGGCTGACAAAACACCCACACTTAACATTATTTAATGTTATGACTACTTGTTATTGACGGTCAACAAATATAGGTAAATAAATGTGCAGTGTGCATCCTATATTTGTTTTAAAGCCATATTATATGAAATGAACCATGTGCTAAAAGAAACTGCCATGCTCTCTGTTGCAGCTGTTTTGCTCTGTACTTTTTCATTCCATCAAGTTTATTGTTGTCATATTAATTCAGTACAAAGGTAATACATATGAGTTAGTGGCCAGGAAATGTTCTGAAGCATTGAAACTTATATTTTAATATAGAAGATGTTTATGGAGATTAAGATATAGAAATACAAGGGAAATAGGAACAAGCACTGACAAAGCCAATCGGTTTGGGAAAGAAACCTATTGACTTTGCCAGACCTTCTTTTGGTTAGATAACTCTGAGAATGTACGTTAACCCACAGTCGCCATCTCTGAATGAGTTTTTTACAATACAAATGCATTCAGAGATGGAACACATCCACGGTAGCCATTTTTTTTTTTTTAAATATTTTTATGGATGGACATTTTATGATAATAGTTTGATAGAAAACATAAAATCAGGAATATAGTCTCACATGGTACATGACAGGATTCAATATAGTTCTACATGATTTGTTACGTGGAAATTCATTATACCTGGAGGTTTTTACATATTGCTGAACTTTCTACTGTGAATTCCATTACACTGCTAAACAATAATCATAATATTGTATGGATTTGTGTGGTGTGTCAGTGCCTATGTCTGCATTGTCAGTCAGGAGCTGCAACGGATTCCTTTACAGGGATGCGTTGTTATATTGAAAGTGAGGGCAATCATTTTATACATTGTAGGAAGTTGGCTATCTGTGTAGTGTACCAAATGTAGGGGTATACTATGCAGATTGTACAGACAACCCTTATTGGTTTACAGGGGTAAAAGTAACCATCCCAAAAGCTCTCTTTTGTGGTAGTGTAGGCAAGCAGTTAGGCTTTTCAGACGGTAGTGCTAAGCATGTGTTGAATACACATTCAATAAATCAGACACACACATTCGAGAAGGACCAATGTTTAAAAAAACAGCAACTTTGTTTATATTATGTCTCAACATTAGAATACTTTCAAGAAAATGAATAATGTTGCAATTTGTATCATCTTAACAAGTAAGTAACACTTTTACTGCGATAAAGGTTCCAAAGTACTTTTACTGCAAAGAGGTCTTTGCAAACAGTTTTCGTGGTTCCCTGTGGGTAGTAGAGTGCTTGGGGTGTAAGGTCACAAGCAACACCAGAAGTACAGTTTTATCTGCCCTGGGGCATCTGGGTGCAGTGGTGCTAGTCGAGTTGGGTGTCCTGAGAACACTTGCGAGAGGGGCCACCTAGAAAGAGAGTGCAAAGGGGGACTTGGGGACAAGGCAGGGAGTTCCTAATTAGGGGCTCGGTCAGTGAGGGTCTTGGGAGCAAGAGAACACCTTTGGGTGCTGTGGATATTGGAGCTCGGGTGCATTTGGTCTTTTTCACTAGTGTTCCTGCGTCAAGTTGTCCACTGTTCTATGGGGGACCTGCAAGAAGAGGGACAAAACAGAACAGCTGGATGGCTCTGGAAGACGTCCTCTGAGATGCTGATGTTGCTCGACGGCTGTTCTTCGGATTTGACGTTGGTATCTAGTTTGGACTTAAACAAGCCTTGGTTGTTGCAAGCAGTCCAGTACCCCAGATATTGGTGCAGCTTGTGTCCTTTTGATCCTGATGTCTTTGCATTTGGAGGGGAGACAAGTCTTACCTCTTGGAGCCTGGTGTCTTCCTCCTGGGTGGCTGCTGTGTTGGTAGACCTGGTAGTTAGCAGAACAGCGAACCGGATGTTGCAGTTGGTGCCTGCAGGATGCAGGGAAGTGTCTCCTCTTCATCAAGGTAGATGCTGAGGGGCTGGTGAAGTGCTGGAGAATGTCCAAGGCTTTTGGAGTCCCCACAGCCGCAGGATGAGTTGTAAAGTCATGATTGTCGGGACAAGAGCAAGTAGGCAGGCAGGGTTTCACGCCAAAAGTCCACCAGTCCACTTGCTTCTTTAGGGCTCTTCTTTGTCCTCTTCTTCTTTGGGTCAGACAAATCTGTTCTTCTGGTATCAGGGGGGCACCTAAATACTAAATTTAGGGGCATTTAGGGGAGTGTAGAGTAGTGTTAGTCAATCGGCTGCTCACCCTTGGGAAGTGGGCATAACTGTCCCAGGATTGCTAGTCCTCTTCCAGGGGATCCTCATCAATAGTCATAAGCACTGAATATTCCTGCCTACATGCGGGGACTTTGGAGCATATATTAAATATACAATGTAAATATTATATATTTATATACACACACACACACATATAGACAATATCATTTAATAGACACATATTTATATATATCTACACAGCCTATATTAAAGGCTAAAGATGCCCAGTTTACACTGAGTTTTCCTTTTATAAACCTCTTACTAGACTCAAGCATTTCTGTAAATCAGAAAGAGAGAGGATAAATTGCAAAACACAGTCTTTACTGAAGAGAAAACTGCAAGTGAATTCAGAGGCATTGTTAGCCAATAGGCTGCACTAAAAGCATATCAAGAGAATACTGGTGCCGTGCCTTTAAGACCTCGAGGACCTCCTGTATCTCATCATGCCCCAAAGGTAACAGGTCAGTTCTTTTTTTCCGACTCCTTCAGTGAAGATCCTGGAGAACTGAAATCTCTAACTTTCTAACTTTTTTGTCAGAAATTACTTTAGAAAAATATTTTTTCTGCTTCACTCTACACCTTTTTCCATACAGAGTGAAAAATAATTATTTTCTGACAGGAACTTCGATTTTTTCCTGTCAAAAATATCTTTTCTTTTCGTCAAGTGCCCTGCCCCTGGAAAAAATAATTGTCAGACTGATCCCCACTCAGTCTGCATCTTATGTTTTCCTGATGCTCATGCACCTGAGTCTTGCCACCATCGAGAGAAACTCTCTAAAAATACTTTATTAGATAGAGAAGAAAATGTGCCTGCATGGTCTTCAGGAGGGAGAAAAAACTGGAACATCAGGAGGACCTTGTGAAAAAGTAGCCTCTTTCTTGCATGGTTACCCCCACATTTGGCCTGTTTGTGAGTGTGTGTCTGTGTGTTTTTACTGTGTCACTGGGATCCTGCTAGCCAGGACCCGAGTGCTCATAGTAAAAACCCTATATGGCAGTGTGTTTTGCTGGTCTCACTGGGATCCTGCTAGCCAGGACCCCAGTGCTCATAGTTTGTGGCCTAATGTGTGTGTTGTCAGTAGTGCTTGACTGTGTCACTGAGGCTCTGCTAACCAGAACCTTAGTGCTTATGCTCTCTCTGCTTTAAAATTTGTCACTATAGGCTAGTGATTTCATTTACCAAGTTCAATTGGCACACTTGACCCCCTCTTAAAAGTCCCTAGTATATGGTACCTAGGTACCCAGGACACTGGGGTTCCAAGAGATCCTTATTGGCTGCAGCATTTCTTTTGCCACCCATAAGGATCTCAGAAAAACACTATACAGGCCTGCCATTGCAGCCTGCGTGAAATAGTGCACAGACTATTTTACAGCCATTTTCACTGCACCTACGTAACTTATAAATCACCTACATGTCTAACTTTCACTTACTGAAGGTAGGTGCAAAGTTACTAAGTGTGAGGGCACCCTTGCACTAGCAGAGGTGCCCCCACATAGTTCAGGGTCAATTCCCGGGACTTTGTGAGTGCAATTACGCCATTACACGCATGCACTACATATAGGCCAATACCTGTATGTAGCTCCACAATGGTAACTGAATATGGCCATGTAAGGTGTCTAAGATCATGGAATTTTCCCCCATTCAAAATCTTGTATTGGGAAGCCAATTCCATGCATCCTGGGGGCTCCACCAGGGACCCCCAGGACTGCCAAACCAGCTCTCTGAGGCGTGCAATGCAGCTACAGCTTCTGCCACCCCACAGACATTGTTCTGCCCTCCTGGGGTCTGAGCAGCTCAGCCCCAGGAAGGCAGAACAAAGCATTTCCTTTGGGAGGAGGGTGTTATACCCGCTCCCTTTGGAAATAGGTGTAACAGGCTGGGGAGGGGTAGCCTCCCCCAACCTCTGGAAATGCTTTGAAGGGCACAGATGGTGCCCTCCTTGCATAAGCCAGTCTACACCGGTTCAGGGACCCCCATTGTCTGCTCTGTTGCAAAACTGGGTGAAGGAAAGGGGAGTGACCACTCCCCTGTCCATCACCACCCTAGGGGTGGTGGCCAGAGCTCCAGTGTGTCCCACACTTCAGCCATTTTGCTTTGCAAGGTGTGGGGACACTCTGGAGGCCTCTGAGTGGCCAGTGCCAGCAGGTGACATCAGAGACCCTCCTGATAGGTCCATACCTGATAAGGTAGCCGATCCCCCTCTCAGAGCTATTTAGGGCCTCTCCTGTGGATTTCTCTTCAGATTCTGCTTGCAAGTTTCCATCAGGAATCCTCTGCAGCTACTACTTCATCCTCTGACCTCGGATCGACCGAACACTGCTCCAGGAACCGCTGTAACAGCAACAAAGTATCCAGAAGGGCTACTTTTCCGCTGCAACTTCAGCTCCAGCTGGCAACTGCAACAGTTTTCACGGTGTGCACGCTCTGGGGTCTCCCTGTCTTCACCCTACTCCAGAAGGACCGAAGAAATCTCCTGTGGAGTGACGGAGTCACTTCCCTGCTAACGCAGGCACCTTCTAAGTCGACGACTGGTTCTCTTGGACTCCTCTCCTGGCGACAACCTTGCTCCTTGGAACACAGGTGGTGGACCCCATCGACACAGACTGTCCTGAGGTCCTGCTGTCCCAATTTGGATGAGGTAAGACCTTGTCTTCACCAAGAACGACAGTACCCCTGTGCACCACGTCTTCTTCACCTCCTGAGGCCTCTGTGCACTCTTTGCAAAATTCCTTCGTGCATAGCCTGGACCAGGTCCCCAGCACTCTAACGTGCAACGCTCAACTTGCTGAGTTGTTCTCTGGCGGCGTGGGGCCTTCCTTTGTAGTGCTGCACCAACTGCATTTTACACCTCCGTTGTCCCCGTGTCTTAGGAATCCTGTGGGTGCTATCTGCTGTTCTGAGGGCTCTCTAAAGTGCTGAGAGCCCCCTCTTCCTCCTTATGCAGAGTTCAGGCCCCCTGGTCCCTCCTGGGTCCAGAAAGCGCCATTTTGACGCAAAACACAACTTTGCTGGAACCAAGGCTTGTTGAAGAAATCCAGCACCAAAACTCACCTGCGTCCAACTTCTCTTCATGGGACATCCAGTGCATCAAGCAGGAACCCACTGACATCTTCCATGGGTGCATTTCTGCAGTCTTCGTCCAACCGGGGACTCCTTTTTTGCACCCCCTTCTGCGTTGGCAGGGGCTCTTGTCCGTCCTGGAACTTCTTTCGACTTCTGGACTTGGTCTCCTTCCTTTGCAGGTCTTCAGGTCCAGGAATCCACCATTTGTTGTTTGCAGTCTTGCTTGGTTCTTGCAGTAACTCTAATCACAACTTGTAGTGTGTCCTAAGGAAACTTTGGAGTACTTTACTCCTGCTTTTCTGGGCTCTGGGGTGGGGTCATTTACTTACCTTTACTGTATTCTTACTCTCCCAGCAATTCTCTACACACTACACTTGTCTAGGGGGGAATTTGTGATTCGCATTCCACTTTCTTAGAATATGGTTTGTGTTGCCCCTAGACCTATTTTCTCCCATTGCATTCAATAGCATTTCCTATTGCTTGCACTATCCTATGTCTAATTACTTACCTTATTTTGATATCTAGTGTATATATTGTGTATAATACTGACCTCCAGAAGGAGTATTGCCTCTAAGATATTTTTGGCCTTGTGTCACCCAAATACCTTTATTTTTGGTAACAGGAGCTTTGCATGTCTCCTAGTTCAGCCTAAGCTGCTCAGCTATAGCTACCTCTATCAGCCTAAGCTACTAGAACACTACTACATTTCACTAATAAGGGAAAACTGGACCTGGTGTATGTATAGCAACACAAAAGGATGATGGACGGAGTGCTGACAATGCAAACACTCACCCCCAGTCACAGAACTGGGTTTAATCCATCGTTCTTTTGCTCACCATGCCACCCTAGTTTGGACCCTGCCATATGCAAATCAGTCTTGACCTCCGAGCAAAATAACGATGGATTAAACCCAGATCTGTGACTGGAGGTGAGTGTTTGGAAAGTTTCAACACTCCATCCATCATTTTATTTTGTTTTGTGATGTTGCTTTGTGCGCCCTATGTGGCAGGGGTATGCCCACACGTGGGTCTCTTGCTTGCTGCGCCACTGGATTCAAGCTAGCCTGGCTGATGAAGGGTGATACCCAGAAACCGGTCCCAGGATGCTTGTTTCCTGTCCAGGGAGGACCTGGCCTAGCAGTTCGGGCTGGACTGTTCCCATGGGGAACAGGGTCAAGACTGATTTGCATATGGCTGGGTCCAAACTGGGATGACGTGGAGAGCAAAATAACGATGGATTAAACCCAGATCTGTGACTGGAGGTGAGTGTTTGAAAAGTTTCAACACTCCATCCATCATTTTATTTTGTTTTGTGATGTTGCTTTGTGCGCCCTAAGTGGCAGGGGTATGCCCAGACGTGGGTCCCTTGCTCGCTGCGCCACTGGATTCAAGCTAGCCTGGCTGATGAAGGGTGATACCCAGAAACCGGTCCCAGGATGCTTGTTTCCTGTCCAGGGAGGACCTGGCCTAGCAGTTAGGGCTGGACTGTTCCCATGGGGAACAGGGTCAAGACTGATTTGCTTATGGCTGGGTCCAAACTGGGGTGACGTGGCGAGCAAAATAACGATGGATTAAACCCAGATCTGTGACTGGAGGTGAGTGCTTGAAAAGTTTCAACACTCCATCCATCATTTTATTTTGTTTTGTGATGTTGCTTTGTGTGCCCTAAGTGGCAGGGGTATGCCCAGACGTGGGTCCCTTGCTCGCTGCGCCACTGGATTCAAGCTAGCCTGGCTGATGAAGGGTGATACCCAGAAACCGGTCCCAGGATGCTTGTTTCCTGTACAGGGAGGACCTGGCCTAGCAGTTCGGGCTGGACTGTTCGCATGGGGAACAAGGTCAAGACTGATTTGCATATGGCTGGGTACAAACTGGGGTGACGTGGCAAGCAAAATAAAGATGGATTAAACCCAGATCTGTGACTGGAGGTGAGTGTTAGTAAAGTTTCAACACTCCATCCATCAGTTTATTTTGTTTTGTGATGTTGCTTTGTGCGCCCTAAGTGGCAGGGGTATGCCCAGACGTGGGTCCCTTGCTCGCTGCGCCACTGGATTCAAGCTAGCCTGGCTGATTAAGGGTGATACCAATAAACCGGTCCCAGGATGCTTGTTTCCTGTCCAGGGAGGACCTGGCCTAGCAGTTCGGGCTGGACTGTTCCCATGGGGAACAGGGTCAAGACTAATTTGCATATGGCTGGGTCCAAACTGGGGTGACGTAGCGAGCAAAATAACGATGGATCAAACCCAGATCTGTGACTGGAGGTGAGTGTTTGAAAAGTTTTAACACTCCATCCATCATTTCATTTCATTTTGTGATGTTGTAAGGTGTAAGTACCCAAGGTACCAAATACAAACCAGGCCAGCCTCTTACAGACCTCTTCCACGCTCTTCCAAGAAACCTACCTGTCTTCACAAGGATCCATCCAGAGGCAGATCTCCTGACAGGCGAGAAAAAAGGAGAATAAAATCAACATCCAGAGGTGAGAAAATGCCTATTTCTTCCTAGTCAGGCTCCATGTCAAAAGTGCCCTCATCGCAGTCGACGATGAAACAATGATGACCAATGTTGAGAGATTCTATACCCAAACGATCGCCAGCAAAACATTGTCAAAAGCTGCCGAAGCCCACGTCATTGAGGGAAGTCCTTTTGTCATCCCACCGCAGCTTGACTTCAACGCAGAAGTGTCTCCAAAAGTCAGCTTTGTGGCAAATACACAAGGCATACAATCCACTGAAGGCTGACCAACGCCGTTCGACATCAAGGAATGCTATGGCAAACTCAGTCGACAGTTCCCCATCATCACTTGACGTAGAGCCACACTAAACTGGGACAGTTTCCGTCCGCGGCAACCAAGCAGGATTCAACTTTGAGGCAGGCAATTCTTTCTGCGGCAACCAGGCACCCTTCGGCATCAAGGCAGACATGTTGATCATAGGCAACCAGGTGCTGTTCGACGTTGAGCCAGGTGCCTCCATCGGCGGCAACCAGGCGGCGTCCAACAACGAAGCAGAGATCTCTGCAGTTGGTACCCAGGTGCCGCTCAATTTCTAGACAGACCTCTCTGTCGGTGGCAAGTAGGCACCAATCAGCGTTGAGTCAGACACCTTCTAGGCATACTCCGTTGACGCCAGCAAGGCACTGTTCGATGTCAAGGCTTCACTTGCCGCCTCGGACTAGGCATCATGTAACGACCACGAGACCACTGTCAACAAACACCTCGTCACTCGACGTCGAGGCAGCATTCACCTGCAGACAGGCCTACGTTGCATCTCCTGCCTACTGGTCAAGTGTCACAGACTGGAAAGTGTCCGCAACTGGTCTGCTCCACAGAGTCCAGATTCATAATACTCAAGGACACATTCACCTTCATTGTCTCATCGCGGACACCATTTCCGAAGGCTATTCTGCGACTCAAGACTCCTGTAGCTCGTTTGGCAGAAGCTAGCTCTCTGGGGTCCCAACAAGATCCAGGTTCCCTAAGGAGACCACTCCTCAGCGCAGAGCCAGACCACGGACAAGGAGTAGATCTTTACACATGTCCAGAACAAGATCCTCTACACCTGCCCATAGATCTCTACTGTCTTGATCTCGCCACCAAGCACGTAGATCCCCTAAATGGTCTACGTCCACAAGACCAGTACTTACAGGCACTCCACCAGTGAGAGTATCCCCAATAGACTATCTGAATTTGTTTAATGAGGTGGTGGTTAGAGGATCTGCTAAGCTGAACATTGATATTCCAGTGCCTGCTACAACCTCATTGGCCATTTCTGAGACTTTACATCATAAGTTTTCCTCACGACCATAGCCGCCTTTGGACCTGGGTCTTCTTCAACCAGTGATGGACATTTTTCTAACTCCATCCTCTCTTCGAGTGACTCCAGCGAGAATTTTAAAGAAATATGAGGCTCCAGATCAGGACCCTTTGTTTCTAAGAACTGACTCTCCACCAGATTCGCTCATTATAGCCCCAGCCAAGAAGAGACACTCCATTGCAGATTTATTATCCGTCCTGCCGGACAAGGAAAGTAAACAAATAGATTCCTTGGACAGAAAAATATGCGGCACATCTGTCTCATTTATGAACGTGTCTAGCGGTACAGTATTACTGGGCAGTACGATAGGTCTCTCTGGGACTCACTGGCCAGATTTACAGAAAAGCTACCCAGAGAAGACAGACAGGACTTCAAGGAAATTCTGCAAGAAGAAGGTTTGATTGCTAACCAGAAAATGAGTGTGGCAGCAGATGGCTGTGATCTGGCTACGTACAGATATTAGCACAGTATATGTGCCAGACACTGACCATGGCATCACCTTACAGGTCTCAAACCAGAGGCTCAGCAGCGCATCCTGAAGATTCCTGTTACCGGCAACTCATTGTTTGGATCACACATGGATGACGAGGTGGCAAAGATGAAGACTGAGTTGGACACACTCAAGGCCTTTGGACTAGGAAAACTGAAATAATTCTGTTGACAGTACAGGCCCTATGACAGGTGTAGGAAGCTGATCTGGTGTGTGGTGAGCACCTATGGAGTTATCACCTTATACCAGGTCCAGGTACCCACTTTTAGTGAGGTGTAGATAGTGTCTAGGAAGCCAGGGCTCTCTAGAGGTAGCTGTGGATGAGCAGCAAGACTAATATAGGAGAAATACAAAGCTTATGCAGTACCACTACAGTCACACAACACTTACACACATGAAAAGAACCACTCAGTGTTATAAAAATAAAGGTATGCGATAATATCGTACAGGCAATACTGCACTAGGAGGTGAGTAAACACACCATTATATAAACATTAGTGGTCAGTGATTAGCATAGAAAGCAATAACAAATAGCAAAACAATAGAAAATAGTGAAGGCTCTAGGGGGAGACCAAACCATATACTAAGTAAGTGGAATGCGAAAGACAGTCCCCCACCCAAGGAAGTGGAATCTGTAGAGGGGAGCTGGAGGAACTAGGAACCCCCAGGCTCCCCCCAACGACCAGCATAAAAGAAGTAAGTACCTGTGTTCTTTCCCCAAACCCACAGGTAAACTTTGAGAAAGGACTGTGCAGGACCCAGGAAAGACTGGAAAAAAACAGAGGTAGCTCCTGACAGAAGAGGACCTGCAAAATAAGGGTACCAAGTCCAATTCAAGATGGAGTGTCCGGGTGTGGCAAGAGCCACTACCCACCCTTCCGGAGATGCAGTACCAGGTCGACGATGGAGACAAGGCATCAGCTGTGCAACACTGGAGCAGTAAAAGAGTTCCAGGAGTGATGCAGGGGATGTCCCATGACGGAAGAAGAGTTGCAGGTAGTCAGTGGTGACAGAAAAATACCAACAAGCCTTGGCAAAGGCAAAAGTCGCTGATGAAGAATTGCAGAGATGCCAGGGACCAGCAAAGTCCAGGGGGCCTCAACACAAGGAGGGGAGTTCCAGGTGACCCTCAGCAGTGAGGAGTGTCAGAAGACTAGAATGCATCCCCCACAGGGCAACTCACAGGCAGCAGGCACAGGAGACAGTGGGCCCACTCAGTACACCTGGAGAAGAG
The DNA here is from genome assembly GCF_031143425.1 of Pleurodeles waltl. Lineage (NCBI taxonomy): Eukaryota > Metazoa > Chordata > Amphibia > Caudata > Salamandridae > Pleurodeles > Pleurodeles waltl. The sequence continues at coordinate 441,623,468 of NC_090449.1, forward strand.
TCCCACGGCACTGGAGTTGCAGGCAGGAGACTGTACTTTGCAGGGAAGAGTGCTGGAGGCCAGGGCTACAGGGAGCCTGAAGTTTCCTTGGAGGAGGAGCAAACAAGCTTTGGTAGATGCAGGAGTCACAGTGCACAGGGGTACGGTCCTGCAAGGAGAGGCAACAGCTTAGCGTCTCCCAAGTTGGACAGCTAGCAGAGAGAGGACAGAGGGAACCACTCCACACCACCACCTGTGTTGCAGGATCCAAGCAGGCGGACATTGTTCCAGTTGGTGCCTACGGGTGAAGGAAGATTCCTTCTTGCTTCTTGTGCAGACTGAAGACTCGCCGCCCTCAGAGGATGCACAGCCAGGGAAATGTTGCAGTTGCTGGAAGGAGCTGGAGAAACAATGTTGCATAATGGAGTCATTGCTGGAGTTGCAGATTGCCGGTTTCTGGAGGGTTTAGTTTCAGTCCCGGTGGCCAGAAGATGAAGCGCCTTGAGACCCTCACGGGTGAGTAGCGCGCTCTACAAATTTCTTTGATTGAAGTAAATGATGCAGAGGAGAAGCTGAAGACCCACCCTGGAGGGAGCCCCCAAATAGCCCAGAAAGGGGAATTGGTAACCTAGCAGGGTGACCTCCTATCAGGAGGGGGCTGTGACATCACCTGCCTGACCTGGCCACTCAGATGCTCCCAGGGGCCTCTGCCCACCTTGGATTTAAGATGGCAGAATAAAGTGTACCTGGAGGAGCTCTGGGCACCACCACTGGGTGGTGATGGACAAGGGAGTGCTTACTTCCCTTTCTATTGTCCGATTTCTCGCCAGAGCAGGGACCGGGGTCCCTGGACTGGTGCAAACCGGTTTATGCAAGGTGGGCACCAAATGTGCCCTTCAAAGCATACCAGTGGCTTGGGTAGGCCACCCCTCCTAAGCCATGTAATACCTTTTTCCAAAGGGAGTGGGTGTTGCCTCTCTCTCCCAAAGGTAACCCTTTGTTCTGCCTTCGTCTGTTTGAGCAGGCTAAGTAGCAGGAGGGCAGAAACCTGTCTGTGGGATGGCAGCAGCGCGGGCTGCCTGGAAAACCCCAGAAGGCTGGTAGAAGCAATGCTGGCGGCCCTCCAAGGAGCTCCCAGAGTGCAAGGAATCATACAACCAATACCGGCAACAGTATTGGGGTATGATTCTGACATGTTTGATGACACACATGCCCAGGTTCAGAGTTGCCATTTAGTAGCTGGACACAGACCTTTGTCCAGGACACGGATAAAATGGCTTCCCCGCACTTACAAAGTCCAGGAAAAAGGAGCTGAGTTCGTAGGGAATCCTCTGCTCATGTATGGGTGCCCTCCCACGCACATATTTGCACACTGCCTCTAGGCTAAGAGGGCCTGCCATAGGGGTGACTTACATGGACCTGGTGCAGTGACCTATAACGAAAGGACGCATGCACCCTTTCAAGCAGTCTGCAATGGCAGGCCTGCAGACACATTTTGCATGGGCTCCAATTGGTGGCATAATACATGCTGCAGCCCATGGGTACCCCTGGTGCCCCAAGGCACTGGTTACCTAAGTACCATTTACTAGGGACTTACATGGGGGCACCAGTATGCCAATTGTGGGGTATTCTAAGCCCTAAGCAACCAAATTTAGAGGGAGAAAGCACAATTACTGGGATCCTGGTTAGTGGGAACCCAGTGAATACAGTCAAAACACAGTGACACCTGGCAAAAAGTGGGGGTAACGATGCCAAAAAGAGGGTACTTTCCTACAATAGGCATCCCGAATATCAGAGGGTTCAAACCGCTCACTGGGGTCTCCGTCACCAACAACATCAACAAGCCAGATCTCAGTACCAGTACCGCAGATCAGCATGTGGACGAGGAGCTAATCGACAATCACCAGCTTCCTGCAAGACGCCAAGCAAACAATGAGTTTTCACAACCCCCCCGTCGCTGTTACCCGCTCAGGTTGGTGGGCGGGTTTACCAAGCATCTAAACGTGGGCGCACTATTTCCAACAACAACTGGGTTTTAAATATTGTAGAGAATGGGGACTCACTTCACTTCAGGTCCCCTCCTCCAGCGGTCCCACCTTCAAAAACGTCTTGCCACCAGCAGAAGCTGCTGCAGAGCGAATTCTCCGCTTTACTTCGCAAAGAGGTAATAAAGGAGGTTCCATTCTCTCAAAGGGGAGTAGGAGTACATTCACAGTATTTCATCATAAAGTAAAAAAGCCCAAAGGTCGAATTCAGGCCCATTCTGGGCTTAGGTCTGCTCAACAAATGCATACAGAAGGAAAAGTGAATGCTTGCTCTCCACAAGATATACCCTCTAGCTCCATCAGCGGGATTGGATGTTTTCCATCGATCTCCAGCATGCCTACTTCTACATCCCAATCACCAGGAAGCATTGGAAGTTCCTAAATTTCAAAGTGTTATCCAAACATTAACAGTACAGAGTGCTACCATTCGTCCTGAAATCAGCAGCCACACATTCTCTAACTACATGGCTGTAGGAAGTTGGCTCTGTATGTACTATTTCAAAGTAAGAAATAGCATGCACAGAGTCCAAGGGCTCCCCTTAGAGGTAAGATAGTTGCAAAAAGAGATAATTCTAATGCTCTATTTTGTGGTTGTGTGGTCGAGCAGTAGGCTTATCAGAGGGTAGTGTTAACCATTTGTTGTACACACACAGGCAATAAAGGAGGAACACACTCTCAAAGACAATTCCAGGCCAATAGGTTTTTATATAGAAAAATATATTTTCTTAGTTTATTTTAAGAACCACAGGTTCAAGATTTACAAACAATACTTTAAATGAAAGGTATTTCACTTAGGAACTTTAAATTAGCTACCTAGCATATACAGTTTTCACACAAATGGCAATAAGCTATTTTAAAACTGGACACTGCAATTTTCAACAGTTCCTGTGGGAGGTAAGTGTTTGTTAGTTTTGCAGGTAAGTAAACCACCTACAGGGTTCAAAGTTGGGTCCAAGGTAGCCCACCGTTGGGGGTTCAGAGCAACCCCAAAGTTACCACACCAGCAGCTCAGGGCCGGTCAGGTGCAGAGGTCAAAGTCGTGCCCAAAACACATAGGCTTCAATGGAGAAGGGGGTGCCCGGTTCCAGTGTGCCAGCAGGTAAGTACCCGCGTCTTTGGAGGGCAGACGAGGGGGGTTTTGTAGGGCACCGGGGGGGGGGACAGAAGTCAGCACAAAAAGTACACCCTCAGCGGCACGGGGGCGGCTGGTGCAGTGTGCAAACAGGCGTTGGGTTTGCAATGGAGTTCAATGGGAGACCAAGGTGTCTCTTCAGCGATGCAGGCAGACAAGGGGAGGACTCCTCGGGGTAGCCACCACCTGGGCAAGGGAGAGGGCCACCTGGGGGTCGCTCCTGCACTGGAGGTCGTATCCTTTAGGTCCTGGGGGCTGCGGGTGCAGTGTCCTTACCAGGCGTCAGGTCTTTGAAGCAGGCAGTCGCGGTCAGGGGGAGCCTCTGGATTCCCTCTGTAGGCGTCACTGTGGGGGCTCAAGGGGGCAAACTCTGGCTACTCACGGGCTCACAGTTGCCGGGGAGTCCTCCCTATAGTGTTTGTTCTCCACAAGTCGAGCCGGAGGCGTCGGGTGCAGAGTGCAAAGTCTCACGCTTCCGGCGGGAAACATGTGTTCTTTCAAAGTTGCTTCTTTGTTGCAAAGATGCTTCTTTCTTGGAGCAGGGTCGCTGTCCTCGGGAGTTCTTGGTCCTTTTAGATGCAGGGTAGTCCTCTGAGGCTTCAGAGGTAGCTGGACCCTGTGGAACGCGTCGCTGGAGCAGTTCTTTTGAAGTGGGGAGACAGGCCGGTAGAGCTGGGGCCAAAGCAGTTGGTGTCTCCGTCTTCTCTGCAGGTTTTTCAGCTCAGCAGTCCTTCTTCGTCTTAGGTTGCAGGAATCTATCTTGCTGGGTTCTGGGAGACCCTAAATACTCGATTTAGGGGTGTGTTTAGGTCCTGGGGGGTTAGTAGCCAATAGCTACTAGCCCTGAGGGTGGCTACACCCTCTTTGTGCCTCCTCCCTGAGGGGAGGGGGGCACATCCCTAATCCTATTGGGGGAATCCTCCATCTGCAAGATGGAAGATTTCTAAAAGTCAGAGTCATCTCAGCTCAGGACACCTTAGGGGCTGTCCTGACTGGCCAGTGACTCCTCCTTGTTTTTCTCATTATCTCCTCCGGCCTTGCTGCCAAAAGTGGGGCCATGGCCGGAGGGGGCGGGCAACTCCACTAGCTGGAGTGCCCTGGGGTGCTGTAACAAAGGCGGTGAGTCTTTGAGGTTCACCGCCAGGTCTTGGGGAGGTGAGAAGCCCCTCCACCCAGTACAGGCTTTGTTACTAGCCACAGAGTGACAAAGACACTCTCCCCACGCGGCCAGCACATGTCTGGTGTGTGGCAGGCTGCTAAAACTAGTCAGCCCACACTGGAAGTCGGTATGGTTTCAGGGGGCATCTCTAAGATGCCCTCTGGGGTGTATTTCACAATAAAATGTACACTGGCATCAGTGTGCATTTATTGTGCAGAGAAGTTTGATACCAAACTTCCCAGTTTTCAGTGTAGCCATTATGGTGCTGTTGAGTCCGTGCATGACAGACTCCCAGACCATATACTCTTATGGCTACCCTGCACTTACAATGTCTAAGGTTTTGCTTAGACACTGTAGAGGCATAGTGCTCATGCACTTATGCCCTCACTTATGGTATAGTGCACCCTGCCTTAGGGCTGTAAGGCCTACTAGAGGGGTGACTTATCTATACCTATAGGCAGTGTGAGGTTGGCATGGCACCCTGAGGGGAGTGCCATTTTGACTTAGTCATTTTCTCCCCACCAGCACACACAAGCTGGCAAGCAGTGTGTCTGTGCTGAGGGAGGGGTCCCCAGGGTGGCATAAGACATGCTGCAGCCCTTAGAGACCTTCCCTGGCATCAGGGCCCTTGGTACCAGGGGTACCAGTCACAAGGGACTTACCTGGATGCCAGGGTGTGCCAATTGTGGAAACAAAGGTACAGGTTAGGGAAAGAACACTGGTGCTGGGGCCTAGTTAGCAGGCCTCAGCACACTTTCAAATCATAACTTGGCATCAGCAAAGGCAAAAAGTCCGGGGGTAACCATGCCAAGGAGGCATTTCCTTACACAACCCCCCCCTCCCCCCCCAAAACGAAAGAGGAAGAGACTAACCTTTCCCAAGAGAGTCTTCATTTTATAAGTAGAAGAACCTAGAAAGGCCATCTGCATTGGCATGGGCAGTCCCGGGTCTGTGCTCCACTATAAAGTCCATTCCCTGTAGGGAGATGGACCACCTCAACAGTTTAGGATTTTCACCTTTCATTTGCATTAGCTATCTGAGAGGTCTGTGGTCAGTCTGAACTACAAAGTGAGTACCAAAGAGGTATGGTCTCAGCTTCTTCAGGGACCAAACCACAGCAAAGGCCTCCCTCTCAATATCAGTCCAACGCTGCTTCCTGGGGAGTAACCTCCTGCTAATGAAAGCAACAGGCTGGTCAAGGCCATCATCATTTGTTTGGGACAAAACTGCCCCTATCCCATGTTCAGAGGCATCAGTCTGCACAATGAACTGCTTAGAGTAATCTGGAGCTTTGAGAACTGGTGCTGTGCACATAGCTTGTTTCAGGGTGTCAAAGGCCTGTTGGCATTCTACAGTCCAGTTTACCTTCTTGGGCATTTTCTTGGAGGTAAGTTCTGTGAGGGGTGTCACTATTGATCCATATCCCTTCACAAATCTCCTGTAGTTCCCAGTCAAGCCAAGGAATGCCCTGACTTGAGTCTGGGTTTTTGGAGCTGCCCAGTCCAGAATAGTCTGGATCTTGGGCTGGAGTGGCTGAACTTGGCCTCCACCTACAAGGTGTCCCAAGTAAACCACAGTTTCCTGCCCTATCTGGCATTTGGATGCATTGATAGAGAGGCCTGCTGATTGCAGGGCCTTCAAAACCTTTTTCAGGTGGACCAGGTGATCCTGCCAGCTGGAGCTAAAGACAGCAATTTTGTCAAGATAAGCTGCACTAAAGGACTCCAAGCCAGCAAGGACTTGATTCACCGACCTTTGGAAGGTGGCAGGGGCATTTTTAAACCAAAGGGCATAACAGTAAACTGATAATGCCCATCAGGTGTGGAGAATGCTGTCTTTTCTTTTGCTCCTGGTGCCATTTTTATTTGCCAGTACCCTGCTGTCAAGTCAAAGGTACTTAAGTATCTGGCAGCACCTAGTTTGTCTATCAATTCATCTGCCCTTGGAATGGGATGGGCATCTGTCTTGGTGACAGAATTAAGTCCTCTGTGGTCCACACAAAACCTCATCTCTCTCTTTCCATCTTTGGTGTGAGGTTTGGGGACTAAGACCACTGGGCTAGCCCAGGGGCTGTCAGAGTGCTCAATGACTCCCAATTCCAGCATCTTGTGGACTTCCACCTTGATGCTTTCCTTAACTTGGTCAGACTGTCTGAAAATTTTGTTTTTGACAGGCATGCTGTCTTCTGTGTCCACATCATGGGTACACAGGTGTGTCTGACCAGGGGTTAGGGAAAGGAGCTCAGTAAACTGTTGCAGGACCTTCCTACAGTTACATTGCTGTTGGCCAGAGAGGGTGTCTGAATAGATCACTCCATCAACTGAGCCATCTTTAGGGTCTGTGGAGAGGAGATCAGGGAGAGGTTCACTCTCAGCTTCCTGGTCCTCATCTGTTACCATCAACTGATTCACATCTGCCCTGTCATGGAAGAGTTTGAGGCGGTTCACATGGATCACCCTTTTGGGGGTACTGCTAGTGCCTAGGTCTACCAGGTAGGTGACCTGACTCTTCCTCTCTAGGACTGGGTAAGGGCCACTCCATCTGTCCTGAAGTGCCCTGGGAGCCACAGGCTCCAGAACCCAGACTTTCTGCCTTGGCTGAAACTCAACCATAGCAGCCTTTTGGTCATACCACAACTTCTGGAGTTGTTGGCTGGCCTCAAGGTGTTTACTTGCCTTTTCCATATACTCTGCCATCCTTGAACGTAGGCCTAGTATATAGTCCACTATATCTTGTTGATGCTCATGAAGAGGTCTCTCCCAGCCGTCTTTTACAAGAGCTAGTGGTCCCCTTACAGGATGGCTAAACAGAAGTTCAAAGGGGGAAACCCTACTCCCTTCTGAGGCACCTCGCTGTAGGCGAAAAGTAAACATGGCAAGAGGACATCCCATCTCCTTTTGAGTTTTTCAGGGAGCCCCTTGATCATGCCTTTCAATGTCCTGTTAAATCTTTCAACAAGACCATTGGTTTGTGGATGGTATGATGTGGTGAATTTGTAAGTCACCCCACACTCATTCCACGTGTGTTTCATGTATGCTGACATGAAGTTGGTACCTCTGTCAGACACCACCTATCCCACTCTGGTAAAAATACCAATGAGTGCTTTGGCTAATGCAGGGGCAGTAGTGAACCCAAGGGGAATTGCTTTAGGGTATCTAGTAGCATGATCCACTACTACTAGTATGTATTGGTTCCCTGAGGCTGTGGGAGGTTCAAGTGGACCCACTATGTCCACACACACTCTTTCAAAGGGGACCCCCACCACTGGAAGTGGAATGAGGGGGGCCTTTGAGTGTCCACCTGTCTTACCAATGGCTTGACAGGTGGCACAGGAGACACAAAACTCCTTGACCTTCTGGGACATGTTGGGCCAATAGAAGTGGTTGACTAATCTCTCCCACGTCTTGGTCTGTCCCAAATGCCCAGCAAGAGGAATATCATGATCTAAGGTCAGAATGAACTCCCTAAACTCCCGAGGCACTACCACTCTCCTAGTGGCACGAGGTTTGGGATCTCTTGCCTCAGTGTAAAGGAGTCCATATTCCCAATAGGCTCTATGTGTTCCTGTTATTTTTCCTTTGGACTCTTCAGCAGCTTGCTGCCTAAGGCCTTCAAGAGAGGGACAGGTTTCTTGCCCCTTACGCAACTGTTCCCTTGAGGGTCCCCCTGGGCCTAGGAGCTCAACCTGATAAGGTTCTAACTCCATGGGCTCAGTTCCCTCAGAGGGCAGAACTTCTTTCTTGGAAGAGAGGTTCTCTTTCTCTTGTTGTGTTGAAGCTGGTTCCCCAGTCTTCTTTCTTTTTCTCTTGGAGTGTTGGGCCCTTTTTCCAGGCTCCAACACCACTTTTTCACCCTGAGCCTTGCACTGTGCCCTTGTCTTGACACACACCAGTTCAGGGATACCCAGCATGGCTGCATGGGTTTTGAGTTCTACTCCAGGTCATTTCCAAGCAAACAGTCTACAGGGATATTTGAGGAGACCACCACCTGTTTCAGGCCATTGACCCCTCCTCACTCTAAAGTTACTATAGCCATGGGATGTACTTTAGTCTGATTGTCAGCGTTGGTGACTGGATAAGTTTGTCCAGCCAGGTATTGACCAGGGGAAACCAGTTTCTCTGTCACCATGGTGACACAGGCACCTGTATCCCTCAGGCCTTCTACACTTTTCACAATAATTAAGAGTTGCTGCCTGTATTTTTGCATATTAGGGGGCCAGGCAGCCAGTGTGGCTAAATCCACCCCACCCTCAGAGACTAATGTAGCTTCAGTGTGAACCCTGATTTGCTCTGGGCACACTGTTGATCCCACTTGGAGACTGGCCATTCCAGTGTTAGCTGGAGTAGAGTTAGAAGTGGAACCTTTCTTGGGACAGGCCTTGTCTCCAGTTTGGTGTCCTTGCTGATTACAGCTACGAAACCAGGCCTTTTTGGGATCAAGGTTTTTACCCTTGTACCCAAAATTGGATTGTGAAGAGGCTCTAGACCCTCCCTCCTGAGCAGGTTTTGGGGCCCTATAGAAGACTCTTTACTTTTTCCCTTGGATGTCTAAACACTCTTCCCCTGGGGAGGCTTTGTGACCCCTTTCTTTTGGTCACCCCCTGTGGAAGTCTTGGTCACCCTAGTCTTGACCCAATGGTCCGCCTTCTTCCCCAATTTTTGGGGAGAAATTGGTCCGAGGTCTACCAGATGCTGATGCAGTTTATCATTGAAACAATTACTTAACAGGTGTTCTTTCACAAATAAATTGTACAGCCCATCATAATCATTTACACCACTGCCTTGAATCCAACCATCCAGTGTTTTTACTGAGTAGTCAACAAAATCAACCCAGGTCTGGCTCGAGGATTTTTGAGCCCCCCTGAACCTGATCCTGTATTCCTCAGTTGAGAATCCAAAGCCCTGAATCAGGGTAGCCTTCATGAGGTCATAGGATTCTGCATCTTTTCCAGAGAGTGTGAGGAGTCTATCCCTACACTTTCCAGTGAACATTTCCCAAAGGAGAGCACCCCAGTGAGATCTGTTTACTTTTCTGGTTGCACAAGCCCTCTCAAAAGCTGTGAACCATTTGGTGATGTCATCACCATCTTCATATTTAGTTACAATCCATTTTGGGATTTTCAACATGTCAGGAGAATCTCTGACCCTATTTATGTTGCTGCCACCATTGATGGGACCAAAAACCCATCTCTTGTCTTTCCCTTTCTATGGCTAGGAGCTGTCTCTCTAAAGCCAATCTTTTGGCCATCCTGGCTAGCAGGAGGTCCTCTCCATTGAGGCTGCCCTCAATGCTTCCAGAGTTGTTGGACTCTCCTGTGAGAGAAGCAGCATCTCTGACTATCGCTTGTGGGGACAGGGTTTGAGGGACCCTGTTCTCCCTAACTAGGATTGGAGGTGGGAATTCCTCCACATCACTAGCTTCCTCCTCTGGGAAGGTATCCTCAGAGGTGTTGTTCTTAGCAAACTCTGCCAAAAGCTCCTGGAGCTGTACTGTGGTAGGGTTTGAACCAGTTTTAATCTTTTAGATTTTGCAGAGAGATCTTAACTCTGACATCCTAAGATGCAGGTAACGGGTGACATTGAGTTCCATCACTATCTCTTCTGCATTAGACATTGGGGGTCATTCTAACTTCGGCGGGCGGCAGAGGCCGCCCGCCAAAGTTCCCCCGCCAGAATACCGCAGCGCGGTCAAATGACCGCCGCGGTAATTCTGACTTTCCTGCTGGGCGGGCGGGCGACCGCCAAAAGGCCGCCCGCCCGCCCAGCGGGAAAGCACCAGCAACGAGGAAGCCGGCTCCGAATGGAGCCGGCGGAGTTGCTGGTGTGCGACGGGTGCAGTTGCACCTGTCGCGATTTTCAGTGTCTGCCAAGCAGACACTGAAAATCAATGTGGGGCCCTGTTAGGGGGCCCCTGCAGTGCCCATGCCAGTGGCATGGGCACTGCAGGGGCCCCCAGGGGCCCCACGACACCTGTTCCCGCCAGCCTGGTTCTGGCAGTGAAAACCGCCAGAACCAGGCTGGCGGGAAGGGGGTCGGAATCCCCATGACGGCGCTGCTTGCAGCGCCGCCGCGGAGGATTCCCTGGGGCAGCGGGAAACCCGCAGGAAACCGCCGGCTTCCCTTTTCTGACCGCGGCTTCACCGCCGCGGTCAGAATAGCCCCAGAAGCACCGCCAGCCTGTTGGCGGTGCTTCCTCCGTCCCCTACCCTGGCGGTCTCGGACCGCCAGGGTAGGAATGACCCCCATTATGTTTCTAAAAGTTGGAATACTTTTTAAGAATCTAAAACTATCTCTAGAACTTAATTCAAACTTTTACAAAACTTTTAAACTCTAAAATAAATGCTAACAGGGACTAACACAAGGCCCTAGCAGGACTTTTAAAAATTTCGAAAAATAGCTCAAATTTCAAAAATCAGTTTCTAATGACAATTTTTGGAATTTAGTCGTGTGATCAGGTATTGGCTGAGTAGTCCAGCAAATGCAAAGTCTTGTACCCCACCGCTGATCCACCAATGTAAGAAGTTGGCTCTGTATGTACTATTTCAAAGTAAGCATGCACAGAGTCCAAGGGTTCCCCTTGGAAGTAAGATAGTGGCAAAAAGAGATAATTCTAATGCTCTATTTTGTGGTAGTGTGGTCGAGCAGTAGGCTTATCAGAGGGTAGTGTTAAGCATTTGTTGTACACACACAGGCAATAAATGAGGAACACACACTCAAAGACAATTCCAGGGCCAATAGGTTTTTATATAGAAAAATATATTTTCTTAGTTTATTTTAAGAACTACAGGTTCAAGATTTACAAACAATACTTTAAATGAAAGGTATTTCACTTAGGAACTTTAGGAACTTTGAATTAGCAAAATACCATATACAGTTTTCACACAAATGGCAATAAGCTATTTTAAAACTGGACACAGCGCAATTTTCAACAGCTCCGGGGGAGGTAAGTGTTTATTAGATTTGCAGGTAAGTAAACCACCTACAGGGTTCAAAGTTAGGTCCAAGGTAGCCCACCGTTGGGGGTTCAGAGCAACCCCAAAGTTACCACATCAGCAGCTCAGGGCCGGTCAGGTGCAGAGGTCAAAGTGGTGCCCAAAACACATAGGCTTCAATGGAGAAGGGGGTGCCCCGGTTCCAGTGTGCCAGCAGGTAAGTACCCGCGTCTTCGGAGGGCAGACCAGGGGGGTTTTGTAGGGCACCGGGGGGGACACAAGTAAGCACAAAAAGTACACCCTCAGCGGCACGCGGGCGGCCAGGTGCAGTGTGCAAAAAGGCGTCGGGTTTGCAATGGAGTTCAATGGGAGACCAAGGGGTCTCTTCAGCGATGCCGGCAGGCAAGGGGGGGGGCTCCTCGGGGTAGCCACCACCTGGGCAAGGGAGAGGGCCACCTGGGGGTCGCTCCTGCACTGGAGGTCGGATCTTTCAGGTCCTGGGGGCTGCGGGTGCAGTGTCCTTACCAGGCGTCAGGTCTTTGAAGCAGGCAGTTGCGGTCAGGGGGAGCCTCTGGATTCCCTCTGCAGGCATCGCTGTAGGGGTTCAGGGGGGTCAACTCTGGCTACTCACGGGCTCGCAGTCGCCGGGGAGTCCTCCCTGTAGTGTTTGTTCTCCACAAGTCGAGCCGGGGGCGTCCGGCGGGAAACGTGTGTTCTTTCAAAGTTGCTTCTTTGTTGCAAAGATGCTTCTTTCTTGGAACTGTCCTCTGGAGTTCTTGGTCCTTTTAGATGCAGGGTAGTCCTCTGAGGCTTCAGAGGTCGCTGGACCCTGTGGAACGCGTCGGAGCAGTTTTTTTGAAGTGGGGAGACAGGCCGGTAGAGCTGGTGCCAAAGCAGTTGGTGTCTCCGTCTTCTCTGCAGGTTTTTCAGCTCAGCAGTCCTTCTTCGTCTTAGGTTGCAGGAATCTATCTTGCTGGGTTCTGGGAGCCCCTAAATACTCGATGATTTAGGGGTGTGTTTAGGTCTGGGGGGTTAGTAGCCAATGGCTATTAGCCCTGAGGGTGGCTGCACCCTCTTTGTGCCTCCTCCCTGAGGGGAGGGGGGCACATCCCTAATCCTATTGGGGGAATCCTCCATCTGCAAGATCGAGGATTTCTAAAAGTCAGTCACCTCAGCTCAGGACACCTTAGGGGCTGTCCTGACTGGCCAGTTACTCCTCCTTGTTTTTCTCATTATCTCCTCCGGCCTTGCTGCCAAAAGTGGGGCCGTGGCCGGAGGGGGCGGGCAACTCCACTAGCTGGAGTGCCCTGGGGTGCTGTAACAAAGGGGGTGAGCCTTTGAGGCTCACCGCCAGGTGTTACAGTTCCTGTAGGGGGAGGTGAGAAGCACCTCCACCCAGTACAGGCTTTGTTACTAGCCACAAAGTGACAAAGGCACTCTCCCCATGTGGCCAGCAACAGGTCTGGTGTGTGTCAGGCTGCTAAAACTAGTCAGGCCACACTGGAAGTCGGTATGGTTTCAGGGGGCATCTCTAAGATGCCCTCTGGGGTGTATTTCACAATAAAATGTACACTGGCATCAGTGTGCATTTTTTTGCTGAGAAGTTTTTCCCAGTTTTCAGTGTAGCCATTATGGTGCTGTGGAGTTTGTGCATGACAGACTCCCAGACCATATACTCTTATGGCTACCCTGCACTTACAATGTCTATGGTTTTGCTTAGACACTGTAGAGGCATAGTGCTCATGCACTTATGCCCTCACCTATGGTATAGTGCACCCTGCCTTAGGGCTGTAAGGCCTACTAGAGGGGTGACTTATCTATACCTATAGGCAGTGTGAGGTTGGCATGGCACCCTGAGGGGAGTGCCATGTTGACTTAGTCATTTTCTCCCCACCAGCACACACAAGCTGGCAAGCAGTGTGTCTGTGCTGAGTGAGGGGTCCCCAGGGTGGCATAAGACATGCTGCAGCCCTTAGAGACCTTCCCTGGCATCAGGGCCCTTGGTACCAGGGGTACCAGTCACAAGGGACTTACCTGGATGCCAGGGTGTGCCAATTGTGGAAACAAAGGTACAGGTTAGGGAAAGAACACTGGTGCTGGGGCCTAGTTAGCAGGCCTCAGCACACTTTCAAATCATAACTTGGCATCAGCAAAGGCAAAAAGTCAGGGGGTAACCATGCCAAGGAGGCATTTCCTTACAATGGCCATGGAGGTAGCAGCCTTGCGAAGGAAAGGTATATTCGTCTACCCAGACTTAGAAGACTGGCTGGTAAAAAGCTCTTCTCCAGATCTGACGAAAATACTACCATATCTGCATCAACACTCTTCAATCTTTAGGTCTACAGATAATGTCAAAAAATCAATCCAGATTCCAACTCAACAAATACACTACCTAGTTGCATCTCTGGACACAAAAGTCACAAAAGTGTCTCCTTCGGAGGAGAGACTATTCCCAATTGCTCAGAAGTGTGCCAACCTCCTTCACACTCCACACCCATCAGCCAGTATAATGACGTCTCTTCTAGGATCAATGGCATCATATATCTTCCTTGTTCCCAAAGCCAGACTGCACATGAGACCATTGCATATGAGACCATTGCAAGAGAAGGTGAAGAATCAATGGAATCAATTATCAGACCAATGTGACACCAAGCTAACCCTTTCTGAGGCTGCAAAAGCATCACTACAGTGGTGGTCTCATCGACTAAATCTGCTGATCGGGGTCCCCTTTCCCAGGAAACTCCGACACAAGCAATCGTAACAGGTGCATCTCTCCAGGGTTGGTGTGCCCACATGTGTCCCCTATAGACGCAGGGCATGTGATCGGCCAAGGACCAACAATACCATATCAACATGCTAGAGCTGCGGGCAGTACATCTAGCCCTCAAGTCTTTTATCTATCCATTCGAACCATCGATCTCCTGATCCAAATGGACAACACGCCCAGAATGCACTCTCCAAACAAGCAGTGGGGCACGCACTCCTGCCCTCTTTCCCTGGAAGTGCAGGCCTTCTGGAACTGGCTCATAGCAAACAAATTGACCATCTCGGTGATTCGCCTGCCTGGAATCCAGAACACACAAGGGGAATCTCTAAGCCGAAACTTCGCTGAATCGCACAACTGAATTCCTCACGACGACATCGTACTAGATATTTTTCAGGAATGGGGGCCTTCTCAAATAGACCTGTTTGCAGACAAAAACAGCAAAAAATGTCCAGACTTCACATCCAGGTTTTACCGACAGGGAACAAACAAGAATGCCCTTTTGTCATTTGGTCCGGGACATTTCTTTATGCGTTTCCTTCCATTTCATTAATTCAAACAGTCATCAACAAACTGTATAGAGCCAGGTACAGAATGATCCTGATAGCCCCAGAATCGCCCCTCCGGTAGTGGTAACCGGATCTCCTCCACAGGTCAGAAAGACCTCACAGTAGACTGTCTCCTCTTCAAGTTTGGAGGGAATATTTTCCACCCCAACCTTCCCTCTCTGAGCTTGACAGCTTGACTCCTGAATTCCCCCAGTATGGACATTTATGCCTCTCACAGGAATGCATGAACATCCTTAGGGATTCCAGAAGACCATCGACCAGGTTTCCATACATTTTTAAGTCAAAATTATTTTACATGTGGTGTATTGAAAATGATTTCCATCCAGTCCTAGGGCAGGAGGAGGTAATATTACCTTACCTCCTCCATTTAGCAATATGTGGTCTACAGTTTGCTTCTATGAGGGTACATCTTGCCGCGATTACTACATACAGGAAGTCCCCTACACAAATGTAATCCTTCCAGATGCCTGTAGTAAATGATTTTTCAGAGGGACTGAAGAAGGTGTTTCCACCTGTTTGTTCTCCCTCTCCTCCTTGGGATTTGAATGTGGTGCTTTCGAAACTCATGGGTCCATCTTTCAAGCCTATACATAAAGTAGCCCTGCAGCACCTTAACTGGAAAAGTACTTTCTTTGCAGCTATAAAATCAGCACACAGAGTCAGTGAGATTCAGGCTCTCTCTGCTAAAGAACCTTACAGGGTGTTCCATGCTAACAGGGTGGTGATGGGGACTCATTTGAGATTTCTTCCCAAGATGGTATCTGATTTCCCGATTAACTAGGTGATTGCACTCCCTACTTTTGTTCCTAATCCTTCTACACCAGCGGAAAGAGCGTTGCATTCATTAGATCTTAAGAGAGTCGTGACATTTAATTGGACAAGACCAAAGACTATGGCCCTCATTACAACCCTGGCGGTAAGTCCCGCTTTCCGCCATGCAGAAGACCACCAACATACCGCTGCGGCCGTGGAAATCCGCTACAGGTATTGCAACCCACAGCTCGGAATCCGCCAAAATACAGACACCCACACATGTCCGCCACACCAAAGGTCAGTGATAAACTGGCGGTACCAAAACCGACACCGTCACGCCAACAAGAATACGCTCACACTATCACGACCCACTAATCAATGCAGCGGTCTTTCAACCGCGGTATTCCATTGGCGGTACACACCGCCGCGCTCAAAATACACACACATTTACAAAACACAACCACATTGGACAATTCGAAATACACACACCTGATACACATACACACCACACCCACACACCCAATCCAATCTAAAGCACACATTCACATCACCCATAAACCCTTACTACCAAAATTATGAAAGAAAGCCAGAGAGAGAGACTACCTAAAACAACACCAGCATCCACAGACACACAACCATCACTTACATAACATCCACGCACCTCAAACAACACACACCAACACATCCCCTCACACATCACACAAGACACCACCTCACACATCACTGACACCACATCATGGCATCTCAAAAACACCCCAGGTTCTCTGAGGAGGAGCTCAGGGTCATGGTGGAGGAAATTGTCCGGGTAGAGCCTTAGCTATTCGGATCACAGGTGCAGCAGCCATCCATTGCAAGGAAGATGGAGCTATGGCGCAGAATTGTGGACAGGGTTAACGCAGTGGGACAGCATCCAAGAACACAGGATGACATCAGGAAGAGGTGGAATGACCTACGGGGGAAGGTGCGTTCCGTGGGATCCAGACACCAGATTTCTGTATAGAGGACTGGCAGTGGACCCCCACCTCCTCCCCCACAACTAACAACATGGGAGGAGCAAGTATTGGCAATTATGCATCCTGAGGGCCTCGGAGGAGTAGCAGGAGGACTGGACTCTGGTAGGACATATTGTAGGAAAATGGCTCCCTGTTGCAGTTACCCCCCACTTTTTGCCTGATGCTGACTTGACTGAGAAGTGTGCTGGGACCCTGCTAACCAGGCCCCAGCACCAGTGTTCTTTCACTAAAAATGTGCAATTGTTTCCACAATTGGCACACCCCTGGCACACAGATAAGTCCCTTATAAAAGGAACCAGTGGTACCAAGGGCCCTGTGACCAGGGAAGGTCTCTAAGGGCTGCAGCATGTGTTGTGCCACCCTTAGGGACCCCTCACCTAACACATGCACACTGCCACTGCAGATTGTGTATGTTGGTGGGGAGAAAAAGACAAAGTCGACATGGCTTCCCCCTCAGGATGCCATGCCCACAAAATACTGCCTGTGGCATAGGTAAGTCACCCCTCTAGCAGGCCTCACAGCCCTAACGCAGGGTGCACTATACCACAGGTGAGGGCATAGCTGCATGAGCAATATGCCCCTACAGTGTCTAAGTCTATTCTTAGACATTGTAAGTATAGTATGGCCATATTAAGTATATGGTCTGGGAGTTTGTCGAAAACGAACTCCACATCTCCATAATGGCTACACTGAATACTGGGAAGTTTGGTATCAAACTTCCTCGAATAATAAACCCACACTGATGCCAGTGTTGGATTTATAAAAAAATACACGCAGAGGGCATCTTAGAGATACCCCCTGTATTTTACCCAATCCTTCAGTGCAGGACTGACTGGTCTGTGCCAGCCTGCCGCTGAGAGACGAGTTTCTGACCCCCTGGGGTGAGAGCCTTCGTGCTCTCTGAGGACAGAAACAAAAGCCTGCTCTGGGTGGAGTTACTTCACACCTCCACCCTGCAGGAACTGTAACACCTAGCAGTGAGTCTTAAAGGCTCAGGCTTTGTGTTGCAATGCCCCAGGGCACTCCAGCTAGTGGAGATGCCTGCCTCTGAACACAGCCCCCACTTTTGCCGGCACGTCCAGGGGAGATAATGAGAAAAACAAAGAGGAGTCACCCACCAGTCAGGACAGCCCCTAAGGTGTCCTGAGCTGAGGTGACCCCTGCCTTTAGAAATCCTCCATCTTCATTTTGGAGGATTCCCCCAATAGGAATAGGGATGTGCCCCCCTCCCCTCAGGGAGGAGGCACAAGGAGGGTATAGCCACCATTAAGGACAGTAGCCATTGGCTACTGCCCTCCCAGACCTAAACACACCCCTAAATTCAGTATTTAGGGGCACCCCAGAACCCAGGAAATCAGATTCCTGCAACCTGAAGAAAGAAGGACTGCTGACCTACAAGCCTGCAGAGAAGGAGGAAGACGACAACTGATTTGGCCCCAGCCTTACTGACCTATCTTCAACTTCGAAGACCTGCTCCATCAATGCATCCGACAGGGACCAGCGACCTCTGAAGCCTCAGAGGACTGCTCTGGACTACAAGACCAAGAAACTCCTGTGAACAGCAGCCCTGTTAAAACCAACTACTTCTTTGCAACAAAGAAGCAACTTCCAAAGACTTCACGGTTCCCGCCGGAAGCGTGAGACTCTACACTCTGCACCCGATGCCCCCGGCTTGACCTGCGGAAAACCAACACCTCATGGAGGACTCCCCGACGACTGCGAGCCTGTGAGTAACCAGAGATGACCCCCCTGAGCTCCCACAGCGACGCTGGCAGAGAGAATCCAGAGGCTTCCCCTGACCGCAACTGCCTGTAACAAGGGACCCGACGCCTGGAACCAACACTGCACCGCAGCCCCCAGGACCGGAAGGAACCGAACTTCAGTGCAAGAGCGACCCCCAGGTGACCCTCTGCTTAGCCCAGGTGGTGGCTGTCCCGAGAAGCCCCCCCTGTGCCTGCCTGAAATGCTAGAGTGACCCCCGGGTCCCATCCTTATTTTCAACCTAAAAGCCAACGCCTGCTTTGCTCACTACACCTAGCCGCCCCTGTGCCGCTGAGGGTACACTTTGTGTGCATTCTCGTGTGTCCCCCGGTGCTTTACAAAACCCCCCTGGTCTGCCCCCTGAGGACGCAGGTACTTACCTGCTGGCAGACTGGAACCAGAGCACCCCTGCTCCCCATAGGCGCCTATGAGTTTTGGGCACCTCTTTGACCTCTGCACCTGACTGGTGTAGTAAAGTACCATCTTGCCTGGCATGTTACCCCCATATTTCACTGTATGTATGTTGTTTTGGTCCTTGTGTCACTGGGACCCTGCCAGGCGGGGCCCCAGTGCTCATAGTATGTGCCCTGTATGTGTTCCCTGTGTGGTGCCTAACTGTATCACTGAGGCTCTGCTAACCAGAACCTCTACTTTCTAAATTTGCCACTGCAGGCTAGTGACTAAATTTACCAATTCTCATTGGCACACTGGTACACCCATATAATTCCCTTGTATATGGTACTGAGGTACCCAGGGTATTGGGGTTTCAGGAGATCCCTATGAGCTGCAGCATTTCTTTTGCCACCCATAGGGAGCTCAGACAATTCTTACACAGACCTGCCACTGCAGACTGCGTGAAATAACGTCCACGTTATTTCACAGCCATTTTACACTGCACATAAGTAACTTATAAGTCACCTATATGTCTAACCTTCACTTACTGAAGGTTGGGTGCAAAGTTACTTAGTGTGTGGCACCCTGGCACTAGCCAAGGTGCCCCCACATCGTTCAGGGCAAATTCCCTGGACTTAGTGAGTGCGGGGATCATTACACACATGCAGTATACATAGGTAACCGCTCTAGTGTCTGTATTCCATTTCCTGGCAGTGGGTCTTTTCAAACAACGGTGGCCATGGCATCAGGGATGTCCCAGCCAATGTTCTCTAACGTGTTGTCTGCCTTGCTGAAACACATGTGCAACTACATCGTTTTCCCTCAGGTGGAGGATTTGCCCACAGTGAAAGGTGACTTCTATGCCCTGGGACATATCCCCAACATCATTGGTGCTATTGATGGTACACATGTGGCATTTGTCCTCCCCCGCAGGAATGAACGGGTGTACAGAAACCGGAAGAGCTACCATTCGATGAATGTGCAGATAGTGTGTTTGGCAGACCAGTAGATCTCCCATGTCAATGCCAAGTATCCTGACTCTGTGCAGGACGCTTACATTTGGAGAAATAGCAACATCCCTTATGTGATGGGGAAACTCCTGAGGCACCATGTGTGGCTAATAGGCGAGCCAAGGTCCCAATACAGTTGACAAAGGTGTCTGGGTATGGGGCTGTCCCTAAGGGTTAGTGTGTGTCTAACAGTTGTTCCTCGACATTTGCAGGTGACTCTGGTTACCCCAACCTGTCATGGCTACTGACCCCAGTGAGGAATCCCAGGACAAGGGCAGAGGAACGCTACAATGAGGCACATGGGCGAACTAGGAGGATAATAGAACGCACCATCAGCCTCCTGAACACCAGATTCCGGTGCCTCCATCTGACAGGTGGTTCCCTGTACTACTCACCGAAGAAGGTGTGACAGATAATCGTGGCCTGCTGTATGCTGCACAACATAGATATTGCAATTACACATTTGTGAAAGCACAGACTGACTCCAGATTGTTTTGTGATTGAAGTGTGTTTATTCCTGTGCAAATAAGTGGAGGGGGTTGTAAAATGGGCTGGGGTGATGGTGGAGGTATGTCCATGGCAGAGTCCAGTCTATTTGTTTCACAGGTGCATTGTCAAAAGGGGCATAGGAAGTGGAACAATGGCAGTTTAAGGATGGACAGGGTGACATAGTGGGACAGAAGGGTGACATTCAGGGGGTCTTATTTCCAAGGGGGGGGGGGTCTTGGCAATGTTCTCTGTCTTGTTCCTGGATCTCAGGGACCGTTTACGGGGTGGTTCTCCATCTGCAGGGGGTGGGGTGCTGGTGTCCTGTTGTTCCTGTGGTGGTGCCTCCTGTCCACTAGCCCCGGCAGAGGTGGAGGGCTGTTCATCGTCCAGACTAGTGTCAGGGGCCCGTTGGTGTGCCACTGTGTCCATCCTGGTGTTGAGAAGGTCTGCCACCACCCCTGCAATGGTGACCAGGGTGGTGTTAATGGACCTGCACTAGAGCGGTTATCCCTGTGGGATGGCGGATAGCTGACATCAGGTCTGGCTCCAACTGGGCATACTGTTCCAGGATTGTTGCACGATCAAGTCTGTATGTGATTATGATGTGTCTCTCTTCCATTGTTGACAGGTCCACCGGGGGTCTGTACACCGGAGGATGCCGCCATTGCATCTCCTGCCCCAGCAGACGTGCCCTATGGAGGAGAACAGCAAGGAGAGTCATCCAACACTGAGGTATCACAATGTGTTATTTGCAGAAACTTTATTAATCCGCAATGAGCTGGTACCTGTCTGTATTCCCGGCCTAGAAAGGTGTGACGCAGTTATTATCCACCCCATAAGGCCCCCTGAAATGGCAGCTTTCTGATTTGTAAGGTGGGACAAGGGGATATGAGGTAACTGTGCTGTCGTTGTACACCGTTGTGGTGGGCGGTCGAAGACCGCAGCGCAATTCTGCATTGGTTAACATTTGGCCCTATGGGTCCCAGGAGCCAATGACGATGTACACCGGCGGTGACGGTACACATCGCCGCGGACGTGACCGCCATTTTCTGTCGGTTCACTCACTTGATACCTGACCTTCAACAGGAGAGGACCTACACTGCAAGTGCTGCTGTGACCTGTGTCTGGAAGCGACAATGGCTTCAGTGTCTGGGGAAAGGGCCCCTGTCTTCACTTCGGAGGAGTTGGAGAAACTAGTGGATGGGGTCCTCCCCAGTACACGCAACTGTACGGTCCTCCAGACAAACAGATGAGTACACTGTGAGCATGCTGCCTGGGCAATGCCTGCTTTGAGTGGTGTGGATGGAAGATACATGGGGGGGGGCCGAGGCCTGCATGTGCGGATGCTGAGTGTATGTGCGTCAGGGCATGGGTGGGAACTGCTGGACAATGAGTAGGACGGTCCGGACGGGTGAGTAATTTCCTTTCCCCCTGTACCATTCCCCCCCCCCCCCTTTTGTGGTCTCCCTGTTCTTATGTGCAATAGCATCATCAGGCGGAGGACCATTGGCACCGGAGCAGGAGGGAGCTACAACCCACTTGGCCCTGGAGGGTAAAGCAACGGAGTCTGAAGCCACCAGTGGGACGGAGAGCGAGGGGAACTCCACGGCGGGGACAGGGGGAGCCACCAGTGACAGCGACTCCTTCTCTGATGGGAGCTCCCTTGCGGTGGCGGGCACCTCTGTGCCCACCGCATCAACAGATACAGCCGCCACCCCCCCTACCAGCACCACCCTCCCAGCAGGCCCTCAGCGTGTTTCCTGTGCCCGCTCACCCAGGGGGGTGGGCATCTCCTTTGCCCCAGGCACCCTCAGGCCCTGTCCCAGTCAGCCCTACTGCCCTCAGTGAGAAGGCTATTGACCTCCTGAAATCCCTAACTGTTGGGAAATCTACCATTTGAATGCCATCCAGGGTGTTGAGAGGCATTAGCAACAAACAAATGCATACCTGGAGGGCATTCATTCTGGGCAGGCGGCCCAAAAAAGAACATTTCAGGCTCTGGTCTCAGCACTGATGGCAGCCATTGTCCCTGTGTCCAGCCTCACCCCTCCATCTTCCTCCACCCAGACCCAATCCCCTGTACCTCAGCCTATCCCAAGCACACCATCAGACCAGCATGCACACACAAAAGTGGCTCAGGCAAACATAAGCACCACACATCCCACAGGCACTCACACAAGCACCATCCCCATGCAGACACAGCAACATCCTTAGCCTCCACTGTGTCCCCCTCCTCTTCCTCCTCCCTTCCTGTCTCGTCTCCACTCACACCTGTATGCACTACATCCTCAGCCACTACCTCCATCACCAGCACGCCCATCACCACACACCGCTCACGTGCAATCACCACCCCCACTACCATTCACACATCCCCTGTGTCCTCTCCTAGTGTGTCTGTGAGCCCTCCTCCCAAAGTACACAAACCCATGCACACACCCACCCAACAGCCATCCACCTCACAACAGCCTCCGGCCCATGCACCTTCACCCAAATTCAGCAGACATACACCTCCTACAACCACTACCTCTTCCTCCACTCCCAAACCCCCTCCATCTTCCCGTCCCAGTGTGTCTAAAGAACTCTTCCTGGCTAACATTGACCACTTCCCTACACCTCTCCCCTCTGTCCTTCCCCTAAGGCCAGGCTTTCCAGGTCCCAGCCCAGCTTCACAGCCACCAAATCCCCAGGCACAGTGGTGCCTGCAACTGCAGGGTCACCAAGAGTGCCACCCATCAGGGCTGTAAGTGTGCCAAGTAACGAGGGCAAGAACATTACGCCACCTGCCAAGGTGAAAAAGGTGCCCACATTCCGGAGGGAGAAGGCGAAACTACCAGCCACCAAGGGCTCAGCAAAAACAAAAGGGGATAGTGGCAAGACAACTGCGGCACCATCAAAGGTGGGGAAGGGCCAAAAACAGAAGAGCAGGTCGGGAGAGAGCATGGTGGCACCGACCGAGGGACCAGTGTCACACCTTCTGTCCCCGACCACACCAACCTGTATGGCGGCGAACACCGCTAGCTGCCCCGCCACCACAACCGCCACCTGCACCGCCACCGGCACGTCTACAGCCATAGCTACAGTCCCCAGCCTCTTTCCCAGTGGACAGCCGTCCGAGGCTGCAGGAGATGTCCTGCTGTGTCCCTCAGCAAGTGCTGACCCATGCACCGCCGCCAGCACCGCCGCAAGGAACACCACCACAGACACCGCCGCAAGCACCGCCACCGCCCCGCAACATACTCGGACATTGGCACTACCGCTGACATGGCTACCATCCCCAGTGATCAGTCGTCTGAGGCTGAAGGAGAGTTCCTGGACCCTGGGCAGCTTCCATGATGCATGACTTCCATCACTGTTTGCACCTACAGGTGGAAGGCGAAGCCGCAGCAGTGTGGGGTATGTCGTAGTCTCCATTGCGTATCATGCTACCTGTACCTTGCCAATCTCATGGCACACACCCAAGTGAGGGAATTGTACCGGCCACACTGCACGTAGAGGACTCTGGGCACCATGCCCCCTCCTGAACCAATGGAGAGATACATCCACTACCTCAATCCTTGGCAGGATGAAGCACTCAGCGCACCATGCCCACTCCAGAACCAGTGGAGAGATACATCCACTACCTCAGTCCTTGGCAGGATGAAGCACTCTGGGCACCAGGCCCCCTCCAGAACCAGTGGAGAGATACATCCACTACCTCAGTCCTTGGCAGGATGAAGCACTCTGGGCACCAGGCCCCCTCCAGAACCAGTGGAGAGATACATCCACTACCTCAGTCCTTGGCAGGATGAAGCACTCTGGGCACCCGGACCCCTCCAGAACCAGTGGAGAATGACATCCACTTGAGAGACTGTGGCTTTGCACTCCCCAGGATAAAGCAGTGGGCAAACCACTCACTGTAGAGACTTGAGAGACTGTGGCTTTGCACTCCCCAGGATAAAGCAGTGGGCATGGAGCCCCCTTGAGAGACTTGAGAGGCTGTGGCTTTGCACTCCCCAGGATAAAACAGTGGGCAAACCACCCACTGGAGAGACTTGAGAGACTGTGGCTTTGCACTCCCCAGGATAAAGCAGTGGGCATGGAGTCCCCTTGAGAGACTGTGGCTTTGCACTTCCCAGGATAAAGCAGTGGGCATGGAGCCCCCTTGAGAGATTTGAAAGACTGTGGCTTTGCACTCCCCCGGATAAAGCAGTGGGCAAACCACCCACTGGAGAGACTTGGGAGACTATGGCTTTGCATTCCCCAGTATAAAGCAGTGGGCATGGAGCCCCCTTGAGAGACTTGAGACTGTGGCTTTGCACTCCCCAGGATACAGCAATGGGCATGGAGCCCCCTCGCGCAGCAGTGGCATCGTGCGTTCAGCTGGCTGAGGTGGCTGTATATTTGCGATCTGATGCCCCAGCAGTGTTCTCTCCGT